>NC_143481.1:30581146-30912661 GCF_027475165.1 Benincasa hispida | reverse complement strand
AGTCGTCGTCCATTAGGTTTTAAAATTTGCTAAGAGGAGATTTGGAGTCAAAATCTTGCGAGTGTTTGTTGATCAAGTTTTGTTGAGTAAGTTCATTGGTGATCATTGAATTAAATTTGTATGTTTGGATCTTGGTTTCAAGGATTGAAATTTAGTATTATGTTCTGTATTAGGGGGACTTAATTCAGGAATTATTTTGTTGAAGATCATTAGCTTGGATTAATATCTGAATTTGACTTCGAGATAAGTAATCTTACTACTGGAACTGCCCATGGGCCAGGCACTAGATGTATGCTGGCATGATAGATGTATGCTAGCATGATAGATGAATATTATGACAGAATGATGGCACGATAGACTGATAATATAGTATAACTAATGTATGTTATTGTATGAAGATCTGAAAGATTTATTTGTGCACGTAGATTCTTGAATGCTAGCATGAGATGATATTTGATTCCATGAGGTTGTATTTGATCTGTGGATATTGAGGCATATATGTATGTTGTAGAGCCATGATGTTGAGGTGTATATGTATATCATAGAACCCTATTGTGATAATTATGATGTTGAGACTATGATAGTGATTTTACGGATTAGTTAGATGCCTGCTAGATATTGTGTTTCCTTCGGGATTCACCAAATTGTGTTTCCTTCGGGATTCACCAAATATTGTGTTTCCTTCGGGATTCACCAGATATTGTGTTTCCTTTGGGATTCACCAGATTGTGTTTCCTTCGGGATTCACTAGAGGTAGTGGGCATACTTAACTACAGTAGGATAGAAATCAATTTTTCATGTATGTATGTGTCTTATGAGGACTAGAGCAGTTTATATGTCCCACCAGAGGTAGGCATCTAGAGGACATAGATGCCTAGCCTGACCCTAGTAGTGGGGTTTCTTACTGAGTATTTTATACTCATTCTTTCTCATGTTGTTATTTTAGGTAAAGATAGAGATGCACCGGCGATTGACAAGCAGAATTCGTGATCGAGCCACTGGGACCAGTTTTATGCTTCTGCTCATGAGATTTAGATTTCTTTTCATGTTTTGCTTAACTTTCAGTTTTGATGTTTGAAACTTACTATTAAGAATTGTTTTCAGACTTATTTATTAACATTTATGATTTATGGGTATCCTATTATTGTTTTTAATATTTGAATTTAATGAAGGACTTTTGATCTTACCTTATTTATTTAGCATATACTTCACCATAAAAGGGTACCGTTTTAAGTTCCATGTATTAATGTATTTAGTAACGACCTAACTTAAGTCCTAGGGGGTCGGGTCGTTACAATTGGAATTTGGTAGGGGGAAGGAAGATATGAAGATCGTATACAATGATCAAGCAAGTGGGAGAAAGGCAGGGTCTATCGTATAGATAATGCTTGATCATTTAGACGAAAGTATACAATTGTCTAGTAACTAAGCTGCGATCGTCTATACGATCGTTTACTAAACGCTCAGTGCTGAACGATCGTTTAATAAAACGTAGGCAATCGTTTAGGAAAGCGGTGTGTGTGTATACGATCGTGAAGCAACTTTGAGCTATCCTATAGCCTTTCTGTTAGCTAAGTGATGGGCAGTATACACTATGCGTGAGCGAATTACATGATCTCTTGCAAAATGAAAATGATTTTCATTTTATTCTTCAGTTACAAAAACTGAATGAAACCTCCCATTAACACACGGTTACGGAGAAAACGGCAGGCACAATTATCCTATAATTGTTCAATTAAAATAGTAAATATAATTATATTATATTCATTAACCTATAGTTTAATATCACATATAAACCATAGTGTTTTCTCCTCCACGAGATATAAATCATATTTATATCCATTTTCCTCCAATTAATGTATCTCATACATAAAGTCAATCATATCATATATAATTAACTAGTTCAATCATATCATATATAATTGAACTCCCTCTTGTCAATTTGAACATTTCAAACTGACCCAGAAACTTATCCTCAACTTTAATCCATTGAGCTACCAAGGGGACCTTATGAACCAATGGCTCGAAGCTCCAACGATACGTGAATAACTGACTAACTCTTTAGCTACGAGATCCACCATCTGTTAACTACCAGGCATTCTACTAAAGACTGACAGCTGGACTCTTCTTACCACAAATATATTTTTGTGTCCATCGAATATAACCAATCAACAAGACGATAATCCTTCACAGATGCTCGTAAGTACAATTGGGCCAATTTATCATTTTACCTTGTAATTACATCTAACTTCTTAAGTACCACTGATCCCTCTAATAAACAATACAACATAGTCCTATTATGTGTGGACACCTCTTGGGCGATGAGAAGGTGTGTGATGTCACATCGTTCAAGCTTCGGGATCAGCCCTTAAGGGAGCAATCTATCTACTTACCTCTGCTCCGGGAAAAGAGTGAATTCCATCTTATGTACCTGAGTAGCATTACGAGGATAAGGTTTCACTCCTATATCCATATACTACAAACCATCTGTGATAAGTCACAACACTTGTGACCATTCTACAAAGTGGGCCGCATCCGTAGCGTTACCAGGATAAGGTTTCCCTCCTCTATCCATATACTACAGACCATTTTGGTTATCACTTAAGACATGATCCACTTTTATGTCTCTATATACATACTTAAGTTACATAATGACAACCAAGGATTTTAGTTTATTGGTTTGTGGTAAAGTAAATAAGGCATCCAATGTTCAAAGACAATAAGTAAAGAAAATATCATATATTATACATCACAAGCGTTTGTTCAAAACTGTGTTTACAAACTACAAAACACGAGAGTTTAGGGCATTATCCCCAATAGTAATTTAGCATAAACTTGAGTAAAGAATACGTTTAATCCCATCAAGAAGGCCATAGCATATTTTTTTTTTTGAAAAACATCAACAAGATCTTTAACTCCATCAAGAACATCGACAACAAGAACAAACCGGATGATACAAGGCAAGCTCGTTCCAGATAGTCCTTAATTTTGCGAAATATATGGTAATAGATTGTTGATCTTGATTTAGATTTGAAAGTTTTCAATGTAATAGAAAAATTTGTGGACATTTTTTCCTTTAATATATCTATTGAAGATTAAGTCAAATATCACGAGTGGAATCAAAGAAAATTCACGCTGGCCAAAATTTCTTTGGATAAATTATTCAAAATCCAAGTGGTTACAACGCCATTGCATATAATCCAAGAACTCTTCAATTCACCAGCCGGTTGAGTTAAGATGCCATCAACAAACCCTAACTTGTTCTTCATCGTGAGACTGAGGATAATTGATCGACTCCATGAGGCATAATTTGATTCGGTAAAAAAATCAGAAACAAGAATCAAATTGGTGTTATCGAAGTGATGAAGGAAATGCGAATTTGCATAGTTCTCAACAATAGAGGAATGGAGAGGTTGATTGGTTGAGGAAGATGATGGAGGAAGATGATGGAGGATCTATTTCGAGAGGAGAAAACTTCGTCGATGGTGGATTCTTCATTTCGAACAAAGAATGCGTGCGTGAAAGGAACTTTCAAGCTAATTGAAAATTTTCATCTAATACCATGTTGAAATCTTGAGAGTAAATAAGCTTTGTTTGATTTATTTATTTGGAAAAAAGGCATATATATATAGTCTTAAGAGAATACAACTATCAAGCAAAATAAAATAACAAGATAAGAGAGTATGAACTAATGACTAATTGACTTAGTTATACAGTCAACTAAATAAAACTGGGCTACTATTAATGATCAGTTCAAAACAGTATATATAAGCCTAGTAGTTACACGAATATAAAGCCCATTAAAGGGAAGAAAATAAAATTACAACTATACACTTATACTTCCTTTATACTCCCCCTCAAGGAGATTGTATATCTATCATACCCATCTTGAACAACAAAGGAACAAAAACTTTAGAAGATAAGACTTTAGTGAATACATCGGCCAATTATTGTTGAGAACGAACACAAAGCGACTTTAACAACCCCATTAACAACATTCTCACGAATGGAATGACAATCGAGTTCAATATGCTTCATCCGTTCATGAAACATCGAATTGGAAACAATGTGAAATCTTTATCACAAAAGATAAGGGCAGGAGTCGTTAGAGGGACCTTTAAAAGTTGTGAAATCTAGATGATTTCACAAGTGGTAGTAGTTGAAGCACGATACTTAACCTCAACAGAGGAATGAGAGATAGTTGTCTGCTTCTTAACCTTCCAAGAAATAAAAGATGCACCAAGAAAAACACAAAATCCAGGTAGACTTTTGAGAATCCACACAAGAAGCCCAATTTGAATTTGAATAAGCTTTGATTTGAAAATCAATAGATGGTCAAAGAAGAATACCTTGCCCCAAAGAATTCTTCAAATATCTAAGAAGATTATGAATTGCATCAAGATGGCATTTTCTAGGTTGAGAAATATACTAACTGAGCTTGTGAACAGCAAAAACAATATCAGACCTTGATATAGTAAGATATAATAATTTCTCAATCAAACACCTATAATAAGTAGGATTGTAGCAAAGGACCATCACTAATAGACAACTGAAGATTGGAATCCAAAGGGCACAGGCTTAGAGGCTAGTAATTTAGCATCTTCAAGTAATTGAAAAACATAATATCGTTGAGACAAAAAAATATACCTTGAGAAGAACGAGCAAGTTCAAGCCCCAGAAATAACGAAGCTTTCCAAGACCCTTTAGCTTAAAAACATCACTCAAATGGATCTTGAGAGTGTTAATAATCTTAACAGAAGCAACGATCAAAATT
Organism: Benincasa hispida; assembly: GCF_027475165.1. Classification (NCBI taxonomy): domain Eukaryota; kingdom Viridiplantae; phylum Streptophyta; class Magnoliopsida; order Cucurbitales; family Cucurbitaceae; genus Benincasa; species Benincasa hispida. The sequence goes on along the minus strand of NC_143481.1, from coordinate 30,907,887 downwards.
ATATCATCCACATAGACAAGTAAAGCAACAAAAGAAGCACTTGAACCTCTAAAAAATAGAGAATAATCAGATTTCGACAATGGTAGGACATGTAAATTTTTACCAATTGTACAATAATGTACTGTAGATTGAAGTTTGTGGAAGCATTTTCTTCAACTTAAAAATTTTCACAATTTTTAAAGTTGATAGCTTTCTATCATTTATAATTTGAAGTGTCAATATTTCAAAGATGATAGCTTTCTTTTGAAGTTGATAATCACTAATAGACTTTTATCACTTATAGTTTTAAGGATTAATCTTTCAAAAATTAATAATTTTCTAAGAAGTCTACCAATTATAGTCACTAATTATAGACTTTTCTCACCAACAAACTTCATCACTTATAACTTTAAGTCTTAATCTTTGGAAGTTGATAGTTTCTCTTTTAAACGTTGATAGCAAGTAATCAAAGTCTATCAGAGATAGTCACTTATAAGCATTGATAATAAAAAAATTCATAATCAATCATCATTTTAAACAAAGAAACCAACGCAAGATAAAACACTAGTGGAGAGCATTATTTGAAGCTCAACAACTTAGTTGTTAACCATATAGTGATTATGTCAATAATATACTCTTTCTCTTTAAATGTGGTATATCAATCTCCTCATATATGAAATATAAAGTATATACATTCTACAATTGATAAGCCAAATTACATGCCATCAAAATCATACCAAAATTCTGAGAAGATAACAAACTAATTGATATTATTTGTTATAGTTGACACAATTAATGCAATTAAAATATACCATCATAATCAGATAAAAAAATTGAAAACATGAGAAAACTAAAATCATGGTACATTAGTTACATAAATTATATGTTTTATATAAAGTATGTCAGTTAATTGGTATAGTTGAAAATAAAGTGTATCAGTTGTCTAATATACCAAAAATAAAGTATTTCAGATATACATATATAAGTGAGGACAAAATTGAAATAATAAAAAGTATGAAAATCAGGTTTAAATTTTTTACTATATTTGTAATTTTAGAAAATCATTGCTAGATTCGCAAATAATTTTTGCTACCCACTACAATTTCTCTAGATTTTACGTGAATTTTGCATGACTACTAATAAACTATTAATACACCAATGTAATACTTAGTATTGCATTTTGAATATATGATAATATGTTATTGGTACATTAATGATATAGTTGAAACGAAAATATTTGGATGCAGTCCTCTTATGGCTGCACCCAATATAAAATTGTCAAGTGGTAATTTTGTTTTCTAAAAAAAAATTTAACTTTTTTTTTTGTAGTAAAGAAGTGGAGAGTACACAAGTTAGGTGTAGCCTAGGAGTACCTAATCATTGCTCTAGTTGAATGTTGAATTAGTACTAATAGAAAATTGAAATATCAATGTAATACTTTATATACATATCATTTTGAATGATATACTTCATATATTATATATCAACAATATCATTGATATACTTTTCTCTTTCTTCAAACGTGGTATATTAATTGATTCATATTCTACAATTGATAGTTCAAATTAATATAACTTACATGTCATCAAAATCATATCAAAATTTCAAAAATATAATAATTTAATTGATATATTTTATATTACTTATAGAGTTAATACAATAAATGCAATTAAGATATATCATCAAAACCATATAACAAATTTGAAAATATTAAAAAAAAAAAAAAAAAAAAAAAACTAAAGCCAAAATTTAAACAAAACTATCAAAATCGAACTAACGGAATGAAAATAATTCCATATTATAACGAAACAAAAAAATACAAAAACAACTTCACCATAACAGTTTTTTTTTTTTTTTTTTTTTTTGAGAAATATCACCATAGTACAATTAAAATCATGGTACATGATTCAAATACATGCCCATATTGTTAATTCGCTCCCTCAAGACATAATATCCATTTGTTAAGGCAAACTTTGTTTCTTATTAATAGAAAAATAAAGAAAAAAAAAACATGTCAAACGTTGATTAAAGAGCAAAACAATCATTTTAAAAGTGAATGACCAAAGGAATTATTGAGGAAGCTACAATAACGAAAATAAAATAATCATGAGAATTTCGATGCCAAAAATAGAATTTGAAACTAAAAAGGAAACTAGATCAGAAACACTTCAAAAATTAAGGATCAGAAACACTTCAAAAATTAAGGATTTATTTGATAGATGATTTGAAAACATAAATTTGAAAACAAATGATTAAATAAAAACAGTTATATTTCATATTTTTAGATATGTATTTGGTAGAATTCAGAAATTGAATTCAAATCTAAACAATTGTAATTAAAAAATTATATAATTATTGTTTTGTGATATTATATAATTTATAAGAAAAATTGAAATTTTGGTCCTTATGGTTTGAAATTAAAATTTAAGTCTTATGATTTATAATTAGAATTTACCCCTATAGAAACTTCATAATAGAGATTATTTAAAAGGATTTAACAAACCAAATGGACTATCAAATTATGGAAACTACTTTATCGAAACCATAGGACTAAATTTAAATTTAAGCTAATTTAATTTATAATAGAAAAAATAATTGAATTTATGACATGACATATTATATTTCCAAATATTTTTATTTTATTTAATATAATTCTATTATAAATTGTAAAATTCAAATTCTAAATACAAAGAAAACGCAAAAAAATATTATTTTTAGAATTTACACTATTTAAATCACAAATTTCTAAAACAATTTTCAAAAAGAAGATTTGGATTGTCTAATTGAATTTGAAAACATAAAATAAGATACAGATAACAGACCAAACAAACCCTAACAATTACTACAACTATACAATAGTAGTGCTTTTAGAGTAAGCTTGAAATAAAAGAGTCAAAATCAACTTATGAGTAAATTAGATTGTATTTCAACAAAAGTTCAAAGGAGATTGAAATTTGACAATGAGAGAAACAACTTAGTACTATACAAAATCATCACTCACTGCAAATCCCCGAAATTCAACTTCAACATAGAATGCAATCTTTTACTCGGTTGATGTCTGAAATGGTCCGTTCTTCTCCTTTTGCCTACGTACTTGCCTTATGTGCAGCAGCAAGCTCAACAGTTATGATGAAGCTCGACTTACCTGCTTCCCTCATATATCTTACATCTCCATTCATCAGCTTCACTAGTTTTCTACTGATGAGTAGACTAAAACCCTCCTCAGAAGCGTCCTCCTCACTACCAAACATCTCGTTCAGCAACGATTCAGGTATACCGCCTCCAGCATATGTTATCCTAATCCGAAACAAATACTTTAGCCTTAACGAGTAATTATCGAATGCCTATAACTATGAAGCAAGTTTATAATATTTTGTGTGTGAAAAACCATACTTCCGCAGAATAGGTAATTTATATATATATATATATAACAAAGAAAGAAAGGAAGAAACTAGCATAACTAAACATTTCCATTCTTATATCTCATTTTGGTCTCTGAGATTCAACCTCTAAATTAAACTTTCAAAAAGTAATCAAGTCGATAAACCCAAAATGTTCTGTAAACTTTTAAAAAGTACTCTTTCTGATTCTTGAAAAATAATTTTCCCCCACCCAAAATCCATCTGAATTCATATAGGCAGCCACCTTACCGATGAAAGCTACGCAGTTCTACCTAGTTCAACACATTACTACACATGCGTAATTAATATTATCTATATATAAACAATCCATAGCAAAATCATGGTGAGATTCATAATGATTGTTCCTTTTAAATGTTTGGGAACCGAAATAGACCTCTTGAAAGTGAAATAATCCTAAATGTAAGGATCCAAATATATTCTATCTATTTTGCAATAAAAGCTAATACCTGAATTCCAAATGCACCAGATGAACCGACTTTCCTAATTGATCCTTGGTCAAGTTGGTTGAAATAGTTAGCTGGCCTCCTGCTGGCGCATAACTAACTGATAGCACTAGAAAGTCTGCCAAGACTTGTTGAAGCCTCAAACTATCACCATATATGATCTCGGACATGGCATCTTCTACAGTCTCATTAACTATCTGGATACCCTTTCCTTTGCTCTTTATCATCACTTGACTGATTGATACCGTCAATACTTCATGCAATGTAAACTCCACCATTTCCAAATCAATGAACCTGTGTCCCAAAAAGATATTAATAAATATATAAATAAGCCGTTGTACACAAAGATGAGAAGAATTATGCTCTGAAATGCAAAATTTTAGAAATAAGATAAATACAATTTCTCAAATGATGACATATGAATCCGTTCGCCTAAGTGCCCACCCACATCGTAACAAACCATTGCAAATATACCAACCTTCATATACAATCAAATGGCCAATCTTTTTGCATAGTTTAAAAGTAATTTAGAACCTCTAGAAACCACTAATAAGCCACAAAGACCGTCTTAATAAAAATGAAATTTAAACATAGAGGAAGTACAAAACTAGACTGTTGAGAACGTAATGTGTAACAAAATTCCAAATGAACAAAATACTTAGAAAAAGAAAGAACTATTTTACATATATATTAAAAAAACATACCCATCAATAATTTTATCAAGGTCAGACTCTTCGAGAACCTTGGAGATCTGCTTTTGACAGTGTACACTAGTATGCAGAATTTCCTTTTGTTCTATTCCCAACTCAGTGCGTTCCAATAATCTTCTTGAAAAGATTATCCCAGAAAGAGGATTTTGTATCTGTCTTTTTATGTATCCCAATGCTTTCAATCTCTTCAATGCAGTCTGCTCACATAACCGTTGGATATTTAGTGCTTGTTGCAACTCATGACTAGCAAGCTGCAAAAAGCAAAAAACTCCTGTAACGACCCCATCCTTATCCAAGATCTTATTGACACATAGAAGACATTCCACATACATTCCGTTCCGAGCAAAGAAGCCAAAAGAAACCTTTTCAGGATCTTGACCACTCATGGCATTGTTCAAAACAACCCCAAGATTAACAAAAGCTTCTTGATTCTTTAAACGACAACATGATTTGTGAGTGCCAAAAACCTCACCCAAAAGCATCTTATCAATGACTTCTTCACGTGACCACCCAGTTAATTTTTTCATTGCAGGATTCCACTCTGAGCACCATCCAAATTCATCTGAACCAAATATTGGAGGGATTAATGGGTTGGGATTTTGTACAATAGCTTTGTAATCGCCTTCTAATCGAGTGAATTTGTCCATAACCAACTTCTGACCAGTGATATCTTGTGCTACAAAACACACCCCCACAACATTTTCACGCAAGTCCCTACTTGCACAAGCATTTACAACAAGCCTGATGGAGCCAACCTCAATATGAGGACCATGTGTCTTGATCTCAAATTGAACGTTTTGCTCTTCTTGTCCTGTTGAGAAAGGGGCAAAAAGGTAGGCATAAAAAAGGTCAGATTGTCCCTCACATCATGAACTTGCAAAACACTGAAGTAATGCATTAAGTAATGATCTTGTTTGTCTATGCATTTATATGGCGTGCCTGTTCTTGAACTTCTCTTCTCTATATGGCGGGTGAGTGTAGAAGGAAGAAGATCTCTGTTTTTTTCCCCATCTTTTTTGATAAAAAAATAATAATAAATCAATAATAAAAAATAACTCTTTTAAAAAACTTGAGGAAAAGGCGTAAGGGCACAAACAAGTCAAAAGCAGACTAAACGTGGTGTTAAATCAATAAATCCATATTTAATTATTTTTTTATTTTGTAAAAATAAGAACATCAAGCTAAATAAATTAATTAATTTAAAAAAAAAAAAAAAATCTAACCACAGCACCATTAACAAAATATATTAAAACTAAAACAAAATACCCAATAAACTCTTCATAACACAGCTAACACACACATACACACAAGACCCTCACAACAATTAGACTATTTTGAACAGACTTCTAGAAGTTTAGAAGTTATAATATCACCTTTCAAAATATATAGATCATATAAAACTAAAACGATAATTTGCCACCACAACTTTTAGTACTCCCAGTCATTGCACTATATTATAATCCGTAGGTCAAAGTATAAAAATGGTTGAAGAGGAAAACTAAACCGAAATACCTTGCAATGCCAAAAACAACATCTTCTTGACAACTTCTACAGAAGTATCTTCCACTAACGAAAGAAAATGCTTGCCAATAGCTTTATCCACAGGGAGTCCAGTCAATTCAGCAATTTTTGTATTCCACCCATTAATTGACCCATCTACGTCAACTGCTAAAATCGGCACAGTAGCTGTCTCAATTAACCTGACCATCTCACTTGTTACTGATTCCAATTCTTGCCTCCCTTCAATCTTTAGGTCACCAAGTGTCATTTGAATTGATTTTCGATTTATGTCATCTGTATCTGTATCTTTAAAAGTATTTCTAAGGATCAGTTGTAAAGAGTGGATTGCATCCATTTCATAGTCCTTCCAAGGCAAACTTCTTGTTTTGACTACTTCAAGGAAAGCCTTGAAAGATGATCTTGGATGCATTTTTCTGCCATCATCCTTTTCACCATGTTCATGCTTTGCTCCACCCCACCGAATCTCTGAAGCAGTATGAGATCGAAACCAAAAAATCATATCATTAGCAGTTATCCTCACAGCAGCCATCCCACACACTTCATCACCTAAAGCAAGAGCTCCAGGATATCCTGCATCATACAAGCTGTCAGTACTTATCCCTGTTGAATCCATATGATATTCGGCAAGCCAGGAGGCAATGTCCCGCAACTGGAAGTCGCTAGGTGTCATTCCCAATCGCCAAATTTTGTTCTTATATAACAAGGCCGCCCCATCAGATTTGACGAGATCCATTATGTTAGGACTCCTTGATACAATACCTAAAGGAGCATCACGCATTAGCATGTCGCATAAGAGTGTCTGTGTACGTAGAATATTTTTCTCTATAATTTGATTCTCCAACTCCAATTCCTTGTTCACGTGAATAGCAAATACTTGAGCTAGAAACTCACAAGCATACCTAAGAGGAAAAGGAACAAACCTGGGACTTGTATTATGACACACTACTAACCCCCATAATCTCTTTCTCTTTTGTTGCTGCAAAGCAGGGCCCTCACCATCTTCATCCCCTTCATTAACCACAACTGCCATAACCAAAGAGGCTATAGAGTTCATGTTTTCCATATACTGTAAGTGGCAACTGTGTGGAGCCCTTAATGTTGAACCGCATAAAGTTAGATCAAACTGTAATTTTTCATCTTGGAGTACTTTTAAATGTTTTGCACGACAATCAACAATCATGCGGACCTTATTTTTCATGAACAAAAAGCGTGCAGCTTGAGGAATGTCAGTGGCCGGATAATGCAAACCAAGATATGGCTCAAGGCCAGGCTTTGTGACTTCAGAGATCACTTCCCCATGATCATCATCATGGAATTTATAAGCCATGACTCTATCATAACCTGTTAGTTCAAAAACTTCTTGAACCATTGTGTCACAAAGCCTAGCCATGCACCCACTAGGCAAAGACTGCAACCTAGTAATTGCTTTGGCGGCAAGTTTATATGATTGTAGGGCTCCAGCTGCTGTGACTGGAACTTCATAAGGCTTCACAGGCTCAAAGTCAATGATTAAGCTTCCAGTAACACGATGCACAATTGCATAGAAGGGTTTTCCAGAAGTCTTACAATGCACTAGGATAGGATTAAGAAGTGTAACCTCCGCAAAGCCCAAGGCTTTCAACAGTGAGGAAGCACTAGGTGCAGTGAAAATAGTCCTTACATCTGTCCCTATGCCAAGAACAGGGTAATCCCCCATGCTTGGGACAGCATGACTGACCATGGTCAACATTTCAGGGGCATTTTCACTATATGCAATAACCTTGAATGTTTTGTCATCTAAGGCCAATAAGCAACCAAATGGTTGGATAAGCTTGCCTTTCTGTATATGATGGAGATAAGCTGTTGTAACTTTGTCTGACCTAGGTTGGTGATCTCCACTAACATCACTAGAGACACGCACTGAACTTGAGTAGTCGAATGAATTCCCAGATACCTCAAAATCAGCTTGGAGCTTTGCATCAACAGATGTTTGAGCAATAATTCTGGTGCTATGTCTTGACCGCCCCGAGTTGCTAGAAGACTGGCTAGGTCTTGAGGAAGACATGTTTTTCCAACCTGAAATAAGGTGAAAACAAAGAAAAAATTGAGGACCATGAGGACAACAATTCTGAAGTAAATATCAATCATGGGATTAAAGGAGTATGAGTTTAAAGACATGTTCTCATCTCACCCAATATTCAAACTATCTTTTGAGGTCTGAGCTTAACAAAGTAAAAACTTCTAATTTAAGGGTCAACTTTACATATTTTAATAAGAAACTTTTTGGTATGACAACACCACAAAAGTTGTTTCTAGTCTTATGTAATTCAAAATAGTAACTCGATTGAAAAGAAAAAAAATAAGAAAAAAGCGAAGTAAGACCCCCCATTACTCTTAAAAGAAAGAAAATAAGGAATTGGGGGGAAATAATGAATGCATAATCTTAGCAGATTCACAAACTTGAATTAACGAGTTCCAGCAATCTCAGCAAGAATTACTGTTGTATTTATTCGAAAAAGATCAGCTAGAACTACTTTCTTTCTACTCCAGGCTAAGGTCGGCTAGAACAACTGTTAATTTTCTTCAGGCTAAGGTCGTACAGAACCTTTTTCATTCTTTTCCGGGTTAAGGTCAAAAAGAACATTCCCAACTTCAATTCACATCCGGTACATGGTCAAAAAAACACAGTTAACAATTCAATTGCAGTCAATCATTGAAACAGTTAAAGAAAAAACAACACAAGTAGATAAAGTTAAGCTCAGTATCTATGATGTTAACATCTCTATTCACCGACTAAACTCAGGAGTTGCATCACAGTCAACAAATTTCCCACCTCAAAACTCAAAAACACCACCGCCGGTTCAAAATCACAAACTCTATCCATTTCCCAAAAAAGGAAAGAAAAAATGCCCCACCAGATAAATCATTCCCAAAAGAGCGATTCGGGAATCAGAAAGAACAAAACTACTTAACTGAACCCCCACTCAGGACAGAGAAGAACAATAACAAACAAAGAGAGAAGAAACAGACGAATCAAACAGAATACAAACAGCAACTACACAAATCAAACATTCCAGTAAGAAACTGAGAGAGAAAAGAAAACCGAGAAAAGAACCAACAAACCCAAAGCAAAAGGATTTCCCGGTGGAGCAAGGGCGGTGCCGGTGAATCAGAGGAGCAAAGAGAGGGAAGAGTGAGGCATGGTGGAAGGGAATTTAGAGTGAGAAATGGGATTGAGGAGAGAGAAGGGAGGCGTAGATTCGAAGTTGCAACTTGGCAGTGGCAGTAAGGGATGGGTAAAAGGTCGAGAATGCCCTGACGGTGACGGAAAAAGGTCCGGCGTGGATCCCCAAAAGGACGAACCGGGTGGGGAATAGAGTGGGCCATCCGGTTCGCTCTGACACCACTGAAAAAACCGAATCACATATCCTCGATTTGGGGTTCGTTCGATCCTATCCTATCCAATAATTGCCTTTTTTTTTTTCTTTCTTTCTTTCTTTCTTAATTTTAATTCCAATTATAAAATAAAGATCCTGCCCTCCTAAGTCCTATCCGTTCAACTAAATTTCGCTATCATTCTTGTACTTTCGTTGTAACTTTACCATATATTGTATTTGTAGGACTAACTTGTCAATGGTTAATAGTTAACGTTATAATATTCGTATTATCGAATTTGGGATCAAATATTTGATTTCATACTTCATACTTTAATTACAATATATTTATAAAAATTAAAAAAAAAAAAGTTCTTTTTAACCGTAAATTAGTTCATTATATTTTATTCTCCCAAATTAGTTCATTATATTTGATTCTCCCTTCAAACACATAATTGAAAAAGTTAGCTATTTTAGTTTTGGTGTGAGATCAACCCTTATGGTTGGTTGGCGTAGTTCCATTTGGCATGCTCATGTTTGATAATTTTGTATTTAAAATTTTGCTAAATTCTAAAAAAGAAAAGTATCCATGATCTTTATATCTCACATCGATACTATACCTTGAACTTTAAAAAGGTAAAAGTACCCTTTATTGAAAAAATGATATATAATAACTAACACTAACAAACTGGTTACATCTCAACTAGAAACAATACACTCAATGTATAATATTCAAATTCAAACTTATACTAAATGGTTTAATAAGGCTTAGATATGAAAATAACTAAAAACTTTAAAAACTTTGGTGTTTCAAAATGTATTTGAGGCTCGCTTCGGATAAGCATTGTACTAAAGACAATTATTTATACTATACAAACTACCAGCACACATTGTTTACAATATACGAGTTGCAAGCACACTACAACGACCGTCTTAATATGATACAATAACTAACTCTCATAGAATTGTAACCTCGAACTATGTGGATGAGGCACGAATCTTTGATATTTGCTCTCAAATCAACTCAAGATGAAAAGAAAGAAAGAAATGAGAAAACTCTTCAATTTGAAGTGTGAGACTACAAATGAAAAACCAAGTTGATATTTATTGGCTAGCAACTAAACTCTCAAAACTACAAAATAAAATTAAATAAATACCAAAATTGAAATATTTGTCAAATTTAACTCATTTGAGTTGTTACTTAATCAAAATAAAACCTAACTCATGCAAATTAAAGAAACTAACAATTTAACTTTCGTACATGTTAAATTTGTGCATGAAACATCATCTTAATTTGAAGTTTCAATCCAATGTAAAAGCTTCTATTAATGGATTTAATCTACACAATAAAATCCATTTTTATGTTTTACATATTCATCAAAGTTTCACCTTCTTTCACTATAGATATCCAACACTCTTACATTTAAGTTTGAATGAAAAATATTCTTTTCTTCTCTCTATGGCTTGTTTTACACCTTAATTTTGTTATTTGATTGCAACACTTATTTTTAGCACTTGTAGCATTAGTTGAAATGAGTGATTTGTGTTAGAACGAAATGTTGATCTGAATAATAGTTGTGTCATAGAATGATCACTATTTGTAAAGTAATTTCGGCTTGACTTTGGTGTTAATTGTCTCACGTTAATTGCTCTTCAATATTAATACCACACCCTTAACAGACGAGTACTCGTTAAAAAAAGATTGAAATCAAGTAAACTACAACTTTGCTAAGAACAATAAGCAAAAATAGAGGAACAGATGAGGAAGAAGGTGAATTATGTGTATTATTCTAAATCGATTTATTTCAAATCTACAAATTAAGAGAAAAATGTTATCAATTTCAAATATATAACGTTTAAAAAATTATAACATTTTGGTCCAAAACTTGAATGGAAAACTATGATAATATAAACACAAAAACGCAATGACATGTACCCGCCCGTCTAGATGAACGAATAACAGTAGCCTGAATAGTCAATTTTCTAGATGTTTGTGACAAGTAGGTCTATAAGGATGACTCGATTATCCTCAAACAATTTCTCAATATCAAATTATTGTAAAAGACGGCTAGTAAACACTATAAACTAATAATTTCAATTATATAATTAAAAACACTTTCGTCAGTTGAGTTTTTTTGTTTTTATTTTTTCTTTTATTGTATTATCATTTGAAGTTATCATTAGAGTTAGTCATTAGAGAGGAACAACGAAATTGGTGGTTTTGGACTTGATCGCCTAAGGTGATCGTCGAAGTTGGCTATTAAAAGTAGTTGTCGCTAAAGTTGATCATTAAAGGTGGTCCTCAATGGGGTTGGTCATCTGAAGTGAATATAGTGTTGGTCGTCATAGGTTGTTGTCATCAGAATTCATCATCAAAGATGGTATTCATTATTGTTACCGTCAAAGATAATTGTCGGAGCTTGGAGTTGTTTGCAGGAGTTCGTAGCTCGAGATCAGAGTTATGGTCATCGGAATATGTCGTCGGAGTGTGGTATCAGATTCGTCGGTAGTGGCTGACGGTTGGAGCCATTTAAAACATTGAAAAAAGGGAGAGTTTGAGTGAGTTGGGGTGAGTTGGTAAAAATAACCAACTCAACTCTACCAATATTTAAAGTTAGTGGAAAAAATATTGAGTTGGCTATTTTTACCAACTCAATCTAACTCATGTTGGTGAGCAAAGCACACCCCTTGTGATCAGGTAAACCACCCATTAAGCCAATATTTTAATACAAGTCCCTAAGATGAATACGTAAAAGCCAGTGCTCACAGGTAAAATAAATGCAAGTTTAGGACCCTCTAAAATTTTATTCCAGGCACCTTAGTTGATATATTAGTTTCTTAATTGTTTTGATGCTTAATCATTAATGCTCAAGCTAGATGATACAAATCATGAAATGTATGTTTTTGGGCAATATTTTGATAATTTTACATAGAGAAAATGGTCATTTACATGTGTTTTACCTCAACATGTAGCCTTAAATGGATAAATTGGTCATATGATGGTCCTTTTGTTATCTTAAGTAGGGTTTTACTAGTTTTGGATGATTTTATGAGGTTTTAATGAGAAATTTTTACCGTATTGCAGAATTTGCTGTCAATGTGCCTACATTGCTCAAAGTTGATGTGCCCACATCAAAATCCTAATTTCTAGAATCGTGCTCAGTCATCCACAATTGTTATTCTCTTAGTCCAAAATCCATTTTTGACCTCTCCTTAATCAATTTGGACCTATAAAAGGATGGGAGGCTTCCTCTTTCAATCATCTTTGAAATTCAACCGCCCTTGGATGAGATCTCACCCTCTCAGTAAAAAAAAAAAAAAAACTTCATGAGTGAAAGTTTCTCTGAAGAACATTAGCTCTAGGTCATCCCTACCTTGTAAGAACGTGCGTAGAGAGATGACTCATCTTTGAGAAAGGAGAATCTACCCTAGGGGAGAGATTAGGCGAGTTAGAGATTGCTTCAAGGAATTCTTTTATTGTATTTTCTAGCATTTTTCTTTAGTTTATCTTCACACTTTCCATTTTCATCTTTTATTTGTTGCACGTTTATCTTGTAATCATGGTTTATGATACGATGAAATCTATTCATTTGTTCTTAATCATGAGCTAAATTCTCTAAAGGGTTTAGTTATGTGAATACTTTAGGTTTTTATGGATTGAGCAATGCCTATGCTTCATACCTTTTTGACTTGTACATTCCCTTTGTTGAGTTTATGGATAAGAATTTGTTAATTTAAATTGACCACTTAATTTAGCAATCTAGTGAAGTCTTAACACTGAGAAGATTAGAATATAAATTGATTTCACAAAGGAATATGGGATTAAAAGCCTTGAAATAGAATTCTTACGTAGTCTTAAAAATAAGATACACCATAGGATAAAGAAATTGCATGAAATTAATCTAGGATTTAGGTAACCATAGAAATATAGAAATTAATTGCTTAAGCTCTTAAAGGAACTTGACATAAGATTGAATAAGAGGAGTTTTCTGTTTATGACTAAGTTACTGTCCAGATATGATGCAGCTGCATTGATGAAGGCATAGTGCCCCCTGGATGAAAATAATTGTATTCATGTTCATTAATCTTGTTTACTATTTTTAATCAACATTCCTCTTAGTCATATTTATTCACACCTGGTTACTTTCAGATACATTGATTGCACTTCCCTAGAATAATTGAAATTGAAACTAGTCTCGTGGTATTAGACACTCGAAAAATTCTAAGGTTTATTACTTCATTGACAGTACATGTTTGTCCTTAGACCATATTTACTCTCATTTTATTACTCATACACAATCGGTCGATCACATGACTATTTGTGAATCCTAAAATTTATGTACAGGGTTCGGTTAGTGGTTGCTTGGTGTTTAAAAATTATATGAGAATGTTAGATTTTAACATTGAGCATGAGACTTATCTAAGCTTGGAAGGGCCTTTTAAGTACTTTTACCTTCTTGATCTATGAAATTAGATGTTTTTAATAAATCTTTAATAATACATTTTATTCTTAATTTAACTAAAAGACTTATATTATGCAATAATCCATTAACGTATTTGGTTGCTTAATGTCCTTAATCTTCTAATCAAAGGTTAATTGTTCTATTGATTTAAGTTTTGACTCGAGAGGGTAGGATTTATATTAGAACAACAAATTCATCTATTAGTTTTTCTAATAAAGGTGGTTAATTATTTTTAAAGGTAAGGACTGATCCTTGGTTGACAGCAGAAATGGTCTACTCATAGTGATAACGAGATAGATTAGGTATACTTTTGAGTAATTTACAGAAGATTTGTAAAGTCTTGTTTGTCTTTAAGAATCATAGAATATAATAATGTTAGGTTTTAACTGTAAGTAGGAGAATTAATTGAGCTCCACAGAGGAAGTTAATGACTAAAGTGTCTTCTTGGCTTATGTTTGTTCCATGATAAAAGTAGTCTTTTAATTGGTTAGTTTATTACTCCATTGCATGAATACTATCTTAAAATTTATCTCTAATTGTTGTCTCCAATAAATTAGGAGTAGGAGTAGCCTTAATTAAATCAACCATTTTCATTTAATCTTTCTAGATAAAATATTGTAGAAGCAGTTGTGGTACTTAACTAAATTAATGGCCCATCTAGTGGACGACACTCGAACTCAATCACTATATTAAAACTTGACAATGTACACTTGTAGTTTTGCATGGTTGAAAAATCGTGCAACATAAAGGTTGTTCTTGATCTTGAAAAAGAGTGGTTTTAACGATTTGATCTTGAATTGTAGAAAGGATATGGTTTGCTCTTGCTCCGATAAAAATGTTGTAGTGGTTCGACTCTAAGTTTTGGAAAGAGTCAAATTTGTAGTGACATACCTAAAAGAAGTTTGAGAAGTGGACTAGACCAGGTTGTGTCAAACCACTATAAATTTTCAGTATCAATTTCTCTATCCCTATACTACTTTAATTTTTCAATTAATTTGTTATTATAGTTTATTGCATGAATTTAATTGCAATATTTGTTCTTTAAATTAAATGTTTATATTGGTTTACTTTAGGTTGGTTGAATTTAGTTTTGCATATTTATATCACCAATTTTATTATGAAAATTAAATTAGATAGTTGAATTTGTTCATGTCAATTTATTGATCATTTTGAAGTGAATGCATATGTAATTGTTTAAATTACTTGTTAGCAAATAGTTTGTTAATCTATTTAATTGAACCTACGTTAAAAAAAATTAATAAGATTGAATAAACACTATTTACCATTTTCCTCCATCTAGGATTGCCATACTATTCTTACCGTTCATGTCTTAAGCCTTAAGCCTCACATCTCACACTCATGCCTGAACGTTATGCCTTAGACCTCATGCTTCATGTCTCATATGTTATGGCTTAGCCTCATTCTCTATGTCTTGGGTCTAATGGCTTATTCCTTAGTCTCTCAATCTTTATGTCCTATGTCTTGGCCTTCGGTTTGGATAAGGTTCGGCCCTTAGGATAGTCTTAAAGCTAGGTTCTTACCTTCACCAACTCGATGGATTTAGGTTGAGTCGTTTACCTTTTTATTGGGTTTGGTAGGTGATAACTCTTAAAATGAACTATCTTTCTCGACCTAAATCAAGTCACGTTGCGGGCACTGAAGCCTTTTTTAGTAGAGTCACAATGCTTTCCTATAGTGACATAATACTCTCGCTCTTATTTAAATATTTCTTTCGTTTTTAGATCATTCTATTTGAGCCTCCAGCCCTCTCCCCCATTATCTCTACTATTTTCTTAGTTTTTAGGCCTTTAATTTAGTTTTTACTTGTAATCAAGTTTGGATGACAAACTTAGCTTCTTCATCACCACAAGAAGGTAAGGTTTGTTTATTTCTAGTTTTAAAGATTTGGAGGAACCCAAATATAAATTTTGTAGGGGTTTATATTTAATTCAATATCTAAGAGTGAATCAATATCTAAGCTTCTTCATCACCACGAGAAGGTAAGGTTTGTTTCTTGACTGCAAGTATCTTTAGTTCATGTTTGAATTCTTTAGCATGCATGTGTTTGTTGATTGGATTGATAATGCAATTGTGTTGAATGGATGTCTAATTGCTAAAAATCTTTGCATAATCCATAATTGGTTTGTGATTGATAGCCAAGTAACAATAAATCGTATCATGGGTGTGTGTCCTACGAGATATTACCAAGGGCACTTAATCGGTTTAGAACTAAAAAACAAATTGATTAATTAATTAGGTGTTATCTGTTAATTAATCGTCGTGGCCATACTTCCTTAGACCTCAATACAAGTGTTTAATAAGTTAAGAATGCACTACATTCTCTAAGAGAAGATTGGTGCTCCCTTGGATGAACATATCTTGGTGCATCCCAAGTATGGTTCAAGGAAATGCTGCCAGTGGCATTTTCATTTTGTAAAAAAATATTTTTTCGTAATTTTTTTGTGTGGTAAAAAAGTGGGAAGTACAAATGATGGCAGCACTTAATTATTACTCCTTTCTCTAATTGGTTAGCATTTAGTTTAATTAGGATGCAAGTCTCAATTAATAACTTAAGACGTTTAATTCGACATTTCTGCATGGAGTAGACCGTATGCTTGCACTTGTCTGAAATAGAAATTCTATTATCAAAATTTGCACTCCGTAATTCTGTTCTTTTAAACTAAAACACTTAAAAAAATTACATAACTATCCTTTCATAATTTTCATATCTTTACTTTTCTATACTTTATTTTATCCATCCATACCAATTCCCCCATTTAATGCTTTAATTAGGAAATCAATATCACAAAATTATGTCATGCTTTTGAAAAACATTCAAAATATGCTTTCTTAGGCTTAGGTTTTTGTTAGTTTTCGTACTTAAATGTGTTCATTAATGCTTTTCCTGTTGAGTTTGTAGGAGCTGAGCAATTGGATGAAATTGGAAAAAATTTGAAAATTAATGAAGAAAAGAGGGCTTAAAGACTTAATTTTGGGTCTTGGATATGAAAAAGAGAGGGGAAAAAAAAAAGCTAAGAAGGCATGGAGGAAGTGTTTTTGATGCTCAAAACTCAATAATGTCAAAGGTGAGAGCGTCATGACGCTCCAAAGATTGGTTCGCGCACAGTGTCACGAAGTTGGGGTGCGCAGGACAAAAATGGAATCGTGTTGCGACGTTACATTATAGCGTTGTGATGCTATCGTTTCTCCAACATATATATCTTCATTCGTTTCTTCAATTTAGGATATAGAGTCCTGGGGTTTCTGAGGTCGAGAGAGAGGTCAAAGCATATTATAGAGAGCTTTGTAGCTGAAGATGATCAAAGAATGTTAGTGGGTTGATTCTACCTTAGAGAAGGAGTCGGATCATCGGGTAACTCTTTCAAATCCTTTCTTGTCTTTAAAATTTTCCTCTACAATTTGTACTCAGAATATGGTTCTATTTATAGAAACCATATTTGACTAATTTTTTTTTCATTCTTGGTGTTCAACCTAAATTGAGTTGGGGATCTTGGATTTTTATCAATAGCCCTCTTTTTATTAGTTTCTATTTTAGGAATAACCTATTTTTATAGTTGAACTTTATTGGAAGAATACTAATGGATGAAACAAGGGATGAACCCTAAAAAAGTAATTAAAAAAACTTGATTATAAGTGATAAATGCATGAACCTTCAAAATAATAATAATAATAAATAAATAAATGCATGGTCTTCTCTTGGGCTTATGAAGTCTTTTCTGTCACATGATCTTTGTACAGATGAGAAAAATCTTCAAAATATAAAATAAGGGGAAAAAAACATGAGAAGACCCAAAGGGGTTGGATAGACAAAGTAATATAAAAACCCATATCCTCATGAATTATTGGTCTTTTGAAGGGTCCATACTCCATACAGAGCAAAATATACATGCCAAGTTCATTCTTACTTTGCAATTTATATATATTTTTTATATATAGTTGGGTTGAGTGCTGCCATGTCCCATTTCAGCTGGCAGGCTGAAGCAAACTGCATAAGTCTCATTCTCTCTCATTATTTAAGGCAAATTTTTTTTTTTAAGAAAAGTCATTTTTATTTAAATTTTATTTTATAAAGATCCGTTTAAAATATACTTTAAGAATATTTTAAAAGTTATTACGAGAGGTTGTTAATTTTTTTTCAAAATGATTTATTTTCAAAATTAAACACTTAAAACATTAAATCAAATACGTCTTTCTTCTCACCACCTAATATTGTTGGGCATAGGGCATGCTCTTCCACCTTCATAGACCAATCCATTTCATCATTTGTGGTAAAAGTAAAACCAAGCCATGTTTAGGGAGTCTTTTTGGTCTTTAGGATTATTATTTAATTCATGTTAGATAACACAACTTTGTTATTAAATAAAAAATAATTTATAGGTCACATAGGCCTCTTTCATAACCGGATTTATTTTTTGGATTCTCATCATTGTAATTGTTTTCTTACCTTTTCTTAAATGATTTCTATATATCTTGGTTAGGGAAACATTTAAATTTCTTAGCCATTTTTTTTAAAAAAAATTTAGGCTCCATTTAGGGGTATTTGGTCCCCCAAGTTGGGTTGAGTTGGGTGGGTAAAAAAAAACTCACCCACCGTTTGGTTAATCAATTACTAAAGAGATTTATTATCTCGTTATTCGCATTTACTCACATTTCTCACTTCATTATTCGCATAAACTCTCCTAATTACCCTCCTCCTGTAATAATTACCAACTCAACTCGATTCAACTCTACATGCCAAACATCCCCTTAGTAACAATTTTGTTTTGAGTTTTCTATTTTTAAAATCTATGCTTGTTACCCTTCGATTTTCCTATTAGTTCACATTACTTAAAAGAAAGAATATATAATCAAACTTCTAGCTAAATTTTTAAAACAAAAACAAGTTTTTGGAAACAACTTTTCTTAGTTTTCGAAGCTTGATTTGATTTTTTAAAACATGATAGAAAGTTGGATAACAAAACATAGAAACTTATAGGAGTATAATTAGTATTAATTTTCAAAAAGTAAAAATAAAAAATAAAAGAAAAATTATTTCAAATGGTAAAACTGTTGAAAATATTTACAAAATATAGAAAAATTTTAGAACTATTAATGATAGACGTTGATCAGTGTCTGTCAATGTCACTGATTGACACTGATACATTGACATAAGTCTATCAGTGTCTATCAGTATCCATCATTGATAGTTCTAAATTTTTGCTATATTTTGTAAATATTTTGGTTCATTTTTCTATACAACCCAAATAAAAATAATTATCAAATAAGATCTTAATTTTTCTCTTTAGAAAAATTATTTTTATTTTTTGAATTTGATGAATAATTCAAACCTCTCTTTGAGAAAGCTAAAAACCATTCTAAAATAATATGAGTAAGAAAATATAAATTTCAAAAACTAAATTTTTATCAAGATTCAATCAATATGTACTTTACAAAGTTCAAAACTCTAATTAGTTCAATATCTATCGTCATGCTTGTACTTGTGGAACTTGTCGCTGTTGAGGTAATCGAGAAATGGCTGAATACCTCCCAATTAAGTATCTCATGGACTTCCTCATGGGACTAAATGAGTCTTTTGCAATTGAATTCATCCATAGTTGATAAAATTTCTTCATGTACCGTTTGCCCTTTAGCAAAACAAAAAAGATTGTTCTTTCATTTTAATAGTCATTTGTCTTCAAATATCTTCGATCTTATACATGTAGACATTTGGGGACCAATTTTCAACAATAATTCATATTGGTTATTCATTTTTTTCTTATCATAGTAGATGATGCTCGTTATACTTTGGGTTTTTGTTGGGCTTGAGTTGTGGAAAAATGGGCTGAAGGAATTGACTTATTAAATCTTTTGGGCTTTGACAATATGATGGCCCTTAAATGAATACCAAAAACCACCTTATTTCTTCACACAAATACAAAACAACGTGCTGAAAGCACAATCCGTGTGATGAAGGATCTCAACCTTACACTTTGATGGCTGAGATTAGAGCTTAACACTTCTGCTGGTTATGCACTTCGAAAGACTAACTTTTCTTTTCTTTTGTAGAGAAAGAACAAGAAAACGAGAGAAAAGAAAAGAGAGAATCACCGGGAGGCTGTCGGAAATCGTAGAGGGCGATGAGTCTTTAGTCGTCTAGGCGATGGGAGGTAAAGCTGGATGTCGTCTAGAAGATAAGGGACAAGTCGTCTAGACGATGAAGGCTTTACTGAAGATTGTCTAAACGAGGTCGTCTAAACGATGGTCGCCTACACGATGAGACTTGCAGAAGTAAACGATCGTTGGCTAAAAGCTAGACGATCATTTGCTAAAAGCTACATGATCGGTGGGTTAGGGGTATAGATAGAGGAAGACGATAAGAAGAAAAATAACACGATAGTTTTACGTGGTTCGACCAAGGGAGGCCTATGTCCATGGAGAAGCTTACGAGAGTTTTATCCAAGATTGCTTCAAGATAAGTGTGATCACTCAATTACAATTTGCTCTCTCTCGCTTTATAAATTAGTTACACAAGTAGCTTGATCTGTAACAAATTTTGTAACTGAATGAAGTTATTTTCACCTTCTGTATAACAATCTCCACCTTGAAATGAACTTCCTGCTTTCTTCAGCTTCTCTGGTCTGACTGTATCTTTCCTTTAACCTTTGTCTCTCAGCTCAAACCCTATTATATCAAGGTACTTCTGGAGTTTGAGCTGAGTGACTGTTTTTGTCAATATGTCGGAGGAATTCTCTAAGGTATGAACTTTCAGAACTTCAATCTGTTTAGCTTTTATTTGCTGTTGTATGAAATGATATTTCACATCTATATGTTTTGTTCTGTTGTGGTACTGAGGATGCTTTGATAAATGAATTGTACTCTGATTATCACAAAAGATCTTCACTGTGTTCTATTTAATTCCGAAGTCACTTAGGAGACCCTTTAGCCATAGGCCTTCCTTCACTGCTTCTAATAGTGCTATGAACTCAGCTTCTGATAGTGCTGTGAACTCAGCTTCAGTAGTAGGAAGGGCTACTACTGATTGTAAGATAGCCTTCCAGCTTAGGACACACCTTCCAAATAGGAAGATATACCCTGATAATGACCACTTCTTGTCTACATCTTCGGCATAATCTGAGTCTACATAACCAATCAGCTCTGGTTCACTATCTGGTAGTTGTTGGTACATTAGTTTAGCATTAGTAGTACCCTTTAGGTACCTCATAATCTACTTTGTAGCTTTCTAGTGCTTCTTACCTGGATTAGCCATGTATCTACTCACCAGGCTAGTAGCATAGGTAATGGTTAGGTCTTGTAGACACCATTAGATACATCAAACTTCCCACAACTTGGGAATAAGGAACTGTTGACATGATTTGCTGATGCTCAATATCTGAATCTTTGGGTGAATTCTCTATTGAGAGTTTGAAATGTTTAGCTATAGGAGTAGTTACTGCTTTAGCCTCTGTCATCTGATACTTCTTTAACAATTTATTTCAGTATTGTGACTGATCAATGCTTAGAATACTTGTTTTTCTGTTTCTAATAATGGTATTCTTGTTGCATTTCCCATGTCTTTCATTTCGAACTTTGATTTCAGTAGATCTTTTACTTTATTCAGTTCTTTCATAGTTGCTTCTGCTAGAAGCATGCCATCCACATATAGTAACAAGTAGATAGGATGAGTATAGGACCCTGTATTTATGTAAACACAGCTGTCATAGCTTCTATAGAAACTATTCTTCTAAACAAAGTCACTAAACCTTCTGTTCCAGCATCTTGGGGACTGTTTGAGGCCATAGATAGATTTTTTCAGTAGGCACACATAATCTTCCTTCCCTTTGACCTCATACCCCATCGGTTGGCTCATGTAGATAACTTTCTCTAGGAAGCCATGTAGAAAAGCTGTTTTGACATCTAGTTGCTCCAGCTCTAGGTTATTTTAAGCTACAATAGATAACAACAATCTGATAGAAGTTTGTTTTACCACTGGAGAAAAAATCTCATTAAAATCAACACCTGGTCTCTGTGTAAAGCCCTTAGCAACCAACCTAGCTTTAAATATAGGTCCTTGATCATTAGGAAACCTTCCTTCAACTTGTACACCCATTTGGATGCAATTGGTTTGCATCCTTTAGGCAAAGGTGTCAACTTCCATGTGTTATTTCTCACCAGTGAATCAACCTCTTCATTCATAGCTTCTATCCACATCTTAGCTTTAGAACAACTCACTGCTTCCTCAAAGGTTGAGGGTTCTACATCATTAGTTAAATCAGAAGCATTCAAAGCTAAGTAGTCTTGATACCTTGATGGTGGCACAATGTTTCTTCTCTGCCTATCTCTAGCTAGGTTGTAACTTCTCAACTCTGGTTCTTCTTGCTCAGGATCAATAGTAGCATCTTCTACTTCTTCTTCTAGATGAGGTAGTTAATCAAAATATGATTCAGTGCTTGAAGGATCAGAAGTAGGAATTAAAACTTGCTCCACCTCAATTGTATCATTCTTCTCTTGAGGTACTGAAACATTAGGGTTAGATTTCTGCATATACATTTCATCTTCTCTGAAAACCACATCTCTACTAGTTATGCATCTTTTCTCAGTAGGGTGCCACATTCTAAACCCCTTAACACCTTCTGTGAAGCCCAAAAACATACACTTCACAACTCTGGCAGCTAATTTCCCTTTACTCTGATGAACAAAGCCAGTGCAGCCAAACACCCTTAAGTTATTCAGGTTAGGAGGCTGTTTGGTCAACCTTTCTTCATGGGTTAGAAGATTAAGAGATGCATGAGGGCATCTATTCAGTGTATAGATAGTATATGAGGCTACCTCAGCCCAAAATTTCTCAGGAAGTATAACATCAGATAATAGGCCTCTTACTCTCTCCATTATTGTTCTGTTCAACCTCTCTACTGCCCCATTTTGCTGAGGTGTATACCTAACTGTCTTGTTTCTAGTTATACCATGTTGTCTGAAATAAACATTAAACTCCTTTGCATAGTTCTCAAGCTCATTATCAGTTCTAAGACACTTAATCTAATACTTAGACATTTTTTCAACCATGATCTTCCATTCTTTAAATTTTTCAAAAACTAAATCCTTAGATTTAAGGAAATAGATCCAGCTCTTTCTTGAGTAGTCATCAACAAAAGTTAAGAAATACCTGACACCACTTAATGATTGAAAAGGTGAAGGACTCCATAGGTCTGAATGCACATAGTCAAGGATGGCCTTGGTTGTGTGCTGAGCCTTCACAAAGCTCTGCCTAGTAATCTTCCCTATTATACAATGTTCACAAAAGGATAGGCTCTGATGAACTCCCTTAGGTAGAATACCTTGGTTGGCTAGAGCTTGTAAACCTTTGGCACTAATGTGTGAGAGTCTTTTGTGCCATAGGTCTTCTTCAATAGGCTGATTTTGAGTCACAATCAAAGCTGAGTGTACCTTATGAACTCCTTGCACTACATACACTCCATTAATCTTCACCCCTCTAAGGATAGGCTTACTGTTCTTAAAAACTTCATAATAACCTTCCTTGCCTCTGTATTCACAGCCAATAGAATCAAGCATGCCTAGTGAAATTAGATTTCTCTTCAGCTTAGGCACATGTCTGACATTTCTTAAGAGCTTGTATGTTCCATCTTCTATTTTTAATGAGACTGAACCAATCCCAACCACTAGACATGAGTTATTGTTTCCCATGTAGATTGATCCTCCATCCAATTCTCTGTAAGTACTAAACAAGCCTTTATAGGGTGTCATGTGGAATGAACACCCTGAATTTAGAACCCAATCTAGGTTCTTATTAGCTTCTTCTTCTGCCCTGCAATTAGAGGTAGCCAAAGCATTAGAATAAAAGTAAGAGTCCTCACAAACTAAGGCTTCACCTGACTGATTTGGTTGGACTTTGGGTTGTAGCTGAGATTGCTTATTTTTCTGCTCATTTTTCCACTTCAATGTTCTGCAATCTTTGATTAAATGTCCAAGCTTTTTACAATATTTTCATTTGACCTTGGACTTCTCTTTCCCTTCTTCATCATTTGAGCTCTGTTTGCCTTTTCCCTTGTTGTTCTGACTTCCCCTTTACAAACAGGCCTTCTGCACTAGACTTGTCTTCTTTTCTTGTAATGAGCTCCATTTCTCTGATCTTAAGAGCAGAAATTATGATATCAGTAGTAGTGGAATCTCTCCCATATTTTAGGGTTCTCTCCCATATTTTAGGGTTATTTTCACTTCTTTATAGGATTCAGGCAATGAGTTAAAAAGCACAAATGGTTTATTATCTGCCCCAATTTCTTCTCCCTAAGTCTTGAACTCAGTAGTAATTCTCTTGAAATCATCTAGATTCTCTGTTAAAGACTTTGATGCACTCATTTTGAATGTGAAGAACCTTTCCCTTAGGAAAAGTTTATTGGGTAGATTCCTTGTCTCATATAGCTCATTCAATTTGCTCCACATCTTGTAAGTTGTCTCCTGATCAATCGCTTGCCTTAGAACATTATCTGACAAGTTTAAAACCAACGTTCCATGAGCAATTAGCTCCATATTTTCTTTTTCTTCTTTTGTTGTTGTGCTTGGCAGCTTTGCTGGATCATCTAGGGCCTTATGTGCCCTCTGTTGTCCCAAGATAGCCTTAATTTTGGCTGGCTTTCCATAAACCAAAATCGCCTTTTTCATCAAATTTCTCGATGTCATACCTTGCAACTGCCATTTCTGTTTCGAAATTCAACTAAAAGAATCCAAGATTTTTGCTTCTTTGAATCTTGACTAATCTTGAAGCTTTCTTGCAGGCTCTGATACCACTTGTTGGGCTTGAGTTGTGGAAAAACGGGCTGAAGGAACTGACTTACTAAATATTTTGGGCTTTGACAATACGATGACCCTTAAACAAATACCAGAAACCACCTTATTTCTTCACACAAACAAAAAACAACGTGCTAAAAGCACAATCCGTGTGATGAAAAATCTCGACCTTACACTTTGATGGCTGATATTAGAGCTTCACACTTCTATTGTTTATGCATTTCAAAAGACTAACTTTTCTTTTCTTTTGCAGAGAAAGAACGAGAGAAAAGAAAAGAGAGAATCGCCAGGAGGCTGTGATGCGTTGTTTTATTGGTGGAAATATGGATGATATGCGTTGATGGATTGCGTTGTGCACTCAAGTTTCCTCAGAGGAATCCAAGTGTAAATTCCTCTGAGTTTCTTGGTAAGTCTAGGGTTGAACACAGGGACTTATGGAAATAGTTGCGTTTGAGATTTTTATGAAAACTTGCCAATTGAATAAATAAGTGTTGGGTTGTTGTTGCATTAATGAAAATAATAACGAATGCGGCAGAGTTCAAAAAGATTTGGTAAACAAGAAATACGATGAATATGTGGTGAACAGGTTGAGAAGGGTTTCTAACACTTCTTAGGATGCGTTCATGCCTTGCGATCATGCAACATGCACACAATAGTAAACCACCTCTCAGCATGAATGCCACGGCTTCTAAGGCTAGAACGCATGCAATAAATATGCGATATGTTTACAGGGTTTACACATAAACCTCTATTTCTATTTATGCGATGACAACATGACATTCACACAAATATGCGACCACATAATATCATTCCTATTCCTAGGATGCATGCGATGCAAGTTGACAAACAGAGCTTATCTCTAAGTCCCCATCTCTTGTTTATGCAAGCCTAATCTTGCTCTTTCAATTCTATATTCTAACCTAGCTCTCTTGAGACATTAGGTTCTTTCTTTAGATTCTCTCTCGAGTAACTCTAAAGGGGTATTTTGCACAACATAAAACAAGACAATCACAAGCAATGAACTTCCTAGATCATATTAGCTTAGTTCTTCTCAACCCATTCAACTAGTTTAGCTACTCATGCGTATTAAGAGAGTGAGCAGATGTAGCAATAGAACTTCCATTGAATAGATATAAGATGAAGTACAGAATAACAATGCAAGTATATTAAAGAGCCTGGAACAATTTCTTGCTGCCAAGCGTTACACTGTTTCTACTCGTGCTCTAAAGATATTCTCGGTTTCGCGAGAGTCGGCCCGCTCTCTGCTCTTACGCCCCAAGGTTCTCTCTCGAGCTGCCTTGGACGATCTCCGACGTCACCATTCTTCTCTTGCTCCGCCATAAAATGGAAAAGAAAACTATGAACAGAGGTATGAACTTGTAATGGTGATGAGGTAATCGACTGCTTAACCCCTTCTCTGAAGAATGCACTTAGTATTTATAGGGGCATCAAAGGTGAAAGGCGGCTTGTCTCTCCTGGTTATACAGATGGGATAGCTTTAATTCCTGACTGACGCACCGGATAATTGTCACCGATAAAGCTGGATATACTTTGTGACCGTTATTGACTGTCAACTTAATTTGGATCCGATTGCTGTCAGCTTTCTATCCCATCGATCTTAATTGTCCTTTTGTCTGGATGCGTCTACCATGTTGCAGTGATTCTTCTTGGGTGAATGTTTGCGAGCATGATTAATGAAAAGTCTTATGGTGAAGTTGCGCTCAACCAATGTATTCCTATAATCGCATTCTTTGCATTGCGTTAACACATTATTGACAATCGCAAAATTTGTATAATGCAATGCATGTCCATGCCATAAACTTGTAAATGCAAAATGTAATCTTATGCATCATAAACTTGTTGTGACATAGATTTTATGCGATGATGATATGTGATACTACTTCTAGATATGCTTTATTAACAAAGGTTCTTGTAGTATGTTGTGCATTGTCACAAGTTTTCTTGCGTTGAAACCAAGTATAATTTCACCGCAAGTTTCTTGGTGTGATCCAAGGTCGAACACAGGGACTGTTTTAGGTTATTGCGTTATGCTTGTGATACATGTGACCAGGGATTTTTTTTTTCAAATTAATAAAGTTCTTGTGTATAGGAAATTAAACATGCGATAATGTAAAGTAAAGCGGTAAAAATGTATTAATAACATAAATTGCGTTAAAGTAAAATTGCGATAAAGTAAATCTAAGCTAAGATGATACAAGATATAGGATTCTGATACAAGATATTGAGGTCAAGGCTGGTTGTGAAGATTATGCAAGGATCGTGTAATGTGGTGACAAGTCTTATGTACGAAGCAGAAACAGAAAAAATAACTAATATAAACAACGGAAGTTCCTTAATTGCGTTAAAGATATAAGTACTGTTCCACTTTTCCCTTGGCGTACATCTCTCGGTGAGCGGCCACGTTCCCACATCTCTGTGGTGAAACAGGGATGAACATAATGAACGTAAGGTTGCTTCCACTCTGAAAGTACTACTCGCTTTAGTTAATGCGTTCTTCTAACCTTCTCTCGACAGATCAGAATGACATCTTCACTTCTGCTCTCACAGGTGAAGATACCGTCTAGCATGTTCCAGCTAAACATATTTAACAGATTAAGTTACTTGTTTAATCCATATTAATTACCAAGGTATTAAGAAAACTTCATAGAGAAATCGACTAATGGAGGAACGAAAATAGACCGAAAAGTGGTACTGAAAGTGATCAAGGCATTTAATAAAGCTATTTAGCGTCTAATACATGATTTATGAATGAAGAGATTTAGAAGATGAAATAAACTTGATGAAATAGAGTTAGAAACAAATACAAATAAGTGCCAACATCTTAGCATCGATCTGGATGGAGATTTGCTTGCCGGTGTGGATGAAGTGAATGGATGGATGAGCTTCCCTCTCAGGCTTGCTCAACCGGTAGCAGACATCTAAGCATAGAGCTTCACGTCGGGGATCTAGCAGATTCGCACTGAGACTCACCTCTCGGCCTTGTCTCTTCTCTTCCCGGATTTCTTCCGATCAGTACTCAGCTCAGCCTTTTCTCTCAATAATCCAGCAGCAATTAGCCCTCGTATCAATTATACCCGTATCAAGTATATCTTCTCTGAATTCTATGGGGGTATTTATAAGTGAAAATCTTTGACTCTTGGCTTGTAGACCCCACTTCTTGTTATGGAAATTCCAATGATGGGGGAAAATATTCCTTCTGTGATGCAATCAGACTGTCAAATCTGCATAACGGTTAGTCGTACACGTGTCACAATCCTCCGCGTTTGCATTGCTCAGCTTCATCTTTCGATCGGTTGCTCGCATGCAGTGTTGTTTTTATTACCGCATGCGGTTGAAATTCAGCTTAGGATCGATTATCGCATTGCGCTGTCATTGCGTTAATCGTCTCTTCATTGTTAATTTGACGGGCACAATGTAACAGAGTTGCGTTGTTCAATTTCTCGTTGAGCCTTGATCGCAAGCAAGACTTGGTTTCCTGCAAAACAGAGTAAAAATATCCTCTTCTACCATCTTGACGATGTGAGTGGGTGTAATTGCGATAATTCATAATTATTGTATTTCTGAGCTCATTTTCATACAATTGACGCATATTCCTTCTCTTTTGGCCGCAATATCTAGATAAGGCAGCATAAATAACTTGTATTTCTACAAGTTATCAATTATTCTGTACAAAAATATAAAGATCAATTGCTCTAATGCGTTGGATGCATGTGATCGTAATATTATAGAATTTATGCTTAATGGACGCAATTTAACATATTTCATCAACATAATCCAACATTGTTTAAGGATTTAGCACTATGATAACGTGCATTTCTACCTGTTATCAGGCTGCCGGAAATCGCAGAGGGCGATGAGTCTTCGGTCGTCTAGGCGATGGGAGGTAAAGCTGGATGTCATCTAGAAGATAAGGGACAAGTCGTCTAAACGATGAAGGCTTTACTGAAGATCATCTAGACGAGGTCGTCTAAACGATGGTCATCTACACGATGAGGCTTGCAGAAGTAAACGATCGTTGGCTAAAAGCTAGACGATCGTTTGCTAAAAGCTACACGATCGGTGGGTCAGGGGTATACGATAGAGGAAGACGATAAGAAGAAGAACACGATAGTTTTATGTGGTTAGGCCAAAGGAGGCCTACGTCCACGAAGAAGCTGACGGGAGTTTTATTCAAGATTGCTTCAAGATAAGTGTGATCACTCAATTACAATTTTCTCTCTCTCACTTTACAAATTAGTTACACAATGTATTTAAAGGTAGCTTGATCTGTAACAGATTTTGTAACTGAATGAAGTTATTTTCACCTTATGTATAATAGTTTTCTTGCTTAAACACAAGTCTGATGTTTCATTTATTATTCCTCGATTTTTTCAACTCATTAAAACTCAATTAAACATATGAGATCTGAGAATGCTCATGAGTTGCACTTCCCTGAGTTTTTTCAAAGAAAAAAAGGGGTTATCTATCGGTAATCACGGTTTAGCTATCCTCAACAAAATTATATGGTAAAAAGGAAAAGTCGGCATATATTAAACATTGTTCGTGCTCTTTATTTTCAGTCTAGAGTCCCATTATCTTTCTGGGGAGAGTGTGTTCTAATAACTATTTATTTGATCAATAGAACTCCATCCAAATTGTTACATTAGAAGTCTCTTTTTCAGTTGCTTCTGTCTTTGTTATTGATGCATCATGCTTTGCGGCGATCTACTTTCTTTGGATTGTGGTGACGAAATTAAGTAGTTGTGTCTTCGTGTAGCGCCTTCCCAATCTTTTACCTCGATCGTTTGCAAAGAAAAACATCGTGAGGGTCAAATAATGAAAAAAATGAAGTTAACAAATTTTTTTTTTTTTTTTTTTGATATAAAGATGTAAAATGAAAACAGATGAACGATATTTGAAATAACATCATAGTAGTGAGAGTTCATGAATCATAAGTAAGAAAAGGGACACTCTAGAAGACTTGTGCCCTAGATGGTTTTCTGTTGCATGCCAGTGCATGGGCCACTCGATTTTCCTTCATTCCGGATTTCTCAGGTCTATAGAGGTCTTTTCTCGATGAAAATCACCCCTATAATATGCCTCAACTCTTTGCCCGTTAACCTTGAATGTATGGGTCCCATCCTCATTAATCAACTCAACTATACCATGCGGGAATATTTCTTTAATTATAAAGGGTCCAGACCAACATGACTTGAATTTGCCGGGAAAGAGTTGTAACCGTGAATTGAAAAGTAAGACCTTTTGTCCGACGTGGAGATTTTTGCCGCATAGCTGGTTGTCATGCAAACGTTTTGCTCGTTCTTTGTAAATTTTGGCATTTTCATAAGCTTACGTTCTCCACTCATCAAGCTCGACCAGTTGTAGTTTTCTTGCTTCCCCTGCTGCTTTTAAGTCGAAGTTAAGCTTCTTTACCGCCCACAGCGCCTTGTGCTCTAGCTCTAGTGGTAAATGACATGCTTTACAAAACACCAATGCATACGGAGACATGGCTATCGGTGTTTTGTAGGCAGTCTTGTATGCCCACAACGCATTGTCCAGCTTTGTTGCTCAGTCTTTTTGCGAAGGCTTTACCACCTTCTCCAATATCAACTTAATTTCCCGGTTGGACACTTCAGCTTGACCATTTGTCTGTGGATGGTAAGCGGTGGCCACTTTGTGGGGGATATTATATTTTAGCAGTAAATTTTTGACGAGGTAATTTACAAAGTGGGAGCCTTCGTCACTTATTATGGCACGTGGAGTGCCAAAACGAGGGAAAATATTTTTCTTCAGAAATTTGGAGACTACTGCCGTATCGCTTGCGATGCATGCTACTGCTTCTACTCACTTGGACACGTAGTCGACGGCTAACAGAATATACTTGTGACCATTTGAAGGTGGGAATGGTCCCATGAAATTAATGCCCCAAATGTCGAACAACTTCAGTTCTAAAATTAATGCCCCATGCGTTGGCACCGGTCACATTTCATCACGTAGTCTCTTGCATCCATAAATAGCATTGTCCAATAGTACCCACTTTATAATACTTTCACTGCTGTGCACTGGCCTCCAAAGTGCCCGCCATATAGTGAATCATGACATTGTGATAATATGCATTGTTGAGCAGCATTCGGTACACACAGTCGCAGAATCTGGTCTGCCCCCCTCTTATACAGATTTAGCTTATCCCAATAATAATATCTGCACTCATGCCTGAGCCATCTCTTTTGTTGGTCGGTATAATCTTCGAGAAATTGCTCGCAAACCAAATAATTTACCACGTCTGCGTACCATGGAAATTCTTCAATCTAAAATAGCTACTCGTCTAGGAACACTACGCTCACCTCTGACTGATTACAGTTAACCTCAGGATTTTCCAATCTGGATAAATGATCCGCAACTTGATTCTCCGTCCCCTTGCGATCAATTATTTCCATATCGAATTCCTAGAGGAGGAGAACCCATTTAATCAACCTCGGCTTCGCATCCTTTTTTGTCATAAAATATTTTATCGCCAAGTGGTCCTTATGGATGAGTACTTTTGTTCCCAGCAAATATGCTCTGAATTTCTCCAACTCGAATATTACCGCAAGAAACTCTTTTTCTGTGGTGGTGTAGTTAGTTTGAGCAAGGTTTAAAGTCTTACTCGCATATGCGATGGGATGCAACATTGTTTTTCTCTTCTGTGCTAGCATGGCTCCCATCGCATACCCGCTCACGTCGCACATTAACTCAAAGGGAAGTGTCCAATTTGGTGCAATCAACACGGGCACGGTCATCAGTGCATTCTTCAAAATCATGAATGCGTTGAGGCAATTGTCTTCAAAGTCAAATTTTCTATTGGCCTCCATCAACGCACTTAGTGGTCGTGCTATCTTTGAAAAGTCCTCGACAAAACGTCTGTAAAATCCAGCATGTCCCAAGAAGCTTCTAACAACCTTTACACTCGTTGGAGGTGGGAGCTTTTCAATTGCTTCAATTTTTGCCTTGTCCACCTCCAACTCGTCCCTAGATACCTTATGCCCCAGCACAATGCCCTCCTTCACCATGAAATGGCATTTCTCCCAATTAAGCACGAGGTTCGTCTCCTCACATCTTTTCAATATCTTCTCCAAGTTGGCAACATAGACTTCGTATGTGTGCCCATATACAGAGAAGTCGTCCATGAATATTTCTACAGAGTCTTCGAGATATTCTAAAAAGATGGCCATCATGCACCTTTGGAAAGTGCTCGGCACATTGCAGAGGCCGAACGACATGCGGTGAAAAGCAAATGTTCCATACAGGTAGGTAAATGTGGTCTTTTCTTGATCTTCGGGAGCAATCATGATCTGATTATAACCGGCATACCCATCCAAGAAGCAGTAGAAGTCAATTCCAGCTAGATGATTCAACATTTGGTCAATAAAAGGTAAAGGGAAATGATCTTTCTTTGTTGTCGCATTGAGTTTGTGGTAGTCCATACAAATCCACCATCCGATGACGGTCCTTTGCGGTATCAGCTCATTATTTGCATTAGGGACTACCGTCATCCCTTCTTTCTTCGCCACGCACTGCACGGGGCTGACCCACGTGCTGTCTGCTATCGAATAGATGATGACTGCGTCTAACCACTTGATTATCTTCTTCTTTACGACCTTCTTCATCGCAGGGTTGAGTTTGCGCTAATGTTCGATCGATCCTTTGTGGTTTTCTTCGAGACGAATTCGATGCATACACTATGCGGGGCTAATTCCTCGAATGTCTGTGAGCGTCCAACCAATTGCTTTTACATATTTTCTCAGAATACTCAGCAGTGCATTTTCTCGGTTTTCTTTAAGTGTAGAGGAAATGATTACCGGTAGCTTCTCATTCGGCCCCAGAAACACATACTTCAGGTGGTTAGGAAGGGTCTTCAACTCTATTATTGGTGACTGTTTTAAGGACAGTTGCATTGTTTTTCTTTCTTCATTCACTGTCGGCTCAACTTCTTAGGTTGCGATCATCTCATCTTCCTTGTTTTTTTTTTCTATGATCGCATTACATGCAACAATGGATGCGATCGCATCCTCATCTTCATTTTCATCTTCAGGCTTCTCTTCTTCATTCAAACTCTGATCATCGTTGGATTCATTAAGGTCTATTTCATCAAGATATTTCATGGCTTGAATAATGTCAAATTTGAGCTTCTGTCCGTTCATGCTCAAGGTGATCTCTCCTTTGTGCACATCAATCTGGGCACGACCGGTTGATAAAAACAATCACCCCAAAATAATGGGCACATCTTTGTCTGCTTCGTAGTCCAAGATGATGAAGTCTGCTGGCAATATAAATTTGTCGATTATAACCAACACGTCCTTCACCTCCCCTCTGGATGCACCAGAGATCTATCGGCTAATTGAAGAGTCACTGTTGTAGGTGCAAGTTGCCTTACATTCAGCTACTTGAAAATTGATAGAGGCATCAAATTAATGCTGGCTTCAAGATCGCATAGCGCTTGCCGGATGTACAATCCTCCAATGGAGCAAAGGATTGTGAAACTCCCAGGGTCGCGCATTTTCGGTGGGATTATAGATTTTGAGCTCTGCGTCGAAGCCACTGTGGCGAACAATGCCTCTCTTCTTTGTCACCAAATCTTTTAGAAACTTCGCATATGCGGGCATCTCCTCAATTGCTTCAGTGAACGGAATATTAATATACAATTGTTTTAACATATTCAAGAAGCGTTGGTACTGTACCTCATCATTTTTCTTCTTTCTGAGTCTCTGTGGGAAAGGTGGCAACTGTACTCTCACGGTCCCCTATTCTTTTGGCTCTGAGGTGGACGTAATCTCTGGCTCTATCGCTTCTTTTTCTCCTTCTTCTTCTCGAGTCACCGCAATTTCTGGTTCTAACGCAATTAGAGCAGTTTGGCTAGGCTTCTTCTTCTCCTCTACCATAGTCTTTTCACTCTGCAATGTCACCATTTGACACTGCTCTTTACCCGTACCCCCTAGGTTGCGTGGGAGTTCCGTTGAATTCGGCAAGGCCCTTTGCGGTCTGTTTTTGAGTTTGCCTGCAATTTGGCTTATCCGTATTTCTAGGTTGCGAATAAACGTCGCATGGTTTTGAAGCACAGTTTCGTTCTTCTCAATATATTGCTTCAACAAACTTTCCAAAGAGGAAGATTGTGGTGCCTGCGAACTGCTGGCTTGATTACTCGTCTGATCGTTGCATCGCAAAAAAAATCTGGGTGGCCCTTCTTTTTACAGCACTGATTGGAAATTTTGCCACTGATTTTTCCATGCAAAGTTCGAGTGGTTTCTCCACCCAGGGTTGTACGTGTTAGAAAATGTATTATTCTTCACAAAATAAATTGACTGTGGATTTTGCGAGCATTCCTTCATTGCGTGTCCTTCACCGCAAGTAGCACACCTTGCGGTAGTCTGGCTGATTGCG
This sequence comes from Benincasa hispida, assembly GCF_027475165.1. Classification (NCBI taxonomy): domain Eukaryota; kingdom Viridiplantae; phylum Streptophyta; class Magnoliopsida; order Cucurbitales; family Cucurbitaceae; genus Benincasa; species Benincasa hispida. The sequence continues at coordinate 30,873,779 of NC_143481.1, read as the reverse complement.
TTCACTTACCCACTATGCGTTGTTGGACTCTTGATTGCAATTCCCTATATCAAGTTCATTATCGCAGTTATCTGACTATGAAGTGATGCGATAGCACCATTGTTTGCGTCACTATCCTTTATTCTCAATCTTTGATCGCTCTCTCTCCAGTCCTTGTGTTTTTTAGAGATGCAATCAAGGATGTTCTTGGCCTCATCATACGTTTTATCTAGAAGACCTCTAGCGGCTACCATATTAACAGCGATCTGCGAAGCAAGGTTTAATCCGTGATAAAAAATCTCCATTTGCGAGCAATCTGGTAATCCATTGTGCGAGCAGTCTCTTACCAACCTCTTAAACCTCGCCCAAGCATCGCGCGTGATTCAACCATGTCATGTTGAAAATTGGTTATTAATTTCCTTCTACTGGCATTCTCAGTTGGTGGGAAGTATTTCTTCATAAACTTCTCTACCACTTGCTCCCATGAAGTAATCTCCCCCTGTTCAAGAGAGTACACCCATTTTTATGCTTGATCACACAAGGAAAATGGAAACAAAGTTAGTCGAACTTCTTCGGTGAAGATATTCGGGAACACAAAAATGTTGTAGATCTCTATGAAGCTCTGGAGGTGGGCGTGCGGGTCCTTGTCGCCTTCCTCCAAACTGTCGAGAAGTCTGGATCATCAGTAGCATCACCAGTTTCATTTCGAATCTCGATCCATCAAGCGCAGGCCTCATGATTCTTGGGGAGAAATCGTAGAGGTTAGGTGATGCATAGTCTCGAATGGGCCTATTGCGATCGTTTGCCAGTAGGATTGGATTCGCCATGATATTTTTTTCATTTGGTGCTCCGTTTCCAGGTTGTTTCGCCATGTTGTCTTTATCTAGTTGTTGGTGTTGATGGCTATCTCTCAATCTTCGTCGGAACTGATTGAAAAATTGGCTATCTCTCAATCTTCGTCGGAACTGATTGAAAAATTGACATGCGCAGCAGAAATAAGAATCAATTTTACATTAATTGCCCAAAATAAACATGCAACCCTAAAAGAATTAATTAGGGTTATTTTGAAATAATAACTTTGAAGCTCTCGAAACTTGTCTATCTCCACCCGAACGCGAACGGACCACCACTAGAGCTGACCTACTATTCTCTGGACTCAGAACCGGGTTGTGGGACCTGATGGACGAAGAACCCGAGAGAGAGAAAAAGAGATGGAAATAGTATAATGAAACTGGGTTGGGTTTGGTTCTTTTTTTAGCCCAATTTTAAAAACTAATTTTGCAAATTTCTAAAAATATTTAATCCAAAAACACAAGCCCATATTTATAGAAAAGGGCAATGCAAAATTGCATGAAAAAACTTCATAAAATCCCAACACCTAGAATCCATTATCTAAGTGGGCTTAATGTCTCCACTATAAGCCAACACCTAGCCCACTATTTTGTTAGTGGAATTATCCAACAAAATTTTGGATTTTCCCACTATCTTTAGTCAAAGGGCAAAATAGTCATTTGGTCAAAGTCAAACTTTGACCAAAAAGTCAACATTTTGACTTTTTATGATTTTTTTCATGTTGACAAATTTTGACCTCCCGAGCATAAATCCGCATTCATTTTCTCAAAATCCAAATCATATTTGAATAGAAGGTCGGTCAAAGTTTGACTTTTCACAGTCAAAAGTCAACTCTTTGACTTTTTACATCTTTGACCATTTTCATTATTTTCGAGCTTCCAAATATGAACATATTCATATTCTTGATATTTAAATCACATTTAAATATTAAAGTTGTATCTCTAAACTAAAAAATCGACCACTATATCACATATACTTGTCGGTTTCTCTCTCTTCACCTAATTCGAACAATTCGAATTATTCTATCATACTGTTCTAAGTTTATTCCATATGAGCTTGTAGGGGAACCTAATGAACCTATAGTTCATAGGCTCCAACGATCCGAGATTAGCTGGCTAATACTCTTTAGACAGAGCTAATCAACATTCGTTAACTAACGGGTCATTCCACTATAGTCTCGCAGTTGCACTCCCCTCACTATAGATATATTTGTGTCCATTTGATATAACCATGATTAGTAAGTTAATCCTTCACAGGTTGTTCGTAATCTCCACTGGGTCATAAAAAACCGTTTTACCCCCGAGACTACATCTTATTCCTTAAGTTCCACTGATCCTCTAATGAATAATTGGTTTAAGGTCCAACCCATAAATCGAACCCCTTTCGGGCCAATGAGAGGGTAGGGCCCCTTATTCAAGACCTGGATTCAGTACTAAAGGGAACAACCTATCTACTATCCCTATAACGGGTAGGAGTAAATTCCGTCTTGCACCCTATGTTCCCAGCTACTCACTTGATCTTACCCCTGAAATAGAAGGCTAATTGGGCTAGCGATAATGAACTGCCCTCATCTATGCAGATCTAAGGATAATTCTGAGTGAACAGGAGTTCATAGTTAGCTCAGGATTAAGATTAAGTTACCTAGGTCACCAATTAACGAAATAGTCAGTTTTATACATTAAACAGCATTTAGAACGTAAAAATGACTATTTCATGGTTCAATCTTTACATAAGATTGCCTCCATTTTCATGTCTCCACATGGACAGTTTAGGATCACATTATTTGTACTAACTACAAAATGGGCCGCATCCATAATGTCCCTAGAATAAGGTGCCCAACCTTATTCATATACTATAAACCATTTTGGCTATATATATTTGAACTTGATCCACATTTATGTCACTACATAAAGTTCAAACTTAAACTTAATAGCCTCGGAACCTTAGTTTATTGGATTCATGAATATAGAATTTAAATTTACTAAAGATTTTCAATAAATGCTTTATTGAACAAGAATATGATATTACAAACTACGAGTTTTAGGACATAAAATCCAATAGAAACGTCCTTTCAATCTCTTGGTCATAATTTGCCAGAGATTGAAAGCTGCAAAGAAATCAGAAAAATTACCGTTAGCACACTGAATTGCCGAAGTCCCCCGAGACAACGCTAAAAACTTGATGCGTTATTTTATGCAGTGATATAATGAAAGGAATTGCGATGATGGAAAATGCATTGTGCAATAAGTTTTCTCAACAGAATCCAAGTATAAATCCTACTGAGTTTCCTAGTAAGTCCAGGGTCAAACTCAGTTACTAAGGAACACAATATGTGGTAATAATTTTTTAGATGACTTTGCGGTAACCAATAAATCAAAGAGTTGTTAGGTTGTTGTTTGCGGTGTAAAAAGTATGCAGCTGATTTGAGAAAAGATGATTATGCGGCAGATACACTGAGTATATGAGGGAACGGGTTAAGAAGTTCTTTAGCTATCGTTTCCCAAGAATGCGTTCAAACTATGCGATCATGCTACACTCATGTGATAGCAAATCATTTTTCAATGCAAATGCGGTAACTCCTAATTCTAGGATGCATGTGCTGAATACGATAATGTCCATAGAGCTCATTCCTAAGTCTCTACTTCTTGCCTATGCGATGAGGCAAGATACACACAAAGACAAGGTGACCGCATACAATCATAGTCTATCTCTAGGATGCATGTGATGCGTTAATAGCAAGAGTGCTTATTCCTAAGCTCCTATCTCTTGATTATGCGTTTCTAATCTAACTCTCACGAGCCTAGATTCTAACCTGACTTTTCCAAGCCTAGATTCTATCCTTAGACTATCATCCCGAGTATCTCTAATGGACAAATGATGCATACATAATATAAGATAATCACATAGAATGAAGATCCCCAGTTATGCTAGCTAAGAGCTTCTCAACCTATTCGACAGATTTAGCTACTTATGCATAATAAACAGAGAGGGAACATATATAAAGAAGTAAATTCCATTTCTATAGATAAGTTCAAAGTACAAAATGACAATGGAAGATAAGGATAGAGAGCTTGGTAGAGATCCCTTGCTTCCCAAAGCTTTTACACTGTTAACTCTATTATGTTCAAAAGATGTTCCTACATCCGCAGGAGTTGGCCCTCACTCTGATCTCGATGCTTTTGGTTCTCTTCCAAGTTCACCGGAATGATCTCTTGGTACAATCTCACTTCTCTCGCTTCCGCCTTCTAAATAAAAGAAAAACTAAGAACAAGGCTACTTTTAACTAAGGGGAAAATTCTCTAACTGTTGAACTTCTTCACTCAAGGTGGCTTCTGATATTTATAGAGCTTTGGGGTGAAAGGCTTCGTCTTTCTTATGATTGCACTGATAGGATGACATTAATTCTCTGTCTGATGCGTCGAATATTTGTCACCGAAAAGTTGAGTGTACTTACTACAGTAGTTCGTTAACGGCTGGTCAACTTAATTCAGAATCGACCGTCATCAGCTTTCTGTCCCATCATGATTTATTACGCTTTTTACCCAGATGCGCCCACCAAGTTTCGCCGGCTCTATGCGGCAACCTTCTTGAGCAGATATTTGCGAGGGAAAATGACCGCATAGCCTTGCAGTAACACAATCTTTTGATGCGCTCGGCCGTTGATTTCTTTGAATCACATTTTCCACCTTGCGTCAACGCATATCCTGCACAAAAATACATAAGTTAACTGTTTTAATGCGATGGACGCATGCAACCGCAATATTGTGAACTTAATGCTTTTTGGACACTATCTTATATATTTTATCAACGCAACCTGCATCGTTTGATAACTTAGCACTATAATAACGTGCATTTTTGTCTGTTATCAACTACCGTTTAAAGAAGGTGTTCTTTGCGGTCCTACAACATCTGTGTTGATGAGCTGCAACTTGCAAATGATGGCTCTCCAGGTTACTTCGGGAATGGCTTCCTATTTAATTTCCAAATTGACATGCTTTGAAGCTTGAGATTGCATCACCAAGCTTGGAAACATCAAGTGCTAGCTCCTTTTCTTGTAGGTGCAACAGACCTTGATGATGATAGTGTCCAACTCTCTTGTGCCAAATCTGTGTGACATCTTCCTTAGGAAGAAAAACAGATTGCTCATTCTTTAAAGGATTGAGTGAGAAACTCTTTCCTTTCATTTTAACTTTGAAAATTTCCATATTAGCTGCATCCTTAATTAAACAATATTTATCTTCAAAAGTAACTTCAACAAATTATGGTTAATGTCGGGAACAAAGAGAACATCTTGTATATGTTTTATACCTTTATAGCTTGTAATCCCAACAGTGCATTTTCCTTTGACAGAGATGTAATCCCCATTGTCGATTCTTACTTTGGTGATGTTAGTTGGCTTCAAATCTCTAAACAATTCCTTGTCATAAGTCATATGATTGGTATAACCACTATCAATTAGCCAGCTTTCATTTGATTCACTACCCATGAAACATGTAGCCACAAATAATTGATCCTCCTCCTCCTCCTGATCAACAATCTTAGCCTCTTCACCTTGCTGTTGATTCTTGCTCCTGCAAATTATAGCTTCATGCCTCATTTGGTTACATTTGGTGCACTTGGCGTCTGGTCTTCTCCAGCATTTGAAAGGAGGATGATCCTTTCTATTACAATGTTGACATGGAGGATAGGACCCCTTTTTAACTCCTACTTTGTTGTTGGCTGAGGGTTCTCCATTAAGACTTTGATTCTTCTTGTTGTTCCTTGAATTCTCATGTTTGGCTTGCAAGACTCCTTCAACAACACCTTCTAGCCTCATAGCTCTTCTTTACTTCTGTCCAACCTATAATCCGAACTCCTCTCGGGCCAATGAGAGGGTGGGGCCCCTTGTTCAAGACCTGGATTCAGTACTAAAGGGAACAACCTATCTACTATCCCTATAACGGGTAGGAGTGAATTCTGTCTTGCACCCTATGTTCACAGGGATACCTGATCTTACCCCTGAAATGGGAGGCTTATTGGGCCAGCGATAATGAGCTGGCCTCACCCATGCAGATCTAAGGATAATTCTGAGTGAATAGGAGTTCATAGTTAGCTCAGGATTAAGATTAAGTTACCTAGGTCATCAATAATGAAATAGTCAGTTTTTTTACATTAAACGACATTTAGAACGTAAAAGTGACTATTTCATGGTTCAGTCTTATGTAAACTCTTTACATAGGATGCCCCTATTTTCATGTCTCCACATGAACGGTTTAGGATCACATCGTTTGTAATAACTACAAAATGGGCCATTGACAAATATCTGTCATATCAGTCCTTGTTTCCATCTCACAAGCAGTTTGTGATGGTATTGACAATTGAATTGCTTTCTGCATTTCGATCTTAAACTGTAACTACATTAACTTTAGATTACAAGGATGGAAGGTCAAGATACAAACATAGGATTTTTGAGTTTTTACCTTTGAAGAATCCACCAAATTAGCAACTCCTCAGCTCGAAATTGATGCAGACCATTACAAGATCTTCCCTACTATTCTTTGGCCTTACATTGGATGGTGGAATCCAAAATGAGAAGAAAATTTGGTAGGAATTTCATATTGGAGTCTAAGGTTTTTTTTTTTTAGAATTTTGAGAGAACTTTTTCCCTTAAAAACTCATCAAATCAGCAAGTTGCCTAAAATATTTCACTTGATTAATCCTCTATCTTTATAGAAGAACAACATGTATTCTCAGTGCACCTAAAATTGACACCCAAACCTCAATTATGAAGTGGGTTAAAATCCTTTTTTAATTAATTTTTTTTTTCAAAATCAATTTAATTTTGATTCATAATTTCAAATTAAAATATTAATTCAATAATTAATATAAAACTAATTAAAATTAATTCTAATAATTAATCTTAAATTAATTTTAAATAACTAATTAAATAATTTAATTAATTAACTTAATTTAATATCAAATATTAAATTAATACAACACCTATTCCAAAAAAATCTATCAATGATACATGCTGATAGACAATGATAGATTTCTATCAATAATATTGATAGATACTGATAGAAGTCTATCATTGTCTATCAGCGTTTATCATTGATAGTTCTAAAATTTTGTCATATCTTGTAAATATTTTGGTTTATTTTTCTATATTTAAAAACTATTTAAATATTTCAACTTCTCCAATTCGTTTAATTCAATAATTAAACATCTAGTTATATCATATATAATTAATAATTCCCTCAATCCAAATTTGAACGTTTCAAATTCTTTCATCATGCTATTATAAGATTTAGTCCATTTATGAGCTAGTAGGGGACCTAATGGACCTATAGATCATGAGCTTCAAGAATTCGAGATTAATTGGCTAACCTCTTTTAACTAAATTAACCAACATTCGTTAACTACCGGGTCACTCTAGTAAAGCCGAGTAGCTGCACTCTCCTTATTGTAGATACATTTTTGTCCACTTGATTTAACCATGATTAGTAAGTCAATCCTTCACAGGTTGTTTGTATTAACAATTAGGTCAAAATTACCATTTTACCCCTATAATGCATCTTGCTCCTTAAGTCTCCACTAATCCACTAATGAACAATTGGTTTATGGTCTTACTAATAAATAGAGTCCCTTTTAGTCATAGAGAAGGCAGGGCCCTTTATTCAAGACTAAGAGTCAGTACTTAAGAGAACAACCTATCTACTAACCCTAAAATTCAGTAAGAGTGAGTTCCATTTTGCAAGATTATATCTCCAGCTATCTACTTGGTCTTAACCTTAAAATGGGAGACTTATTGAGCAGCGATGATGAATCACTCTCACCTATGCAGATTAAAGGATAATCCCGAATAAATAGGAGTTCATAGTTAGCTTAGGATTGAGATCAAGTTACCTTAGGTCATCGAAGTGAAATACTCAGTTTTAATAGTAAATGGCATTATAAAGAAAAGTGACTATTTCGTTCTCTGATCTTATACAAACATCTTTTGCATAGGATGCCCCCACTCACATGTCTCTACATGAACGATTTCAGGATCACATCGTTTCTATCAAATACAAAGCGAGCCGCATCCATAGAGTCCTCAGGATAAGGAACCTAACCTTATCCTTATACTTATAGACCACTTTGGCTATATACTTAAACCTGATCCTCTTTTTGTTGGGTTTTATGTCCTAAAACTCATGGTTTGTAAGCAATAGAACTTATTCTGAAAATTCAATAAGTTATTATTTAATAGATGTTTTGCTTATTAGAAATCCAATAAACCTAAAAGTCCTTTGACTATTACATGAATACTTGAACTTTATGTGGAGACATAAAAGTAGATCAGGTTCGAGTAAATAGTCAAAGTCATCTATAGTATATGAATAAAGTTGAGTGCCTTATTCTTGTAACACTATTGGATGCGACCTTGTAAGCCCCAAATTCTAAATTTCCTAAACAAGTATGTTTAGCCAAAGGAATGATATATTAAATATCTAATAAGTGAAAATCCATGTTATTTATAGGAGTTGTGGAGAAAGGAAAAGAAAAACATATTAAATAGGGAAGCTCACTTATTGGTTTGGCTGGAGGCACTAAATATGGGGTGACGTGGCAGTTAATCCTTGAACTCAGGAGGCGGCAGGAAGATTAAAAGGAAATAGAATTTCGAATGCTTGGTTTCGGCAATCTACATGAGCAAATTTAGTGAAATTAGTGCCATTTGAAAGCTGGGAGAATCTAATTTTCGAGGTTGTCTTTCTGGAGAAAGATTGCAGGAGAAGAAGAACAAAAAGTGATGAATTTTTAGAAGAGGCAAAATCTCAGATTAATCAGAGCTTGAGGTGAATATTGGAAGCTCCAGACCACATCATAAGGAATTTTCGGCTGAAAGTTTGAGGTAAGAAAGTTAACTCAATTTTAAAAAAGTTTGTAGAAGAAAGTTTCTTGAAAAGAGTTCAAAATTTTGAGTTATGAATTTTTGAAGTTGAAATAGAGAATCTGTACAGAAGCAGACAACTGCTTGGAAAGAACAAGCAAACAGCTCACCGTGAAGAGCGAGAGCGAGATGAGAAGGATGAGGATCTCACTCAGGATGATAATCTCGCTGATTTTGTGATGAGAATCTCACTCAAGAAGGAATTCTCGCTAGAAATTGGGCTAAATCTCGTTGGTATGGTGAGTATCGCTAGATTGAAGTTTGTTAAAGAAATGCTTAATCTCGCTCATGAAGATCTCGTTCATGGGGATCTCGCTCACGTGGATCTCGCTCATGAGGATGAATTCACTAATAATGGTTATCTCGCTAGCAATGTGGTTTTGTTGACGAAAGTTCTATTAGTAAATGAACTATTTGAGGTATTCTGCCAAGAATTCTAAGGAATTTAACCGGGAATTATGTCCTTTCAGGCCAATAAGAGCTAGGAAAGGCGTATAACTCGTTAAAAGCCCCGACGAGCTGTGAGTGACTATGTGATGATTTAGAAATTATGATTTCTTTGAAGTTATTTCCCATGCTAAGTGTTTAAATGAAGTGCCAAGCAACATATGTTTGTAGCTATTTCTCATGCTAAGTAAAACATGTTTTCCATGGAAATTGACATGATTTAAATATGTTATCTTGTCCAAATACTCTCAGCATGCTTTAGTAACTTCGTTTTCATGATGAATTAGTATGATGATTTAAGCACTAAGCCTTAGTGTTCAACTAAATGTTTAGGACTAGTTATATGACGAATATTGAAAGACAATGAGAAGGTATCCTAAGGATACTGAAGAACAATGAGAAAGTATCCTAGATAAGTACCTAAGGATACTGAAGGACAATGAGAAAGTATCCTAGTTAAGTACCTAAGGTACGACAGTACTCAGTTATAACCAAGTGCACGTAGGTAATACGACGTCGAGGGATTGAACAAAAGTGTTCTCCCCGACTAAAGTTGACATTGAGGGTTAGATCTAGTAGTTCACTCTCAACTAAGGATAAAGGTAGTCATATATTCTCCTAGGCTAGAACGATAGTTTGGAATTGCTAATGCTTATGAATGTTTATCAACACATGATGTTACTAATGTATGAATTTTTCAAGTATGTTTTCCATATCTAACGCATGCTAATAGTTTTTACAAGCTAGTTCAACACAATTTAAGCCAACTTATTTTATAAAGTATGAAGCATGCGTTAGGGTTAAAACTAAGGTTGAGTGAAGCTTGATGTACTATGTTTATATACCTAAGATTGCCAAAGTACATTTGTTGATATTTCTAAACACAATGAAAAGGAGTATTGAAGGTAAGAAAGGTATCTGAATAAATGTACCTAAGGTATTGACGGTATATAGAAACCTCCACGTACACATAAGTAGTTCTAAAGGAGATGCTGAAGTATGGGTCTCCTAGGCCATAAACCAGCAAAGAGAGGCCGAAGCATGGGTCTGGTGGCCGATAACAGACGTTAAGAGCTAGAGCAATGTATGCTTATTCTTAACTAAGGAATAATGATGTTTAATGGTATTTAAGAGTGGTTATCAATACTAATGTTTAGAGGAAGTTGCTTGAGATGCCCATCGATATATTTAAAGAAATCGACGTAGGGATCTCTCCTAGCCATAGTTCAGTATGAAAAGATCGAAGTAGAGGTCTCATTTTGCCATGGTTTGGCACTGGGAATTAGAGCGATAAATGTTCATTCTTAGCTAAGATTCAAGTTTTAGATACAATGGTTTTAAAGGTTTTATGTACACGTTTGCTTAGTATATTTTAGTTCTAGTATTATGTTTTCAAGCTTTTAGTTTAAGCATGAGATTTATGTTTTATTAAGTCACTCGCTAGGCTTCTAGCTCATGATTTCAAATATTTTTCCTTTCAGGTAGCGGTCAGTATTATGTTTTCGAGCTTTCAGTATAAGAATGAGATTTATGTTTTATTACCAATCCCCGACAATGACGCCATAAACTTGTAATGATATGAATGGAATGTTATGCTATGTTATCGCTTATGCACACGACTGATGTTAAACTTGATGACATAAAATTTAATCTCTGTATCTACTCTAACGCATGGCTTGTGGATGAACCGAATGATGTTCTAAATATGCACTAAAGTTCTTTTGTGATAAAGAGAATTTCTATGTGATACTACGTCTAAGTATATGCGTTGTTAGTGATATGTTCATAGTATGCGGTGTAGTAGTGCGTGTCACAAGTTTCCTTGTGTTGAAACCTAGTATAATTCCAACACAAGTTTCTTAGAATAATCCGAGGTCGAACACATGGATTGTTTTCGTTAATGCGTTACTTATGTGATACATGCGATCGGTTTTTACAATGAATAAAGAATGTGGGTTTATATAGAAATGTAAATTACGGTAAAAGTAAAATTGCGTTAATAAAATAAATTCTAAACTAATATGATACACGATATAAGATACATGATACATGATACTGAGGTCGAGAACTGACTGTAAAGTTGTACAAAGATTCGATGTATGCGATGGCAAGTCTTTATGAATGAATCAGAAAGAAAAAGAGTAAATAGTAAAAACATCTCAAGTTTGTCAATTACGTTAAAGATGCAACTAATGTTCTGCTTTTCCTTAGCGTACACCTCTCGGTGATCGGCCACGTTCCCATATCTCTATGGTGAAACAAGGATGAATGTGATAAACGCAAGGTTGTTTCCATCTCTGGAAATACTTCTTGCTTTAGTTAACACATTCTTCCAACCTTTTCTCGACAGGCGGAATAACATCTTCACTTCTACTCTCACAGGTGAAGATGTCGTCAAGCATGCTTTAACTAAGCTTAATTATTCCTCAACACAAATTAACTTATTTGCTTAATTCTTACTATTTACCCATGGGATTAAGAATACATCATGGAGAAAATGGATTATGGATGTACGGAAAGAGACAGAGAGATGACAATGGAAATTATCATAACATTTAATTCTAAGATTAAGCATTTGATACATGGTGTGAATGAAAGAGTAGAGAAGATGAATACAGATGATGAAATAGAGATTAGAAACAAATACAGAAGGAGTGTCAACGTCTTGACATAGATTCCAAATGGAGATTGTGCTTGCCAGCGTATGGAAGTAATGGAGAGGAAAGCTTCCTTCTCAGGCTTGCTTTCCCAGTAGAATTGACCTTCGCACAGAGCTTCACTTAAGGGAATTGGAAGGATTTTCTGCTCGGAGACTCACCTCTCGGCCTTGTCTCGTTGTTCGCCCGAATCTACTCTGGACAGTCGCTTCAGACCAGTCTCTCTCTCAGAATCAGTATATATACGTCTTTATGTATTCATGTATATCTTTCAGCGAATTTATAGAAGCTATTTATAGGCGAAGCTTGGCTCTATGAATTTGTGGTCCCCACTGTATGGTTATGGTAGTTCCTAAAATGGCAGAGTGAATATTCCTTCTGTTACGCAATCAATCAGTCAGAAATGCACAATTGAAAGCTGTGCATTTGTCAAAATTTTCCGCACATGCGTTTCTCTTTACATCTTCGATCGATCATCGCATGCGGTGTTATTTTTTATTACCGCATGCGGTTGAAATTACGTTGATCGCTAGAGCTCTTGATCGATTGTGGCATGCGCCTTCATTGCATTGATCATCTTTTCGTTCTCGATTGATGGGTGCAATGCGACGTAGATGCGTTGTTTATTTTGCTTTTGAGCCATGAATGCGTGCGGTGACTGATTTCCTCTAAAACAGAAACTAAAACATTCTATTCAACCATCGCAATGGTGTTAGTGGGTGTATTGACGACATTTTATAATTTTTGCATTTCTTAGCCAATTTCTGTACTATCGACGGAACTTTTCTTTCTTTTTGCCGCAATATCTAAATAAAACAGTATAAATAACTTGTATTTCTATAAGTTATCATACCCCCTCAAGCATATCTTCACTAAGGCAATATTGCTCACTTCCTATCCTTACTTTGCGTTGATTGGTTGCTCTGAATGCTCCACCTAGGCAACATTACTTAACATTGCAATTTCTTTCTATCCTTGAGAATTCATAAACATGCCCTACTTTATTCTTTAATACAACAAATCTCTACTCAAAAATTCCTTTCTTGTTTTGAAAAGAATGTTTACCTCTTCATGCAAAAACAACTTACTACGTCTGTATGTGGTGGTCTAGTTTGCGTCATTTTATTAGAGACTGTTGATCATGGTTACACCCTTCGTTTTGGTTTGTTCCCACGGGTGTCATGCGAACATCCAACTATGGTTGTGTGCCAATCTTAACTTCAACTCTTGATTTTCAGCTAAGTTTAACTTTTGCTGGTCAGAGAAGTTTTCCCTTATATTCTTATTTTTCTTCTCATTTTTTTTTCTTTCATATTGCGTCATTCTTGGAAACCCACCTTCGTTTTTGCTTGCTCCCATGGGTGTCATGCGAACATCCAACTACGAGCAGGTTCCTTTCACAACTTAACTCTTATCAGATTGAGATTTTTCCCTTTCACTGACATTGGAGTTTGTATGAAATTATTATCATTATTATTATTATTATTATTATTTTGTTGACAATGAACGCATTTTTCTAATGACTGTATCCACTTGGTTGCATCTGCTCCCCCAAATTAGAGATGTGCAAAGTTCTCATTGCGTTGTTTTGGATAGAATAGACAAACACTTAGTCAAAATTTTGAAAAGAATGTTTGAGCAAAGTCTTAAAGGATACAAGGTAAAGTAGTGCTATTGCTACGAATTATCTAAGTGTTAGTCAGAAAATACAAAGTGTGGGAAATGTTTCTAAGGGTATGCATATAACTCATCATGGCAGCACAATGAATAATGCAAAAGAAAAGATAAAGAACATCGCAATAATTGACAAAGGATGATAAATAAGAGACTAATGCAGATGGAAAGAATTGCTACTCGGTTGTATTAAAAATTAACCAAGTATACAAAGAATTACAAATAACGCAATAAAAAATTTGAGCATGTACAAAGAATCAAGAAATAGCTTCTATACATAGAAATAATGAATGAAGTTATCCTTTGTATTTTACTCGGAGGGTGCACGGTTAAGATTAACGTAATGCCTCTATTAACGCAAATGCATATTTGCAGAGGACGGGCAACAACGCATGTATCAACGTAACACACCCCCCAACTCAACGCATTTATGGAGGACGGGCGCATTGTATTTCTACTGGCGCAATACTACCTCGACATAGTGCGTTTTCGCTGAGGACGGGCGAAAAATACATACGAGCGCAACACACCCCTCAACACAATGCATTTGGGTAGGATAGACGCAAAGTGTATCTTATTAGTGCAAGATGCATCCATGATAACAATGCACACCGATTTTTATTTTTCTTTTTAATTCATCCAACACGCAAGTCGATAAGACTTTATGGTGTTCATCGTTTTATTCAGTCATTCACGGAAATTTTAAGAACAACGCTACTCATGCATAAAAGTAAAGAAATAAAACACGACATGGAAGTACACAATTGAATTAAATTGAAAGTAAACACATAAAGCATAAAGGCTAATTCTAATAAACAGTAAATAACGCAATTTAGAATTCAGTAAATGAAAGATGTAAAGAAAGCAATTAATCATAGATTTTAGAGATGTTGATTGAAAGAAATTTCTCACATGATTACTGCAATCCACACCTCTGCAGGCGGTCAAGCTTGCCTGCACAATGCCATCAAGGAGATTGTTCACCTTCTTGCCTCATCCCGCAGTGTGTATGGGAAGAGATATAATCTAGTTCCTTCGGGAGTCACACCAGGTATGGAGAATGCGTTGCACATTTCTTTCTGATGTGTTCCTGTGCGAAAAATACACTTGATCTCTAGGTCAGTTTAGAATTTCTGGATCGGTTCTAGTACTCATAAACCGTCAGCCTGTTCTTCACGTTAAACAGAAAGTACAAAGAGATCTGTCCTGCAACATACTACAAAAGTATTCAACACTAACCGTTACCAATCCCCGACAATGGCGCCATAAACTTGTAACAATATGAATGGAATGTTATGCTATGTTATCACTTATGCACACTACTGATGTTAAACTTGATGACATAAAATTTAATCTCTGTATCTACTCTAACGCATGGCTTGTGGATGAAACGAATGATGTGCTAAATATGCACTAAAGTTCTTTTGCGATAAAGAGAATTTCTATGCGATACTACGTCTAAGTATATGCGTTGTTAATGATATGTTCGTAGTATGCGGTGTAGTAGTGCGTGTCACAAGTTTCCTTGACTGAAACCAAGTATAATTCCAACGCAAGTTTCTCAGAATAATCCGAGGTCGAACACAGGGATTGTTTTCATTAATGCGTTACTTATGTGATACATGTGACCAGTTTTTACAATGAATAAAGAATGTGGGTTTATATAGAAATGTAAATTGCGGTACAAGTAAAATTGTGTTAATAAAATAAATCCTAAACTAATATGATACACGATACAAGATACATGATACATGATACTGAGGTGGAGAACTGACTGTGAAGTTGTACAAAGATTCGATGTATGCAATGGCAAGTCTTTATGAATGAATCAGAAAGAGAAAGAGTAAATAGTAAAAACATTGCAAGTTTGTCAATTGCGTTAAAGATGCAACTAAGGTTCCGCTTTCCTTTGGCATACACCTCTCGGTGATCGGCCGTGTTCCCATATCTCTATAGTAAAACAGGGATATAGTTAACGCATTCTTCCAACCTTCTCTCGATAGACGGAATAACATCTTCACTTTTGCTCTCAAAGGTGAAGGTGTCGTCGAGCATGCTTTAGCTAAACTTAATTATTTCCTCAACACAAATTAACTTATTCACTTAATTCTTACTATTTACCCATGGGATTAAGAATATATCATGGAGAAAATGGATTATGGATGTACGGAAAGAGACAGAGAGATGACAATGGAAATTATCATAACATTTAATTCTAAGATTAAGCGTTTGATACATGGTGTGAATGAAAGAGTAGAGAAGATGAATACAGATGATGAAATAGAGATTAGAAATAAATACAGAAGAAGTGTCAACTTCTTGACACAGATTCCGAACGGAGATTGTGCTTGCCGACATATGGAAGTAATGGAGAGGAAAGCTTCCCTCTCAGGCTTGCTTTCCCAGTAGAATTGACCTTTGCACAGAGCTTCAGCTACGGGAATTGGAAGGATTCTCAGCTCGGAGACTCACCTCTCGACCTTGTATCGTGGTTCGCTCAGATCTACTCTAGACAGCCACTTCAGAGTAGTCTCTCTCTCAAAATCAGTATATACACGTCTCTATGTATTCATGTATATCTTTCAGTGAATTTGAAATAGCTATTTATAGGCGAAGCTTGGCTCTTTGACTTTGTGGTCCCCATTGTATGGTTATGGTAGTTCCTGAAATGGAAAAATGAATATTTCTTCTGTTACGCAATCAATCTGTCAGAAATGCACAACTGAAAGCTATACATTTGTCAGAATTTTCCGCAAATGCGTTGCTCTTTACATCTTCGATCGATTGTCGCATGCGGTGTTATTTTTTTATTACTGCATGCGGTTGAAATTGCGTTGATCGCTAGAGCTCTTGATCGATTGTCGCATGCGCCATCATTGTGTTGATCATCTCTTCATTCTCGATTGATGGGCGCAATGCGACGTAGATGCATTGTTTATTTTGCTTTTGAGCCATGAACGCATGCGGTGACTGATTTCTTGCAAAACAGAAACTGAAACATTCTATTCTACCATCGCAATTGTGTTAGTGGGTGTATTGACGACATTTTATAATTTTCGCATTTCTTAGCCAATTTCTATACTATCGACGCAACTTTTCTTTCTTTTTGCCACAATATCTAAATAAAACAGTATAAATAACTTGTATTTCTACAAGTTATCACACCCTAAAATTTAGATATATGCTTGTCCTCAAGCATATCTTTACTAAGGCAATATTGCTCACTTCCTATCCTTACTTTGCGTTGATTGGTTGCTCCTAATGCTCCACCTATGCAACATTACTTAACAACGCAATTTCTTTCTATCCTTGAGAATTCATAAACATGCCCTACTTTATTCTTTTATACAACAAATCTCTACTAAAAAATTCTTTTCTTGTTTTGAAAAGAATGTTTACCTCTTCATGCAAAACAAACTTGGTGCATCTGTATGCGATGGTCTAGTTTGCATCGTTTTATTAGAGACTGTTGATCATGGTTACACCCTTCATTTTGGCTTGTTCCCACGGGTGTCATGCGAACATCCAACTACGGTTGTATGTCAATCTCAACTTCAATTCTTGATTTTCAGCTAAGTTTAACTTTTGCTGGTCAGAGGAGTTGTCCCTTATATTCTTATTTTTCTTCTCATTTTTTTTCTTTCATATTGCGTCGTTCTTGGAAACCCACCTTCGTTTTGGCTTGCTCCCACGGGTGTCATACGAATATCCAACTACGAACAGGTTCCTTTCATGATTTAACTCTTATCAGGTTTGGATTTTTCCCTTTCGCTGACATTGGAGTTTGAATTTGTTTATAATTTCAGAATGACGAGCTCAAGAATACAATTGTTGGCATTAGATAAACTCATCGGGGATAATTATGTTACCTGAAAATCAAATTTGAACCCGATACTTGTGATAGACGATTTTCGATTTGTCTTAACAGAGGATTGTCCTCCCGTTCCTTACTCTAACACAAACCGAACTATTCGGAAAGCATATGATAGATGGATCAAAGCGAATGATAAAGCCCGTGCTTATATCCTTGCCCGCATATCTGATGTTTTGGCAATGAAACATAAGGATATGGGTACTGCCAAAGAGATTATGGGATCTCTATGAGGGATGTTTGGACAACCTTCCTTCACCCTGAGGCATGATGCTATAAAGTACGTTTACAACAGTCACATGAAAGAGGGGGCCTCTATTCGTGAACATGTCCTAGACATGATGGTCCACTTTAATGTGGCGGAAGTAAACAACGTTGTTGTTGACAAGAGAAGTCAAGTTAGTTTTATTCTAGAATCTCTTCCGAAGAGTTTTCTGCAATTTTGTACAAATAATGAATAAAATTGAATACAGTTTGACAACTCTACTGAATGAACTACAGGCTTACCAGACTATGTTGAGAACAAAGGGTCTAGAATCAGAAGTAAATGATACTACTGCTGAGAAAGAGGGGAACTCTTTCAAGCCTGATGTTGCCTCCTCTTCGAAGAGTAAGAGTATTCCTGTGAAGAAGGGCAAAGGAAAAGGAAAAAAGAAACCTGCTGGAAAGAAAGGCAAGAAAAACGTTGCAGAGAAGGGGAAGTGTTTCCACTGCAACGAAGAAGGGCATTGGAAGAGAAACTGCCCTCAATACCTTGCCGAAAAGAGAGCAGAGAAAGGTAAACAGGTAAACTAGTTCTTGAGGACCGCTTGCTCAGCTTGACCAGTGGGAGAAGTTACTGCTTGATCTTACTTGCTTTTATGATCTTGTAAAGAACAAATTGTATATATTTTTATTGTAAATGAAATGTTCATTATTGGAAAATTATGTTTGTTCTATCTCATAGCGACTTCTGTTAATAATCAAATTGTTAAAATCCATTTGCAAATATTCAGATATTTAAAAATGGCTAGATCAAAGTATAGAAAGTTTAAACATTTCTAGATCTGACTGTTAACAAGAGTTGTTGAGATAGGTCAAACACATCTTACTCAAAGAGTTGAGAGTACCTCAATGTAGTGGGAAGAAAGTGTGACTTCCTGGTCATTATTGAGAACAAGATGCAATCCCATATAGTTTATTTAAAAGCCTATTGTATACTGATATGTTTACAATGATTCTCTCGGCTAAACTGTTTGAGAATCACCTAGTAAGACAAGGAATACCAGATTAATAACCTACGGAAAGTGGGAGAAATATTGGGTATGGGATACCGAATGGTAAACCATGGATATGAGATGCCCTAGTTTATTATATTTCTCTATAAAACTCATAAACTCAATCTTATTTTGATATATAAGTTACCACTGGTGTTTTTGTCCAAGTGGGAGTTTGTTGAGTTTTATGTCCTACAACTCGTGGTTTGTAAACAATAGAACTTATTCTGAAAATTCAATAAGTTGTTATTGAATAGATGTTTTCCTTATTAGAAATCCAATAAACCTAAAAGTCTCTTGACTATTACATGAGTACTTGAATTTTATGTGGAGACATAAAAGTGGGTCGGCTTACACACTATGACTAATGCATGTTCCTTCGGGTTCATGTTTACGGTTGATTTTTGGACCTTCGGGTTGCACATATGACTAATGCATGTTCCCTCGGGTTCATGTTTATGACTTATTTGTGGACCTTCAGGTGATACACTATGACTAATGCATGTTCCTCTAGGTTCATGTTTACGACTGATTTTTGTACCTTTAAAATACACACTATGACTAATGTATGTTCCTTCGGGATCACATTTATATCTGATAGATGACCCTTCATGATCACTTCAATTGATATGATATAGGTGTACCGATGCCTAGATAAAATAGTTAACATGTAACCTAGAGGGCCCAGTAATGGGTCACTTACTGGATATTGTTATACTCACCTTTTCTTCTTTTATGTTTTTTAGGCAACAATATGAATGGACCGACCAAGGATAGAAAGGACCCATGATAGAGCCATACGGGGACAATAGAAAATGCTTCTGTGCATTCATGTTTTTTAATTATTTAGATGTTTTATTTTTGTTTTATTTAAGTTTGTTGGCAGATGACATGTTTTGTTGTTTTGTTTTAAGATGTTGTTTTTTTTAACGTTTTTTAGGGATCCAATCTAAATGTGTTGATTATTGGAATTATCATTAAAATAACATTTCAGTTTAAAATGGTCATTCATGTTTTCACTAAATTTACGTTATGACGGTCAAAATGTTTTGAATAAAAATGAGTATTTGTTCGTAACAGTCCATGTCAGAGTACTCGAAGGGTTGGATTATTACAATATAAATTAAGAACAGTAACATTAAAATATAAAGAGTTATGCAATTCCATAAAATTCCTAAGCATTAATTCAAATCCATATATAAATCCAACAACACCCTAAAACAAAGAGTCTAGCCACTCATGGTTCTCAAAATTATATTTTCATACACATTTGATAACATTCAAGTAGAGAAAATCAAAGAACCAAAGAAAATCTCATTCGAAATGCTCATTATTCGGTAGAAATTGTCACTTTTCTCTTCATTAGCATGTTGGAAAGTTGAACGGTCTCCACAATAGTTCTTCACACTCTACTCTTTGGCAGGAACTTACTCTTTAAATCTAAAAATTAGGTCAGAATGTCTTCAGTTAGGTTAGAATAACTCATCTTAAGTGTTTATAGATGTCCAATTATATAAAGGATGAGAAATTAGGAATAAAATCCTTGCCAAAATTAGCAGATTTTTTAAATAAGGAAAGCCAGCATCGTTATGCTTGGACATAACATAACTATGCTAGTTTGATTCTACTACAATGTAACGTTATACTCTTTATAGCATAACTACGCTGCATCCTCAAGCACAGCTACTGCCTTGCAGCATAATGGGTTGAGCATCACTACTTCCGCGTTATGTTCCCTTGAACGCATGCAATCCATCTCTGTCGGGTGTCGTAGCGTTGCAACACTACGACCAATTTTGCTATGCTTCAATTAACTTAGCTACTGCCTTGTACCATAATGGGGTAGCGTCATAATGCTAGCATTACGCTGTCCTGCCCTTTGATTTCTTTGGCATTTTTCTTCTCTTCTCTTCACTCTCTTTGGTCCATTGCTCGGTTTTGACTCCTTCAAGCCTAATTTGGTTTTTTTTAAACTTATTTTGAGTATAATTCACTTCTCGATTATAAATTCTGAAAATTACTAGTAAACACGTCAAATCTGATAAAAACACATTAAAAACCATCCTAAATCTAAGGCAAATAACATACATTTTGTGTGTCCTTTAATTTTGTTTGCAGTTCTTGTATGTGTTTATTCAATGATTTTAGAAGTGTCGAGAATCTAAGAGATAGATGGGATGGTTGAGATCAAATCTTTGCTAAGTTGGACTAATTGGAGCCGTAATCTCCAACCAAATAGAAAAGGAGGCATAATGACCAATTTTTTGTATTACATCTTTTGAGTGTTATGTTTTGACTATGTAGCATGGGTGACACTTTTGTTGGATTGTTAGTAGATGAAAAATGTAATAACATAAAATATTTTGAACAACATTTACCTCACTTGACTATATTTTTTTCCAATAGAGTGGTGATTTTGATATATTAAGTTGAGTTCTAAAATGAATATTGTTTTTTATTATGTATTGGACAAACAATTGAAACGAAAAATGCACCAAGCAAGTTTTTTATATGTGTTTTTGTTGTTGAGATAGTGCTAACACTTAGTTTTATTTAGTTTCTTTGTAAACAACTTAACCAAATTTTGATTACTAGTATTGTTGTATATAGTTTTATTGTATTAACATTACAAACTTTATTATTATATATGAAAGTTCATATTTATGTATATGTAAAAATTTCTCAAAATTGGAGAAAACATAGGTGTAATAATAGGTATGAAACAAATAGCTATCCTCCATCATTGAAAATATCTTTTGATATTTTACAAATGTCATGCGATGTATTTATATGACATTGGAATACTGTCATCAATCAGCTTCAATGACTATAAATAAGTATCAATGTACATAAAATGACATTTAGAAAGTGTCACAATTAAAGTATTATTGACATTGTAAATGTGACACTATTAATATTTTTGTGATAGATTTTTAATATCAAGGTAAAGGTTAAATTTATAGAAAAAGTCAACTTTTTGGTCATTTGTTAACAATGATGAATTGTAATAAAAAATGTTACCATGATAGGTAATAAATGTCAACAAATACTTATCGTTGATTGATTAAAAAGTCATGAACAACCAATAATGACTAACTTCTCATGTGTAATCTATACACTTTTTTTGATAGTGGTTTCAAAGATTAAAAAAAAAGAGCCACACAATGTGCTAATGATATTTTTTTTAGAGTCATGAAAACTCATTTTTGTTGGAGTGAAAAGCATTGCAATATAGAAGCTCAACCATGTTCAACCCTTAAATGCAATAACTAAGCGTCACGATATTGCTTTAGAGTGTCAGAAGGTCCATGCTAACAACATCGCGACTCTATTAGCCTACTTTAAATACTTTATTTTCTCTTTTAGGTCAAATCAACTCCAATTCCAAACCCCTTTCCTGATTTCCCCATAATTTTCTACTATATTTCTACTTTGGGATGTATTTCTGGCTACTCTACCTTCTATTTTAGAGATTGATGCTAACATTAAGTGTTTAAGGTAAGTCTTCTAGCTTAGGATTAGGAAAACTCCAGTTGTTAAGATTTTGAGGACTGCCTAAGCTCTGAATTAATCTTGAATGCAAGTGTTTTTTAACCAGTTTCATTTTCTGTTCTTTGTATTTGTGCTTTATTTGATCACCGTTCCATAATAACATTGCTTTGATAATGACTGACTCATAATATACATCTGTTATGTATTTGATCACCTAGTAACACGCATTGAATTTAGGGGTGTTCAAATGACTCGACAACCCGAACAACCAGACTATCTAATCCAAATTATAAGGGTTAGGTTGGGTAGTTTTAATTTTGGATTGGGTTGGATTGAATTTTTTATGTTTTTTTTAGGTTGGGTTGAGTTTGGCTTACACTTTTAAAAATTTGGGTTGATCCAATCCAACCTAAATTTCTAATATATATATATATATATATCTGACAACCCAACCCAACCTAACTCAAATTTTAAGGGTTGGGTTATGTTGGGTTGGAGACCCTAGCCAACCCGACCAACCCAAATTTTTGGGTTGGTCCAAGAAATCCCCCCAACCTAACCCAACCCAACCCAACTCAACCTAACCCATATGCACCGCTAATTGAAATATGTTTTAGTTTCACGATTCAAGATTGGTTCGGTTTAGTTAGACCAGTTTTTCTTAAATTCAATTCGATCATATTAGTTTGCTTCAATGATTTCATGGTTCAACTTTTCAGATATGCCATTCGTGGGTTTCTGTTATGTTTTCAGATTTTCCAAGGTCTACTCCATTTTCAAATCGGCCATTCGTGGGTCTCTGTTTTCAATCCAGAAGTTCTTCATGAGTATCTGATTCTAGCCCAAAAATTCCTCGTATTTTCATTAATTATGGGTTTCTGTTTCCACAGCCTAGATCTGACGTGATTTAATTTGGAAGTTTTCTTCAACCTTTGTCATCTGACACCTTGAGTTTCACTAATCGCTTCACTCAGTCACTTCATAAACTCAAGTTGATCACCACTCTACCACCTTCACTTTGAGAGAGAATGTTAAAATAAATTATGGTTTATGTTTATGAGTCGTGCTTTACCTAATTAGTATTTTTCCTCTCCTGTATTTTCCTATGTTGGTTTCATGGTGTCTATTTATTCACCTTTATAAAAATATACCGATTATTCAATGAAATACACAAAAAAAAAAAAAAAAACACCCATGATCAAACAAAACTTAGAAGATCAATTATAGAAGGATATATTTGTAGAAATACAAGTTATTGTGGCTCAAAAGTTGGAACAATTAGTGTATTTAATGATAAAATCTCATCATTTTTAGAAGAAATGCATGGAATTACTAGAACACTATCAAACTCATGCAAAAGAATGTTTATTGCTAAAATACTGTGGCACTAACGCATGATATTGCAGGATCTCAACAAAGTCTAATGCATGATTAAGAAAAGTGTCGGAGACAAAGTCCAACGCATGGGGCATGTGTCGGAGGGATTCAACGCAAGGAAGATTCATTGATTCAGGCTGTTTGTATCAAATCATCACTTCAAGCATGGGCACCTGCGGCGGGCGGCGTTTGAAAAGCATCTGAATTTCAGGCGGCCGACCAGGTTATGGAATTTAATGCTACCCATCATCAAGTTGGAGAAGACCGACGACTATAAATAGAAGAAATCCCACCAGATGACAGCTTAGCTTAGTTTTTAGAATCTTAGATCTTTTATCTCATTACATAATTCTGAAACCGTAGAGCTGTGCTGTGGTGACGAGAAGAACAAGAGGGAAGAGAACCACCACCATCGCCGATCAAGAAGCGGAGGAAGCTGAGCTCGAGAGAGACATTTATTCCAATTCTTCCATAAGTGGTTGTACGCGGACCAGAATTGAGCCAAAGAGGACAAGAGATTGTACTCTAGGGCTTGACTCCTTTCATTTCATCTTACTTATCGCTTTCATCTTCTCATTTGATTAAGTATTGGTTTTGTAAAGACAATTAGTTTCTTTATAAATTCACATATTTAATCTCATACTTTGCCACTGTTTATTTCTTGTTTATGTTAGATGCATCTATAACTTCATGTAAAATTCCATTTCGAACGCTTAAGCCAACTAAATCAATTGGTAAAAGCAGCTTTAGCTTAAATTATTCGAGAGAATAAGTAAGCCAGCATCAAGTTAGAAACGCTTAGTACATCTAGAGATAGACGGACTAGTGTTTTATTACATCTTGTGTTTGACGCATACATCCTAGAGATAGGTATTGTATGATATTCACATTGAGAAGTGTCGAATAGAGTCTAACGCATAAACAGAGATAAACAAGTTATCTCATTCGCATCATATTCTTGTTTGTGTACATCTAACTTAGATCGACGCATATCACTAGCATTAAACTCCATTTTCATATGACCCATCATTCTCTACTCGACCCTTTTGTATCTTCTTATACACACACAGCAGCTTAGTGTAAATAACTCATTTCTGCATACACTTAGGATATTTCTACAACAGTTACAACGCAAGGCCTGCATTAGCTTTAATCTGAATCCCTGAGTTCGACCCTGGATTTACCAGGAACCTGAGTTGGATTTATACTTAGATCTGAGTCAGGAAAACTTGAACGTCTATAGAAGAGTGTCACGCGTCCTGTTGCACATCACTAACACATCAATACGTCACTAACACATCATAAACACATCGACGCATCATTTACATTTACACTTATTTTTCCAATTATTTTATACAATATACTCCTAAGCTCGAATCACGAAATCAACCAACAATATGACAGCGAAAGCAATTCAATACAATCTCACAATATTACATTCTTAAGCCCATAAAAAAAAACCTCCTAATCAATGCTATGAACTGAGCTACACATTGAGATACAACTCAAAATCCACTTAAAAGGCATAAAATCTAAGAATGCCAATGAAAAGGGGAAAAAATAAAGAAAATGATAGGTCATTTGTCCAAATCGAATATTTACTCTAAAAATTATGACTTAAAAACTAAAGAAATACATTTATAGAAAAGTGAAAGTTGCATAAATGTCAAAAAAGTTTTTTAAAACTAGGTCCCTGACCCATGTTTATAGATTTTACAAAAATCACAAAATCTTTAAATCCAGCCCAGTTTCACTAATAGATTGAAATGAAAAGTCAAAAATACCCCACGACATTTGAATCAATTTGTGCTCCCATCTTTATTTCATGTAACTTTAGGATTTCGTTTCTTCATCTTCACTTCTTCAATGCCAATTCCTTCCCCTTCCTACCAATTTGATTTCTTCGAAAATACCCCATCAATATATATATATATATATATATATATATATATATTTCGATAGAATCACCGTGACTGTGAAATTGGATGTTTCTAATGAAAAATCTAAGTAGAAAGGTATGAGTGTTCTGTCTAGCTTATCATGTATTCAGTTGAATTTTCTTTAATTTTCTGTCCTCTCTGTTTTGTTTGGCTTTTGATGAAACATGGGAAATGATTTCTGATTACCTTCAATTTTTATGTCAATTACTAAGGAGTTTCTGATTACCTTAGGATTGTGTGGCGACCCAATTTTTTTAAGTAATTTCTGTTTAATTATCTTGAATTAGTTGGGTTATATTTTGGATTTTAAAGAATAAATTTAATTGTTATATTAAGATAATTTGATTTAAATTAAGTGTTAAAGATTTAAAATTTGGATCTAATTCAATTAGTGGATTTATATTTGGATTTAAAATATTGAAGAAGATTTGAAAATTTTGGATTAATTGATAAGAGGTTTATAGATTTAGGGGATTTGGAATTTGGATTTAAAGGAAAAATATTGGGTTTTATGTCCTAAAACTCATAGATAGTAAATGTAAATAATTGACTGTCATCAATAAAGAGTTATCGATATCATTTCAATAAGTGTCATTGATTGTGTTATATTCTATTTTTGTCTTAATCACCCTAAATCCAATAAACTAACATCCTAGGTTGTCTTATGAGTCTCGAACTTGTATGTGGAGACATATAGGGATCAATGTTTAAGATACAGTCTAAAGGGTCTATAATATAGGCATAAGGATGGGTATCTTATCCTTATGACATTATGGGTACGACCCATTTTATATTCAATACAAACGCACTGATCCAATGCATTCGTGTAGGTGACATTCGAGTGGGGTATCATGCAGTTTGCATAAGACCGGATCGTGAAATAGTAACTACTACATGTAACACCGTTGATTAGTTAGGTTTTTATTTCAATAGGATGACCTAGGCAACTTAGTCTTAACCCTGAGTGTATTATGAACTCTTGCTCACAAGAGATTGTTCTTTAATTTGTATAGGTGAGAGACTAGTTCGCCGACCCAATAAGACTATCATTTTGGGGACAAGACTGAGTGAGGAGATGGGAACATAATAATACAAGATGGATTTAACTTCTTTCCAACTTTAGGGTAAGTAGATGAATGGTCCTTACGTGGTGTCCTGGGGAGTTGAACAAAGGGCCCTACCCTCTCACTTGCCCGACAAGGGGTTTTCTGTTTAATTGTTGGACCATAAATAGGTTGTTCATTAGAGGAGCACTGGTAGTTAAAGAAAAAGAGGTAACCTAGGGGTAAAACAGTAATTTGACCAAACTGGTGTTACAAACACTCGTGAAAGACTAACTTGTTTTCATTGATCTTTATCCGTGGACACAGAAATATATTTGTAGTGAGAATAGTGCAGCTGTAGGTCTTTAGTGGAGTGTAGCCACAGTTAACGAATATTGATTAATTTGGTTAATGAGTTTAGCCAATTAATCTCATATCGTTGGAGCTTCTAATCTGTAAGTCCAAGAGGTCCCCTTCTTAACTCGTAAAGAGAATTGAGGTAAATATATCTTGAATTTGAATTGTTCAAATTCACTTAAGAAAATAATATAATGTATAATGATACATTATAATACAGAGTTTATATTGAACTTTATAATATAAATTTAATTTTGGATATGATTCAAAATTATTTTTTGAGAGAATTAAATATTTGAAAGAGTTCAAATATTAATATGAATTAGATTCATATTAAAACTATAGGTAAAAAATTAATGTGTATTTCATGCACATTAAACTATAGGTTATGAGAGAAATACAATTGAACATGTTTCAAATGTAGGCTAAATTAAATATTTGATATTTAATTTACTAGTTATTTAATTGAAAATTAAATGATTATTTAATTTAGGAAAATTACTTCAAATGATAAAACTATTGAAAATATTTACAAGATATAGCAAAATTTTAGAACTATCAATGATAGACGTTGATAGACACTGATCGAAGTCTATCAAAATCTATCAATGTCACTGATAGACACTGATATAAGTCTATCAGTGTCTATCAGTATCTATCATTGATAGTTCTAAAATTTTGTTATATTTTGTAGATATTTTGGTTCATTTTTCTATATTTAAAAACAACCCTTTAATTTAACTAATTTAATTAAATTTTATTTAACTAAATCAATTGAATTAATACTATAGGTTATATGAGAGATGTTTCATTTAAATATAATTTAAATGAATCATTAATTAAATAAGATTTACTTAATTATTAATTAATATTAATTTAATTAAGCTAGTAAATTTTATATATATTAAAAAAAAAAAAAAAAAACAAACAAACCTGAACGCTGAAATGTGAAACATGAGTCGTGAAACACTGAAACCCTCGTCCCTCCCCTTGCCGTCTAAACCTAAACCCTTGTCCCTCTCCTTACTGTCTAACTTAAACCCTCGTCCCTCCCCTTGTCGATCCCTCTCATCTCACTTTTACGGCCTCACGGCTTCACTTCCGACCTCACATTTCTAGCCTCACGCTTCTGGCCGTCGATAGCAGACTCGTAAGACGCAAATCGCCTCCAACTCCGGCCTCACGCCTCCAACTCCAGCCTCACGCTTCTGGCTATGCATCTACGAAAAAGAAAGTAATGAAAAAAACAGTCAAAATTAAAAATTAAAAAAAAAATTCAAAACCGGCGAGGTTGGGTTGGGTTGGGTTGACCATTAAAAAATGAACCGATAGGATTCATTTAAAGCCAACCCGAATTTTCGGGTTGGTCCACAAAATTCCTCCAACCCGACCCATCTACACCTCTAATTCCAAATATACTAAAAGACTAAAATAAGAAACCACTCACAGTGATCTGTTGGGATTGCTCTTCCCTCCCAGTTCACCTAGTTTTCCCTGGCATCCTGTCGAACCCTATTTCAGATTCATTTTGAAGCTCAAATTTCTTATTATTCCATACCATATCTCAAGACACTTCCTTCTGCAAATATGTTTATAAACGCCTTAACTGGCTTACCTTAAAGTTTGGCCCTAAAACTTCCACTCGAGACTTCGAAATCTCAAGTTTTCTCCACTTGGCCCGACTGTCCCTTTTCCTGTGAATATCTCTCGGTTTCCTTCAATTTTGGAAATCATTCACTTAGAATTTTCTCATAGTAGCTCATAAAGAAACTACATTCAATTTAAAAGATTTTGGTCCAAGAATCACCTAATTTTCAAGAGTAGTTTGGGAGAACTCCTCATTTGAACTTGGTGCTGCTGTCTGTCCGTACAGCCTGCACAACCCTTGCGTCCTTTGCTTTGATCAATTCAAATATCAATGCAACCTTCCTTCTAATTGACGCAAAGATCCTTCCGATATGCTCTCAACTTCTCCTTTTAAGTGATTCTTGAATCGAAAGTGTTTTGTAAATTGAAGTGAAGTCCTCAACTCTATTTATAGGTGCTTCAACTCCTCCCGGTGTTGGCACCTCCTACTGTCTGCATGCCCAAGCGTCCACTACTCAGGCTGCCAACACAATCCTTTACCACTACCAGCTTGAAGTGTCTGCTCCATCTTCGTCTAACACAAGACATTCAGTTTGCATGCCTTCTCCTTCGCCCACCTCAAATTGCATGGACTCCAGACATCCCTTTGATCCACACGTCCAGCTAAGTTTATCAGCCCATAGCTCTCTTATCATTGCATACCCTTCATGGCTGCATGTCTCTTCACACAACCCTTGCCACATGCGTTCATCAAGGTCACCACATATCCTTATCGGATGCTTCTCACACTAGCCTTGTCATATGCGCCCACATGCCCTTGAATGTCCTTGGCACATAATTCAGTCTTAGCGCATAGCACATCACCTTCGCATAGCCAAGTCTTGTTAATGCATGATTAGGCCCTTCAACGCAAACTCTATCTTGACCATAACTCTAAGTCAGCAACTCTATGCGCCCAACATGTTTCTCATGTGTCGCCTAGTCATATGAGTTCAACTAGCTTCCCCAAGGCCAATGCTTAGTCCACATGACCGCATTCTCCTTCCAATGCCCAATCTTACGATTGGCGCATACCCCATAGATCATCGCAAAGCATCTTTAACGCATGGTTCTTCAAACCCTGCCATCGCATGAGCATCGCCCTGCCTTGCCATGCTTATTGCATAGCTTCATCATGTAGTCCCAACGCACAACACACGGCCTTATGTTCATCGCATAGCTCGTCACTCGTTGCCTCAACGCACACCACTTCGCTCCATCGCTTAACTCTAGCACACATCACACAGCCTTACGCTCAATTACCGCATACTAGCCCGTACGTATGCCCAGCCTCAATCACTTGGCTTTGCACTCATCACATAGCTCATTGTGTAATGCCTACGCACATCGTCTAGTGCTCACATTCATCGTCTAGCGCTATCGTGGAGCGTCGCAAGCACTTGTGATCATCCTCGCACAATGCATCAATGGCCAGTGCCCACACTTGCGTGCAACCGAATGCATCCTACTCACGCTTGACCTAACCTCGTCAGACGATGGCTCTTCCTCGCTGCTTGCTCATGTAGGCTCTTATCATCCCAACGCATGAGCAGTCCTTGTCAATGCTTGGACAATATGCATCCATCACGGTTTGACCTATTGCTTGGTGTCTTGGTCGCACACACTATACCAATGCATAGTCCTTCATGCATCCACCCCTTAGCCAACATGACACCCTCAAATGTCAAGACCAATGCATAGCCAATTTTCACCATGCGCCCATGCCTCACAAGCCTCAACGCATGGTTGTCCTAGGCTTTAACACTTAGCTAGATTTATCCTTATTGAGCTTCAACTCAAAGCTACTCAAACGTTTACTCATGGCACCTTACGTCCATGGCTTGACCTCACATCCACGCATCATGGAGGTTTATCCTATGCGTCCAAGCCTCCATTTGAATGCCTAGCTTACCATTGGGTTCAACATAACCTTGCACATTCTTTGAAAGTCTTGGCCGCTCATACACAAAGCCCCATGCGTTCAAGTTACTTAACACCCACACATGTTTATTTGTACTTAATCATCCTTCGGTGAGGGTATCACATTCGGTGAGGGTATCACATTCGGGCTGAGACATAAAGATATTCTCTTCAAGATTACCATTCAAAAAGGCAGTCTTGACATCCATTTGTCATATTTCATAGTCATATATGTGGCTATGGACAAGAGAATTCTTATAGACTTTAACATAGCTACAGGAGAAAAAATTTCCTCATAAACAACCCCTTCTCTCTGGGTATAACCTTTTGCTACGAGTCTAGCTTTGAAGGTCTATATCTTTCCAGCTGCATCTCTCTTTCTCTTAAAGATCCATTTGCACCCTATGGGTTTTATCCATTCAGGTAGATCTACAAGTTCGCATACTAAGTTGAAGTACATTGACTCCATTTCAAGGTCCTTGACTTTGACCCATTGATCCTCTACGTCATTCATTACTTGTCTATATGAAAATGGATCCTCAACGTCATCAGTGGGTATGACGACCTGAGTTTCAGTTAAACCCAAGTAGCGGTCAGGTCGTGATACAACCCACCCACTACGTTAATGCATTCTCAACGATTGAAAAGGACATGATGGACCTTAAGAACTAGCTCTTTCATCAACTCTTGTTGAAGGACCAGCTTCATCAACAGCTCTTGTTGACTCTTCAGTAGATTCTCCTAATAGTAACTTACTATGTGATTTGTGATCCATCATTTGGTCTTTCTCCAAGAAAGTAGCGTTTTTTTATACAAACACCTTATTATCTTGTGGGTCATAAAAAAGACCACTTATCATTTCTTTTTGGGTAACCAATACTCTGGCACAATCTTGAACGAGGTTTCAGTTTCTTAGGATTATCACAAACACTTATGTTGGACAACCTCAAATCCTGAAGTAGCACAAACTAGATTTACGTCCCCTCCATAACAAAAAAGGTGTTTCAGAAACCTTCTTTAAGGGAACATTGTTCAGGATGTGAGTTGTAGTCTCTATTGCATACCCCTAAAATGAGCTAGGCAACTGGGCATAGCTCATCATTGAACAAACCATATCTAGCAAGGTTCTATTTCTCCTTTATAATGCACCTTTTTTTAGGTGTACCAGAAGCTGAAAGTTGGGACTAGATTCCATGTTCTATCATATAGTCCTAAAATTTTTTATCCATATACTCTCCACATAGATCATATCGAAGTGTTTTAATAGTTTTACCTAATAGGTTTTCAACCTTAACCTTGAACTACTTGAATTTTTCAAGAGCTTTAGACTTATGCCCCATTATGTATAAGTAACCATACCTTGAATAATCATCTATTAAAGAGATGAAATATTCATATCCTTCTTAAGCTTTTACATTCAATGGACCACAGAGATCCGAATGTATTCACTTTGCCCTATAACCTTTTCCGCTAAATGATCTTTTGGTCATTTTTCAAGACACGATCACATGGTGTAATGAATCATCTTCTAACTCATTTAGAAGTCTATTCTTTATCAAGCGTTCGATCCTATCGAGGTTTATGTGATCTAGTCTTAAGTGCCAAAGATATATGTTGTTACTTTTAGGAGAAATGTGTTGCCTTTTACTTTGAGTTTCAGCAGTTTTAAACATCTCAGGATTTAAAATTGCTTTTGCTTCGGTTGGTCTTAATACATATAAGTTATCTTCTAATCTAGTTGAACATATAAGAACACCATTCTTGAAAATGAATGCTTCATTACTTTAAAAATTTACAACGTAAGATTGTTCAAGTAGACAAGAGATAGAAACTAAATTTCTCTTAATTCTTAGTACAATGTACAAATCCTTAAGAAAAATAAATCTGTCTCTAAAAAATAACTTTACAACTCCCATTGCACTGGCTGAAACGACATATCTCGTTTCAATCCTAAGTGTCATTCCACCTTCTTCCAACTGCTGAAAGGAACTATTTCTCGATAAAGAAGAACAAATATGATTAGTTGCTTCCGAATCAAGTATTCAGGTAAACTCATCATGTTCTACAAGACACATTTCTAAAACAAGTAAATTGTGTTTACCTTCTTTTTTCTTATTTTTCTCTGCGAGGTACTTAGGCAGTTCCTCTTCTAGTGTCCATCCACGTTCTAGTGGAAACACCTACCCTTGTCAGTCACCTTGGCCTTTCCCTTGCCTCTTACAGTAGCGGCAGCAGCCTTTCTATTATCTCCCTTCTTCTTCTGAATCTTCTTTGAAGCAGAAGATTGAGGAACATACTTAGTTCCAAAGGATGAACCCTTATGGAACTTCCTTTTGGAATGGGCAACTTTTTCCTCTTCTTCAACAGGTATCTTATTTTTCATAAGAGACTAGTATGTCTGTAGCTCATTAAGGAAATTGGTCAAGTTATATTGGACTTTGTTCATTACTGCATTGCTGCAAAATTGTCGAAAACTCTTCGGAAGAGATTTCATGATACGCAATATGATTGTACTCATCTATGACTGCTTCATTTGCCTCTACCACGTTAAATAGAACCCATGTCTAAGAAAGTTCCAGAACAGATATGCTCTCTTTCATGTGATAGTTGTAAATGTATTTGAGGGCATCGTGGTGAAGTTGATTGGACGGTTGTCCAAACATCTCCTGGAGAGATTCCATAATCTCCCTCGTAGTTTCCATGACCTCATACTTCTTGGATAGAAATTTAGATAAGCTCGCCAAGATGTAGACGCGGGCCTTTTCATTGGCCTTTATCCACCGGTCATAAGCATCCTTTGTAGCCTAAGATACATTACAAGTAGGGGCCGGAGGACAATCCTCCGATAAGACGAACCGTGGATCGTTAACAGCAAGAATTGTATTCAAGTTGGACTTCCACGTAAAGTAATTATAATCGGTAAGTTTTTCATTTTTAAGTAGTGCAATCATTGAGGAAGATATTGCTGAAAATTAAAAAAAAAAAAAAAAAAAAAAAAAACATTGACCGTATTAGTTATCTTTGCCTTAACCCATCACACAAGTACACAATTGTGAACTATCCAATCAAATTAGAAAAAAAATAAGCAATCATAGAATCCTAATAAACTATTAATTTAGTTTTTGCAACGATACTTCAGGGGTTTCGAGCAACAACCACTGAAGGGTGATAAGCTACTCCTCCTCTAAAATGAGACAGCTCGGCTAATTCTAATACCAGAATAACTCATATCCATATAGACATTAACCACCATTGTTCGGTTAAGGATTCGTTAACTCTTAACTCATCCCTATAAGTGTAACCCTCTAACTTTCAAATCCTAAAGGTACGCATCAACAGGCTACCAGGAGGAAAGACAACTGTTGGTAATTAACCTAAGTGACCTTATCCTTTTTAGGAGTTCACTGCGTTCCCAATCCTATGATCAGGCTCTCCGAAAGGATGGTTGCTCCAAGACAACATGCGGGCAGATCAAGGAAATCTCACGGTGTGACCTAGGGGTGGAGACCAAAGGATACATTGACACGTGTCCTGGTCCCACTTACTATAGAAACTTTCTCCATTCACCTTGTTATTGACCCATGCAAACACTTTCTGAAGAGAGGCTGCACCCAAGGTGACACGAAACTGAGCATGGATCTCACGTTATGAACATATAGGGATATAGAAGCAAAACTTGAAATAAATATCTCGTTTTTTACTTTTTCTCCACTAAAGTGTCCTACCATATCTTAGGGTTATTTAACTTAGATAAATATGGCTACATCAATCTATTTAAGTCTATGCTTATTATAGCCCTTATAAAAAGGTCTTTACACTAGATTTTAAGTGAAGTATACCCTTTTAATTAACCTAGTGACATTGCATGTTAATATTAAACTATGATTAATTCAACTCAAGTTCTAGGTCAGTTCCCAGGTAGGAGATGTTTCGTAAACCGTCAACTTAAATGCCTCTAGCCTAGACAGAACCTAACTGGTAGAGTTCCTTTATAATCATAGTAATGTTTTTCCTACTTAGTTCATTAAAACTATTAATACTAAATAAGAAATAATTTTAATCCTATTAGAATTAAAGTGATCTTAGGTTTAATGAATTTTAAACAAGTTAAAATTAATTTATTTATCCTATGATCTTATGTTTGCATGCAATTCTTGTTTATAGATTGACGATTTCTAATCATTAATTTTTAAAACTATTTTCAAATTTTAATGACTAGCCCTATAATCATGCTTTCTATGGTTTAATTTAATTTAAAAAACATATTCTAATTAAATAATAAATCATAAATAATGCATTGCATGTATATAATATAACAATTATATTATTACTATGGAAGTGTCATGCTCAATGCATCTTAATTTTTATATTTAATTAACATAACTCCTTATATTAAGCTAAACATGAAAATCATATAAGCATGCTCAACACATTGCATTAAATATAACTGTTTGTATTTAAGCTATGTAATTACATGCTTCATGCTTTATTAATTTCATCAATTTAACATAACCATTACATTAAATAAATCATGAAATTAAATAATCATGCATTATCCCATACATTATAACTATTATAATATATAAAAATGCATGAGCATGCTTAACCTAAGGGGAGAATATATCTATAAAGTATTTAAATAACATATGAACCGGTTAATTGGCCCCTAGGATTAAATTAATGAATAAAATTATATTAATTTTATAAATTTTATCTTAAAATAACTTCAACCACTCCAGAAGAGGACCAAAACTACTCGAACCAATCAAAAACCACTCGAATCAGGCAAAAACTGCTTGAACTGGACGAAAATCGCTCGAACTGGCCCAAAAAATGCTTAAACCGGTTAAAATCACTGGCCCAGTCAACAAACCAGTCAAACCAGTCAATGAACCACCAGACAAGTCAATGAACAGCACGCCAGATGTTGAACCAGACTGCTGTCGAACTGACCATTAGGGTTGACGTCAGCATCTTTGCATTACGTGTGATGTTGACGTCACGCTTGCATCAGTCCATTTTTTTTTTAATTTTTTCTTCGAATTCTAGCCTCTATACCTCTGTTTTCCATAGTTTTTTGCCAAACTCAGCCTCAATTTTCACCAATCTTCATCAAAAAACTAATGCATACCTAGACTTAGAGAAGACTTAATTTATAACTAAATGCCCAAATCGCAAAGGCCCTTACATGAATGAATCATTTAAAAAAAATGTAAATTCTAAGGCCAAATAATCAAATTAGTTCGCAGCAAAATCAAACATTCATAATGTAGATCCCACCTTAAATAAAAAAAAAAAAAAACAAAATTTAATTAGTTAATTAAAATTCTGACATGGCTCTGATAGGTTGAAATTCCAAGCGCAATGAAAAACGTCAGTCCATTTTCAAATTTTAATAACAAATTAATAGAGGAAATAAAATTTAGAATCCCTTATTTAGAATCCCTTACTTTCATTGATGACTCTTGAGGGTTCACCAATGATGCATTCATAGCATGCGATGAGGTGAATAATCATTATGAGGTTATAACACTTTGTTTTACCTGGTAGATCCCATGTGCAAGTTCGACCAGGGTCTTGGTAAGTCCAAGGTCGAACTCAGGGATTGCTTACAAGTGTGCGATGAAACTAATACTTCGATCTTAATGCAAATGAAATATTTAATCAAATGGTCAATTTTTGGGTATTATTCTAACTCTAAACTTTATGCTATGAGGATTGTACTTTAAGTGAAAGTTTGAGCGGTGGTTGTTGGATACTGATATGCGATGATAGGGTTAAGAATATTTTTTGCAAACACTTCCTAAGCAACTATCTGAATTATGCGTTCGAGTAGTGCACCGAGTAGTGCACTTGATATTACGACCAACACTTCTCAGTATATCTAGCACACTATCTTATCTATAGGATGCAAGCGATGAGTGCAATATGCAAAAGATGTACTTATTTCTAAGGAGCTTCTCCTCTTATTTTATGAGTTCTAAATCTAAGTTCTTTCAAACTTAGATGCAATTTACTTAGAGTAATTTTTCGATTCATCCAGTTGACGCATGTAGGCATACATAAAACAAGTTGATCGCATGATTCTTTTATTGCTTAGTTCGTGTTGGCTACATGCTTCTCAACCCATAAAGTAATTTAGCTACTCATGATAAGATGGAGAAAATGAACAAAGGATGGAATAAATATATATTCATATTGTAGATTTTAACTTTTTCAACATTAACAATACAGCACAAATATACTTTAAGAAAAAGAAAGGGATAGAGAATCAAGTCGTGGTGTGCAATGTCTTACTTCCTCTGGCTCTAATGATGACTGCTTCACAGCAAATATCGAACAATGGAGCTCCTCTTCTTCCATAAAAGACTTAAGCTCTCACTAGGGTGTTTTTATGGCTGAACGAGAAGATTTTTTTCGTAGAGTTTTCTTCTCAGAAATTTGATATCTCTACATATATATTGTTGAATGGCGATTGCATGGGTATTTATAGGTGTCTGAGGATGACTTCTCTTCTCTCACTCATGATTGTGCTGATAAGATGCATTAAATTTCATACCCTGACGCGCCGTCTGCAATGCGTCAGAAGTTCATTGAATCTTCAACGAAGTTCTCTTGTCAGCCACTAACTCAATCTGAGATTTGACTTCCACCGCCCATGTCATATCATGCTTCATCGCCTAAAGTTATAGACTTAACTGGTTATGGGATCATGTGTTTGTCTCTGATAGTTCTTGTTTGACCGCATCGGTGGACGTTCTACCTTAAAACAACGACATTAGCTCAAAATTCAAATAGATCAGGTGTTGAAGATGTATAATCGCATACTTTGATTACTTATATGAATTCTTAGCAAAAATGTTGTACTTTCAAGTCTTTTTCTTATTCTTTTAGATGAAAGAGATTAAATAACTTGTATTTCTACAAGTTATGACCAACTTTTGGGATCTACTATTTTGATTCCTCTGCTGCAAATCAAGTGAACCCCACCAAAATTGTTTAGGAGAGAATTTTCTATCGAGAAAAAATATCAGAAAGGTAGAGGGCAAGAGAAAAAATTCTACGTATCACTTTTTCCTTCTGTGATGTAGAGAGAACTGACTAGATCTCTCTCCCACTCCCATATAGTCCCCACGAGTTAGTTACAAAAAAAAATTATTTCAATTTATTTAACCAATAAACTAAATCAATTTTAATTATTTAATTAAATAAATAAATTTATTTAATTTAAAAATTAAATTAAATCAAATTTTAATTTATTAAATTAAATCAAATAATTATCAATTAATCAAATTAATTAATAATAATTAAATATTTCATATTTAATTAAAAATGTGCATTAAAATCATATTCTAATACATCTCTCTCATAACCTATATTTTTAATTCCATTAATTTAATTAAACCAAATTTCATTAAATTCAATTAAATTAAATCATTAATTAATTATCCAATTAATTAATCATTAAATTAAATATCACATATTTAATTTGACCTTATAATTGAATCATATTCAATTATGTTTTCTCTCATATTACCTATAGTTTTAATGTGCATCTAATGCACATTAATTTTAACCTATAGTTTTAATATGAACTCTATTCATATTCAATTTAATATTTCAACTCCTTCAAATATTTAATTCTCCCATAAGTTAACTTTTGAATCAAATTCAAAATAAATTTATATTATAAAGTTTAATTAAAATACTTTATATTATAATGTATCACCATACATTATATTCTTTCCCTTAATAAATTTGATCATTTCAAATTACTTTAATCACCTCAATACTCTTTATGAGCTACTAGTAGGACCTAATGAACCTACAGATCAAAAGCTCCAATGATATGAGATTAATTAGCTAAACTCATTAACCAAGTTAATCAAAATTTGTTAACTGTGGGTACACTCCACTATAGATCCACTATTGCACTCTTCTCGCTACAGATATATTTTTGTGTCTTGAATTTGACCAATGACATTAAGTAGGTCCTTCACGAGTGTTTGTAACACCAGCTGGGTCAAATTACTATTTTACCCTTGAGTTACATCTGTATCCTTAAGTACCAATGCTCCTCTAATGAACAACCTATTTGTGGTCTAACCATTAAACAAAGACCCCTCTCAAGCTAGTGAGAGGTAAAGCCATTTGTTCAAGTCCCGAAGACATCATTTAAGGGAACACCCATCTACGGGAAGGAGTGAATTCCATCTCATGAAATTATGTTCCCAGCTCCCCACTCAGTCTTGTCCCCAAAATGGTAGGCTTATTAAGTCGGCAAACTAGCCACTCTCAATGTTCCAGGGCTGTTGCGACTTTGAAACAAAGGAAGTTTTTGTTTCACCGATTCAAGGCTTATACCACAAACGTAGTAAAACGGTAAGATCAGGGTCAAATCCACATAGAGACTAATGATTAGATAGGATAATTTAAGAATTCTAGGTAATGGGGGTTGGTTGGTTTTGTAAATCAATTAACAAGCAATCAAAGAAAACAAAAATGAGTGTGGAAAAAGTATTAAATTCAATCGAGGGAAAAAAACCTTGGGATTAGTATGCATGCTTTTTATTTCTATCATCAGGCACTAGTTAATTATACTAATTTCGTGAACGCCTCAACCTATTAGAAAATCTAATAGCCCAATTAATCAATTTTGATAATAAACCAAACTAACACTAATTCAATTTAAGACTCATCCTTTTAGCAACATACAAGTAAAAATTGAATTGCATTACGAAAGGGTTCAATTGTTGAGACATACTACAAACTGAAAAAGCCATATCTTATAGCATGATTAATTGGGAAAGATTTTATGAGCATACACGAGTTTGGCCAGAAAAAGTCTAGACTCTAAACATACGATCCTAATATGTGCAACTTAGTCAATCAATATATGTATAGGCTATGATGATTTTGCAAATAAAAATTAATCTGTCAGATCAATTCATCGAAATTCTATTAAAAATAAATTAAATCTTCCCAAAGGGTTCACAACAATTAAACACATCAACTAGTTGTACTCAAAGCATACTACTAATCCTAAGAAAATTTACCTAGCCTCGCATCGGCACAAGGAAAATACAATGATTAATGGAGAAACGAGGCTGACTATAGTGAAAATTACACAACAATTCGACTAAAATTGCCCCCGAAATCAGACTAGACTCTTAAATTTCTTCACTCTTTCTGTTGGAACCCCAAATGCCCTATTTATAAGTTTGTCATAGCGTCAGGATGCTAGAAAGAGCATTGCAACGCTGTGACGACATCGTGCAAAACGTTAAGGAAGTGTCACGATGCTAGCTTGACGCTCAGTTATGCGCTTGCGGAGGGGGAAGTTCGTCAAAGTCTGTAGTGTCGCAACACTCTAGGGGACATTGCAATGCTACCCATTCTGCCTTATTGCGTTAAGTAGGGGCATTGGGTTGGCATTGCGACGGTGGCATTATCAATCTTCGGAGCATTGCAACGCTTGAAATACGACATTGCCCTACATTTGAACCTACTGTTTTTAAGCGTCGAGTGAGCGTTGGACTTAGGTTATTGATGAGCGTTGCGACGTTGAAATAAGGTAGTTTTTTCTTTTGTCATCTTACCTCCGTTTAGGCGCACTTGACTCCCGATTTCCATCCTTTTTTCTTGATTTTTCATCTTTGCAACATACTTGCTCCATGGGATCAATTCTCCTACAAAATATGACAAATAGACACAAAGATTACCCAAAAGTAGTAAAGTTAAGGTCATATACTTAGCTCTTTTTGAGAGATAACACTCACCAATACAAATTAAAGAGAAATTTCTCGTGAACATGAGTCCATAATACACTCAGAATTGAGACTAAATTTCCTAGGTCATCCTAGTGTAATATAAGCCTAACTAGTCAATGAAGTTACATTTATAGGTTACTATTTTGTGGTTCGGTCTTATGCAAACTCATTACATAAGATACCCCCACTTGCATGTCCTCTACACGAATATATTGGATCATTTCATTTGTATCAAATACAAAATGGGTCACATCCATAATGTCACCAAGATAAGGTACTCAAATCCATATACTGTAGACCCTTTTAGGCTGTATCTTGAACATTGATCCCTGTATGTCTCCACATACAGTTTAAGACTCATAAAACAGTCTAGGATGTTAGTTTATTGGATCGAGGTTATTTAGGCAAGATAATCAATAACTATTTATGGTAATAAACATTAATAACACTTTATTAATGATTGGTCAAATGTTACATTTATTATTTACGAGTTTTAGAGCATAAAACCCAACTGGGATGGTTATATCACAACCTGACCGTTACTTGGGTTTAACTGAAACTCAGATTGTCATACCATGTGATGGCATTAAGGATCCATTATCTTATAAGTAGGTAAAGAATGACGTAGACATAGACCAATGGGTCAAAGCCATGGACCTTGAAATGGGGTCTATGT
This sequence comes from Benincasa hispida, assembly GCF_027475165.1. Classification (NCBI taxonomy): domain Eukaryota; kingdom Viridiplantae; phylum Streptophyta; class Magnoliopsida; order Cucurbitales; family Cucurbitaceae; genus Benincasa; species Benincasa hispida. The sequence continues at coordinate 30,832,927 of NC_143481.1, read as the reverse complement.
ACTTCAATTTAATATGGAAGCTTGTAGATCTACCTGAAGTGGTTAAACCCATAGGGCATAAATGGATCTACAAAAGAAAGAGAAATGTAGCTGGGAAGGTACAGACCTTCAAAGCTAGACTTTTAGCAAAGGGTTATATCTAGAAGGAAGGGGTTGACTATGAAGAAACTTTTTCCTCTATTGTTATGCTTAAGTATATAAGAATTCTCTTATTCATAACCACATTATGACTATAAGATATGAAAAATGGATGTCAAGACTATTTTTCTGAATGACAATCTTGAATATCTTTATGTCTCAACTCGTGGGGTTCGTAGCCCAAGGTCAAGAGTAAAAATTTTGCAAGCTGAATCAATCCATTTATAGGTTGAAGCAGACGTCTAGATCTTGGAAAATTAGATTTGATACTGTGACCAAATCTTTTTTTTTTTTTATCAAAGCATTGATGAACCTTATGTCTACAAGAAAATCATTAATGGTAAATTAGCTTTTTTTGGTACTTTATTGGATGATATCCTACCCATTGGAAATAATATAAGGTACCTTTCTAATATTAAATAATGGCTAGCAACCCAACTCAAAATGAAAGATTTGGTCGAGACGCAGTATGTATTTGGGATCCAAATTATTAAGGGTTGCAAGAACAGAATGTTGGACCTGTCTCATGCAACCTATATCGACAAAATGTTGAATTGATATTTAATGCAAAACTCTAACAAAGGTTTATTACCTTTCAGACATGGGGTTCACTTGTCTAAGGAACAGTGTTTTAAGACACCTTAAAAAGTGGAGGATATAAGACGTATTCCCTATGCCTCAGCTGTGGGCAAATGCTTAATAAAAGTTATGCTCTGTACCAGGCCAGACATTTATTATGCAATGGGAATAGTCAGTAGGTTCTAGTCCAATCCAGAGTTAGACCACTAGACTGCGGTTAAGAACATCCTCAAGTATCTTAGAAGAACGATAGACTACAAGCTAATGTATGGATCTAAGGATTTGATTGTTACATGATACACCTACTCTAATTTCCAAACTGACAAGGATTTTAGGAAATTCACATCAGGATCGGTGTTTACTTTGAACAGGGGAGTTGTAATGTGGTATAGCATCAATCAAGGATGCATTGCAGACTCCACTATGGAGGCTGAATATTAGCTAATTATGAAGCAGCAAATGAAGAAATTTGGCCCAGGAAGTTCCTAACTGATTTTGAATTGGTTCCAAACATAAACTTGCTTATCACCTTGTATTGTGACAACAATGGGATAGTAACCAACTCCAAAGAACCTCGCAGCCACAAACAAGGAAAACATATTGAGAGGATGTGTCATTTGATACGAGAGATTGTGCAACGAGGAGATGTGATCGTCATAAAGATTACTTCAGAGCAAAACATTGATGATCCATTTATGAAGGCTCTCTTGGCTAAAGTGTTCAAGAGTCATCTAGAGAGTCTAGGTCTGTGAGACATGTACATTGTATAATTTATGGCAAGTGGGAGATATGTAATAGGTATATAGATGCCCTAGTTTATTGTATTTATTTACCATCCCTCTTGTTTTGGGTTTTGATATTATATATATCCAACTAACTAGAGTTTTATTTAAGTGGGAGCTTGTTGGGTTTTGTGCCCTAAAACCCGTAGATAGTAACTGTAAATAATTGACTATCATCAATAAAGAGTTATCGATATTATTTCAATAAGTGTTATTGATTGTGATATATTATATTTGTGTCTTAATAACCTTAAATCCAATAAACTAACATTCTAGGCTGTCTTTTGAGTCTTGAATTATATGTGGAGACATACAAGGATCAATGTTCAAGATATAGCCAAAGGTCTATAGTATAGGGATAAGGTTGGGTACCTTATCTTAGTGATACTATGGGTACAACTCACTATGTATTTGATACAAACGTACTGATCCAACATGTTCATGTATGTGACATATGAGTGGAAGTATCATATGTAATGAGTTTGCATAAGACTGGACCACAAAATAGTAACCATTATATGTAACACCGTTGAATAGTTACGTTTCTATTTCAACATAATGGCCTAGGCAACTTAGTCTTAACTCTGAGTGTATTATAAACTTCTGTTCATAAGGGATTGTCCTTTGATTTGTATAGGTGAGAGCAGACAGTTCGCCGACTCAATAAACCTACCATTTTGGGGACAAGACTAGGAACATAATAATACAAGATGGATTCCACTCCTTCCCGACTTTAAGGTAAGTAGATGAGTGTTTCTTTAAGTGGTGTCTCATGGACTTGAACAAAGAACCCTACCCTCTCACAGGCCCGATAGGGTTTCTGTTTAATGGTTGGACCATAAATAGGTTGTTAATTAGAGGAGCACTGGTACTTAAGGATACAGAGCTAACTTAGGGGTAAAACAGTAATTTTACCCAACTAATGTTACAAACACTTGTGAAGGACTAACTTGCTATCATTGGCCTATATCCGTGGACACAGAATTATATCTGTAGTGAAAAGAGTGTAGCTGTAGGACTTTAATGAAGTGTACCAACAATTAACGAATATTGATTAATTTGGTTAATGAGTTTAGCAAATTAAACTCATATCATTGGATCTTCTGATTTATAGGTCTGTGAGGTCTCATTCCTAGCTCGTAAAGGGAATTGAGATAACTATGTCTTAAATTTTAATTGTTCAAATTCACCTAAAAAATAATATAATGTATAATGGTACATTATAATATAAAGTTTATATTAAACTTTATAATATAAATTTAATTTTGGATATTTCAAAATTAATTTTTGGGTTATTTGAAAGAGTTCAAATTTTAATATGAATTAGATTCATATTAAAAATATAAGTTAAAAATTAATGTGTATTTGATGCACATTAAGACTATAGATTATGAGAGAAATACAATTGAATATGATTCAAATGTATGCTAAATTAAATAATTGATATTTAACTTGCTGGTTATTTAATTAAAGAATTAAATGATTATTTAATTTAGTTAATTTAATTAAATCAATTGAATTAAAACTATAGATTATGTGAGAGATGTTTCATTTAAATATAACTTAAATGAAACCATTAATTAAATAAGATTTACTTTATTATTAATTAATTATTAATTTTAATTAATTAAACTAATCAAATAGATAACTCCCATGTAAAAAATGGTGTTTTTTTTAGTACATAGAACACACAACAAACATAACAGTTCTGTAAATTTCTCCCTCTAAATTCTCCTCCTCTAATCCCAATTAGAATTGGTTCCCACAAATCAATTTTACCTCAAGAATTTCCAAAGAATAGAATTTTACTCTCTTGGGGGTATTCGTAAAATCCCATTGGAGAATTGGATTTTCATTTCGTTCTACAAAGGTAAGATTTCTATCCCTTTTTCTATAGAAAAGTTAATTGCATACTTAACCTAGGATAATTTTGTCGTAGACTGTAGGTATTTTAGAAATCCTCAATCAATAACAAATTTGGTTATGTGATTTTCGCTGCGTTAGGGGTTTCATCCCTTCAAAAAATTATATATATATTGAGAATTAGGGTTTAAGGAGAAGAAAAATGGCTTATAAATTTATGATTTGAGACTCATCGTAAAGCGTGCAAGAAAAAAAAGGAAATTTCTTCTTCTTTCTCTTTGTGTAACTCACGCCGCTACACACGCACACATGCACACACGCACGATCTCTCTCTCTCTCCTCTCTCAGCTATCTGGAAATTCAACCACCGACACCCTCCATTGTCAGTCGTCACTCGATCTAGTCGTTATTGATCGAGCCTTCGCTTGAGCTCCACGTCCATCGATCGTTTGTGTAAGCCGTCGGGCTCCGTGTGCATGCAAACCTAGCATCCCGTGGTCTCTTAGCTCGTCTAATCGTCGACGTTCATCCTTGGGGTAGGTTTTCGTGCAGTCGCCATTCAGATCCACCACCCTCCGCCGTCTGGATGTTCAGCCGTTCACACGATGGTTTCTGCCAGCCGCGTCTCTCTTTCACTATCACTCGTGTGTGCCAATCGTCTCAGTTCTGTCGTATGTCGTCGCTGAATATTTTGGGTAAGTTTTTTGTTATGGTGTGCTTTATGTGTTTTTCGAAACCCATAAAAAGTTGGTCTAAAATCCAAATATCTATTGTGTTTTGGCTATAGATCTGGGGTGTTGAAAGGAGTTTGGCACGTTGTCCAGCGGGAGTCGAGATTGAATGGTGAGTTATTGGCAAGTTTCTTTTAGATTCTTGTTTAATTTTGGAATACCCAAGTGAATTGGTATGGATTTAATGTCTACTCTTGACATTTGGGTCTCAGGTTTGAGTTTCAAATTTGGTCAGTGTACTGTCCAACGGACTTGACGTGGTTTCGGCCAGACTAGGGTATGTATTGAAGGTTTCAAGCCACTTGGAATGTCAAGGATGTTACATAAATGTTGTTTATAACTCTTGGGTGTGGTGTTTTTTAGGATTTGATTATTTGGTTATGATATTGTATTAGGAGTTGGTCTAAGTCTACTCTAATCCAAGGAGGAGGTTACTTGCTTATAAGTTGGGCTAAAACTTGAGGTAAATGATTTACTGTTGGTTCACACCCAAACCCAAGTTGATGTTAAGATTGTGAATATGTTGAATGCATGCTTCTATTGTAATGGAATGATTTGCTATAATGGACTGATGAATGTACTGTCAAGGGTGTTCTAGGTACCTATAATTATGTTACTAAGTTTTTAATATCATGTTTATGGTTTGATACAAAATTTCGATGTTGTATATGAAGGAACTCTTATACGAGAGTACCTCTAAGCGGAAGCGGATCTTTCCAAAGACATTGTGACAGAATTACCACATTCACATTCAAACATACAGATATGCATCAAACAGTAATTACCGGCATGCTTAAAGATTAAATAACAAGAGAACAAGAAAACTTACCAGTTGAAGAACTTTTCTCATCGGCAAATCTCGCTCTCTGCAAGGGAACAGGTGCTCTCACTGGAACGTCAAGCTATCGTTCACCAACATCAGGTCGTCTACCACGAACGACCTCCACACGAACAGAAGACAAATGGGGACGACACCACCACTTGGAACCCTCGGTATTCTCGGTGTGAGAATCCAAAGAGTGGGCTTTATTCGGATTTGGTAGAGGGGAGGAGGAATAAAGATTGTATACAACGATCAAGTAAGTGGGAGAAAGCTTAGTCTATCGTATAGACAAAATGTTTGATCGTTTCGATGAAGTACACGATCTGTAGTAAAAAAGTAGTGATCGTCTATACGATCGTTTAGTAAATGCTCGGCGCTCAACGATCGTTTAGAAAGAAGCACGTGCGTGCAAGCGATCATGTAGTAAACTCGAGCTATCGTATAGTCTCTAATTTTACTAAGCAATAGGCAGCATACACTTCACTTGAGCGAATTCCATGATCTTTGCAAAATGAAAACGATTTTTTCATTTTATTCTTCAGTTACGAAAGCTTATTAGAACTTCCCACTAACGCACGGTTACGGAGAAAACGACATGCACAATTATCCTATAATTGTGAAAATAAAAAAATAAATATAATCATATTATATTCATTAACCTATAGTTTAATATCACATATAAACACCATAGTGTTTTCTCCTCCACTAGATATAAATCATATGTATATCCAATTTCCTCCCATTAATGTATCTCATACATAAAGTCAATCATATCAAATATAATTAACCAGTTCAATCATATCATATATAATCAAACTTCCTCTAGTCAATTTGAACATTTCAAATTGACCCAAAAACTTATTCTCAACTTAAATCCATTGAGCTACCAAGGGAACCTTATAGACCTATGGCTCGAAGCTCCAACGGTACGTGAATAGCTAACTAAACTTTTTAGCCACGAGATCCATCATTTGTTAACTACCAGACATTCCATTAAAGACCGACAGCTGAACTCTCCTTACCACAGATATATTTCTGTTTCCATTGGATATAACCAATCAAAGTACGATAACCCTTCACAGATGCTCGTAAGTACAGCGAGCCAATTAACTGTTTTTCCCCTGTAGTTAAATCTAACTTCTTAAGTACCACTGATCCCTCTAATGAACAATACAACATAGTTCTACTATGTGTGGACATCTCTCAGGCCATGAGAAGGTGTGTGGCGCCACATCGTTCAAGCCTCGAGATCAGTTCTTAAGGAGCAATCTATCTACTTACCCCTGCTTCGAGGAATGAGTAAATTCCATCTTGTGTAGCTGAGTTTCCAGCTCCTAAATTAGATGAATCCCCAAAGTGGTAGGTTTGAGTCAGTGACCTAGCCACTCGCACTCATGCAAATCAAAGGACCGCCCTCAAAAGCAGGAGCTCCCAACTCTCTCGAGATTGATGTCATGTTATATATGGTCATTCTAGTGAAATGAAGTCTCTGTCATGAACGGCGTTATATAACAAGATGTTAACACTTCGTGATCAGGTCTTATACAAACCCTTTGTATAGGACACCCCCGCTTGCACGTACCCACATGAATGATCAGGATCAGATCAACTGTATCAAGTCACAACACTTGTAAGTATTCCACAAAGCGGTTCACATCCGTAGCGTTACTAGGATAAGGTTTACCTTCTATATCCATATACTACAGACCATTTTGGTTATCATTTAAGGCATGATCCACTTGTATGTCACCACATACATGCTTAAGTTACATAATGATAACCAGAGATTTTAGTTTACTAGTTTGTAGTAAAGCAAATAAAACATCCAATGTTCAAAGACAAGTAGTGAAGAAAATATCATATATTATACATCACAAGCGTTCGTACAAAATTGTGTTTACAAACAACAGGACAAGAGATTTTAGGACATCATCCCCAACAGTATATTGCACGTTGGATTGATGTTGACTGTTAGCACTCGTATGAAGGAACTGGTGAAAGTCCTTGAGCGGAAATGGGGATCGGACCCAAATCCCATTTTTACAGAACTCACAATTTTACAGAAAACATACAGAAAATTATGCATTTAATTAAATTACAGCATGCTAAAAGTAAAATAAAATAGAGAATTAGGGTTTCAAGAAACCCTTAACTTTGAAGAACCTTTTCTTCATGTTTGTCCTCTCTAAGAATGGTCACAAACAAAATGAACTCCAAATGGCCACCACCAATTGGTTTCCTTTATATACTCTGGGATGTTATGTGATTTTTGGAGAGGGAATGAGAATTGAAAGAGGAGAAGAGAGATTGGGAACTGGGAATTCTTCTCAGAGTAAATCTTGCAGGGGTTGTTCTCTGTGAAAAATAAATGGTGAGGAAGATGATAACTTCCCAACCACCCACTCACGTATATTGGTTGAGAGAAAATAGGGCTGAGAAGTTATTTCTCTCCCATTAATTTAATTTAAATTTAAATTAATTTAATTTTAATTAATATATATATATTAATTTATTATACATATATATACATAACTATATGTTATATCACATATAATCTATAGTTTTAATATTGTATCAAATATAATATAACCTATAGATTCAATTCTCTTACCAATGACATTTAAAATAAATCTCATTTATATTAAATTTAATTACATGAATTCAATTCATATAATTAATATTTGAATTATATTCAAATATTTATTTCCTCTCAAATAAACTTTATATTATAATGTATCAAATACATTATAGTAATTATATCACATATAATTAAATTAAATTAATTATATCACATATAACTAATTCCCTCAATTGATTTGAACAATTTTTATTTAATCTTCGTTGAACAATTGTCTCCTCTTGGACCTGTAGCTTGAAGCTCCAATGGTACTTGAATAATTAATTAAACTTCTTTAATTTAGGCTCTAAGGCTCTATTTATAGAGCTCAATGATTTGAATTTAGGCTCTAAGGCTCTATTTATAGAGCTCAATTGCCGACAGCATTAATGGTCCCACTCTGAGTCTCTATCACTAAGGCGCGATGGGCCTACTCTGAATCTCTACTACTAATGGCGCGGTAGGTGAAATGTCAACATCATATTTTTTATACTCTCAATGTATGCATTCATGCTTGGTTTTCGAAGTACCATCACATTCCACTACCCTTGCATTCATCCTTCTATCATGGTTATTATCCTGTAGCCGCAACCTCTATGCAATGGACGCATGCGGTTAATAGCCGTAACATCCATGCGATGAACGTACGCGATCACCTTTGCGAAAGTCTGGGATTCACCACATGCGATCGGTTCCAGCGATAGCTACAAAAACAGACGTTTTGTCGCAGAATAACGCATAATATTGGGTTAGCCGAGATTTTCAATGTTGATCGACGCAAGCTCACTTTTCACATGAATTCTTAGTATAATCACCGCATATTTTACTTGTTAGCTGATGCTTAATTTTATGAAGTGGAAATGTGGATGATATGCGTTGATGAAATTGCGTTGTGCACTCAAGTTTCCTCAGCGAAATCCAAGTGTAAATTCCTCTGAGTTTCCTGGTAAGTCTAGGGTCGAACACAGGGGCTTGTGAAAACAGATTGCATTGGTAATTTTCATGAAAGCCTTGTGGTAACAAAATAAATAAATTATTGATTTGTTGTTGATTGCGTTAATGAAGAAAAATAACAATTGCGGCGGAGTTTGAAAAGAGTTGGTAAACGGGAGATGCGATGAATATGCGGGAAAATGGTTGAGAAGGGTTTCGGTTAACACTTCCTAGAATGCGTTCGTGCTTTGCGACCATGCAACATGCATACAATAGTAAACCATCTCTCGATACGAATGCTACGGCTTCTAATGCTAGAACGCATGCGATATATGCGATAAGTCTATAGGACCTACACATAAGCCTCTATTCTTATTTATGCAATGACAGGATAACATACACACAAATAAGGCGACCACATAATATCATTCCTATCTCTAGGATGCATGCGATGCAGGTTGACAAATAGAGCCTATCTCTAAGTCCCTAACTCTTGTTTATGCAGTTCTAATCTTGTTCTTTCGAGTCTAGATTCTAACCTAGCTCTCTCAAGTCTTAGGTTCTTTCTTTAGACTCTCTCTTGAGTAGCTCTAAAGGGGTGTTTTGCACAATATAAAACAAGACAATCGCAAGCAATAAACTTCCTAGGTCATGTTAGCTTAGTTCTTCTCAACCCATTCGACTAGTTTTGCTACTCATGCATATTGAACAGATGTAGAAATAGGACTTCCATTGTATAAATATAAAGATGAAGTACAAAATAACAATGCAAGTATAGAATAAAGATCCTGGTAGCAATCTCTTGCTGCCAGGCGTTTACACTATTTTTCTACTCGTGCTCAAAAGATAATCTCGCTCTCTCGAGAGTCGGCCCGCTCTCTGCTTTTACGCCCCAAGGTTCTCTCTCGAGTTGCCATGAGCGATCTCCGACGTCACCATTCTTCTCTTGCTCCACCTTAAAATGAAAGAAAACTATGAACACGGGCATGCGAACTTGTGGAACAAAGAATAGCTGAACTCGTGAACCCCTTTTCTGAAGGATGCCTCTGGTATTTATAGAACATCCAAGGTGAACGGCGACTTTTCTCTCATGATTGTATAGATGGGACGGCTTTAATTCCTGACTGATGTGCTGAATTTTTGTTACTGAAAAGCTGAATGTATTTGTGATCGTTATCGGCTGTCAACTTAATTCGGATTCGACTGTCATCAACTTTCTGTCCCATCGCGATTAATTAGCCTTTCACCCAGATGCGTCCACCATATTGCACTGACCAAGTATTGGCAATCCTTCTCGGGCGAATGTTTGCGAACACAATCATCACAAATCCTTACGGTGAAGTTGCGCTCGACCAATGATTTCCTATGATCGCAATTCTTGCATTGCGTCAACGCATATTCTACATAAAAACACTAAAATCAACTGTTCCTATGCGATGAATGCATGCAACCACAATATTATGAAATTGATGCTTGATGGACGCAATTTAACATGTTTTGTCAATGCAATCCAACATTGATTAAGAACTTAGCACTATGATAACATGCATTTCTGCCCGTTATCATTAGCCCTCATAATTCTAAATAAAAGGCTACAATAACTTGCATTTCTACCAGTTATCACCTATCACCCACTACGTCGAGGTTCCCTCAACACTTGAAGTGGACATGACCTACTAGGTGAACCAAATTCAACAATTCTTGTTGAGGTGTTGGGTTCTTCAACTACTCTTGTTGAAGGTTCAGTAGTTTCCTTGAAAAGTTAATTAAACATAATCTTACTACGAGGCTTATGCTCCCTAATGTGGTCATCCTCTAGAAATGTAGGGTTTGTTGACACAAACACTTTATTTTCTTTAGGATTGTAAAGATAACCACCTCTCCTTTCTTTAGGGTAGCCTACAAATAGGTACAATTTTAAACGAGGTTCCAGTTTCTTAAGATTTGCCTCAAGCAAATGTGTTGGCTGACCCCAGATCCTGGAATGACATAAACTACCTTTACGACCATTCCATAATTCCAAAGGTGTTTCGGTAACAATCTTGGATGGAACACAGTTCAAAATATATGTTGCAGTGTGTTCTGCATAACCCCAAAACGAGTCTGGTAGGGATACATAACTCATCATAGACCGAACCATGTCCAACAGGGTTTGATTTCTCCTTTCCAATACACCATTTTGCTGAGGTACACCAGGTGCTGAGAGTTGGGATACAATTTCATGTTCTATCAAATAGTTCTGGAATGTAAGATCTAAAAACCCTCCATCTCGATCAGATCGAAATGTTTTAATCATTATATTTAATGCATTTTCAATTTCAGCCTTAAACTCTTTGCACTTTTTAAAGACTTCAGACTTCTGTTGCATTAAATAAACATGCTCATATCTTGAATAATCATTAGTAAAAGTGATGAAATATTCAATCTTCCTCTTGCTTTAACATTCACCGGACCGTAGAGGTCTGAATGTACAAGCTCTAAGGGTTCTTTGTCCCTATGACCTTTTTCAGTAAAAAGATCTTTTAGTCATTTTGCCTTCAAGGCATGACTCACACACTGGTAAAGAATTTTTTTCTAACTCGCTTAGAAGTCCATTCTTGACCAATCTCTCAATCCTATTGAGATTGATTTGTCCTAACCTTAGGTGCCAAAAACGGGCATTTTCTTTAAGAAAATTTTTAAATCTTTTAGTTTGAGTTACCATTGTTTTAAACATTTCAGTGTTAAGGAGGGCTTTAGTTGCTAATGGTATTAGCACATACAAATTATATACAAAATTAGCACAACAAATTAATACTCCATTCTAGTAAATAAACACTTTATTTACTTGAAAATTAAGGGAATAATGTTGTTCAAGAAGATATTTTACAGAAATCAAGTTCATTTTCAAACCTAAAGCCACATATACATTATCTAATAAAATATAAGTTTTATGTAAGCAGAGTCTAAGCCCTCCCACTGCCATAGCTGAGACGACTTGCCCAGTTCCAACATGCATCGTCACTTCCCCAGCTTCCAGTTGCCACTAGGAACTAATTTTCTAAAATGAAGAAAAAAATGTGGCTAGTGGCACCTAAATCAATTATTCAGGTTAAATCATCATTCTCCACTAAATAAGTCTCCAATATAAGTAAATCATATTTCTCTTGCTTGACCTTTTTCTTTTCTACAAGTATTTGGTATAGTTTCTCTTCCAATGTCCCTCGTGGTTGTAATAGAAACAGATTCCCTTTGTAGCCTTAACCTTTTTGCCCTTCTGGTCAACAGCTGGTGGGCTAGCTTTCTCCTTTCTACATTTCTTCTTCTTCCACTTTTTAGTGCCATAAGAAGAAGGTACAGACTTAGTTTTAGAGTGTTTGGAATGTTCTAAAAACTCGCAGTTCGTAATTTCGCAAACATATTCTATTTATCGATAAAAGTATTATTAAAATTGCATTTTGTTATAAAATCCAATAAACGAATCACGGGCTATAGTATGAATACTTTAACTTTATGTAAAGACATAAAAGAGGATCAAGTTATAATATATAGCCTAAAAGGTCTATAAGTATATCAATGAGATTGGGTACCTTATCCTAAAGACACTATGGATGCGACCCACTTTGTATACTGATACAAACAATGTGATCCCAAAATCATTCATGTGGAGACATGCAAGTACGGTCATCATATGATCGTTTACTGTTAAAACTGACTATTCAATTTGATGACCTAGGGAAACTCGATCTTAATTCTAAGCTAATTATGAACTCCAGTTTATTCGGGATTATCCTTTGATCTATATAGGTGAGAGTAGTTCAACAACACTGCTTAATAAGCCTTCCATTTTGGAGATAATACCAGATAGATAGCTGGGGACATAGTCCTGCAAGATGGAATTCGCTTTACCCATTTTAGGGTTAGCAGATAGGTTGTTCCCTTAAGTACTGGTTCTTGGTCTTGAACAAAGGGGCCTCTTCCTCTCATGGCCGAAAGGGACATGGTTTATTAGTTGGACTATAAACCAATTCTATAGAGGATCAGTGGTGACTTAAGGAGACGATAATATTGATTTAGTTGTAAATACGAATGACCTATGAAGGATCAACTTACTGATTATGGTTAAATCAAGTGGACAGAAATATATCTACAGTGAGGAGAGCACAACCATCGAGCTATAGTGGTGTGTCTTAATGGCTAACGAATATTAATTAATTTGGATTATAGAGTTTAACTGATTGATCTCAAACCATTGGAGCTTATGATCTGTAGGTCCATAAGGTTCCTCTACTAGCTTGTAAAAGATTAAACATTGGATTAGAATATTGAGCGAAATTGTAACATTCCAATTGAAAATTAGGGTTTGGAATTTGAAATGTTCAAATTTCAATTTAGGGTTTGAATAAATATATTTGATATAATTAGCATTTAATTTGGTTGAAAATTAAACATAATTGGAGAGTTTAAAATATTTAAATAATTATTTAAATATTGATTACATGAATAAGGATTCATATGTGAATTAGGTGTTTTATTAATTTAATATTTGATATTAAATTATTATTTAATTAACAAAGTATGTTTAATTAATAAAATTATTTAAATAAATCATTTTCTTAATTTATAGAATTTCAATTTCATATTGAAATTTATATTTATTTAAATTGATTTTCATAAAAAAATTAAATTAAATTAAATTATGGATTAAAAATGGTTTTTTATATTTGAAAGTGGGTTTACCCCAAATTTCAAATGGTTTAGTGGATTAATTAATACCTTAACACCTATCTCACTTTCTTGGTGCTAATTGAAGTGTCAATCAGTTGATCATAGGAGTGCTTGCATATTTCAACTTGATAAAAGCTTCATTTTCTGAGATTGAAGAGGCATGCAATCTAAAATTTGAGAAATTTCTTAAAAAAAACTATATTTTCCCAAAATCTCTCCAATCACATCTCCAATTGCTCTCAATTCTGAGTTTTCACCACTGAATCCAAGGCTGAGAATAATAGAGAAGATCCTTTTGGTTGTCTACTAAAGATCTGGAGATCTAATTCATGGAGATTGCAAGGTTTTGAAGTGAATCTTTAAAGGTATACATGATGAAATCCTCTTTTTGTTAAAATCTATATTTCAGCATGATTTATACTCAAATTAAGTGTAATTAGAGTGCTTCATGATTTTGTTATCTTTCGTTTTATGCATCTTTACACTATCAATCGGTATCAGAGCATGATCTAAGTACTTAAATAACGTTAATTTGAGTTTGGTGGGTAAAATTCTAGTGATGCATGTTTCATTGACTGATGTGGTTTTAATTCAACTTTGACATCGATTTTCTCTTTGATTATGTTGTTAATTTGTAATTGGCTCTTGATTGATGAGCGTTAATGTGTGCTTAAAGGTCTGTAATTTTATTAAAGTCAATAGAATTCAAACTAGGACGTAATTGAAGATTGAAGCAAGAAAACCTCGCTGCAAAAACTAAAGAAGAAGCCACTATCAGGCAGAATTGCAACCTTGCCCATACAGCGTTGTAATGCTATTCTTCCTGAAGCCTGAGTCGTTGCAACGCTGCTCATCCCAGCCTAGAAACATGCGTGCTTGCAAACCAGTTCACAACAGGAGTCTGGTTCGATCGGTTCAACTTCCTTGGGTCTGGTTCAACCTTTTTTGGACCGATTCAGTCTCTTTTGGAGCTTTAAAGGCCAGTTCGAGTCTAGTACGAGTTGGTCGAACGGTCCAGAGACTTCTTCAAGTTGTTTTCTAAATTTTTTTTGTAATAAATTAGTTTTTGTTTGCTTAGGATGCCAAACTTGGTCCATATCAGTATTGTTTAAATATTTTATGCATGTGATTAATGTTATATTTAAATTAAACATGTATGTGCATATTGTATGCTATGTAGATTTAAAATCCCATCATGGGGAAGCATGTTTCATGCATTAATGTATGTTATAAGTTAGTTATAATGTGAATAGGGGAAGTATTTCATAGTAAGTGGGTGAAGAAAATGTGTCAACATATCCTACGGTCTCTTCAATTAATTTGAACCGTGAGATTCTTATGTTGCGTCTGCTGTCATTTTTAGGCGACACTAGCTAGTCGGTTTTATGGCAATCCCCTTGGAGGGTTGTAACATAGGATTCAAAACAACCCAAACTTCATAAATGAATAGGGTTTCTTAGTTTCAGCTTGAACATTGTCTTCCTATTCGAGGGAATATTCATACCGTTCTATGAAATATGAAAATGGAGGGTCATACTTACTAAGAGTTACAAGAGTTCTATGATCCACCTGTATATCTCTACATATGTGTTCAAGCTACAAAAGATAACCTTGGATGTTAGTTTATTGGTTTGTGGGTTTCATGCTACTAAATGCCAAATAAAACATCTCATATTTTATTAAATAAACAAAATATTTGTACAATACAATTACAAACTACAGAAGATTTAGGGCACCAACCCCAACATCCTATTGGGTCATGTACTTCTCATATTTGTGAATCTTCGAGTTCACCTCTTATGTTCATGTTTTGGTATCCCTATGGGATCATCATCTATGCTTATGATTGTGACCCTTCAGGATCACTACCTATGAAAGTGTGCCTTCAGGTCCACCCCTTATGCTTATGCCTATGGTCCATGACCTAGACCTGCGTCTCTTTGGGAAGGTTAACGAGATCACCTAGTGTCCCCAATAATGGGTCACTTATTGTGTATTTTTTTATACTCACCATTTTTTCTACATATTTTTCATGCAAAGGGAAGGATAGAATGGCAAATGAAAAAAAGAATCCGTGACCGAGCCTTTGGGACTTCACATCGCTTTCGTATTCGTTTTTCTCAAATTTTTATGTTTTGGTTTACGAGTTAGATAGTTAAAATTCTTAGATTGTTCTATTTCATTATTTATTTAATTTATTTTAAATAAGACTTAGGGGTACCCCGAATAGTGATTTTATGTTTTATTCTTTTAGAGCTTTATTTAATGAAAGATTTTCCTTAAATTTACAAAAGACCCATTTTCAACTTACGCATACATGTAGTAACATCCCTCCCGTAAGTGTTAGAAAGTCGGGTCGTTATGATTGTCATCTGATACTTTCTTTCTTTTCTTTTCTTTTTTTTTTTTTGTTAATTAGTTAGTAATATCGCCATATGATTTACCTTTTAATTGTCATTCAATTACCTTCTATTTTTTATCTTAAATTTAGTAGTTTGTGATATTGCAATTTGATTTACATCTGATTATCTCTATTTTTTTGTCACATAATCAGTAGTTTCTAATTATAGTTTCTAATAATACTATCTGATTGTTTTTGTATTGTCATATGATTATCTTCTATTTTTGTCACATGGTTAATAGTTTCTAATTGTCATTCGCTTGCCCTTTGATTGCTATTTGATTACTTTTCTTTTCTTTTTTATTTTTTTTCATCTAATAACATTTATTTTTTATCAATTAGATAATAGTTTTATTGTCATCTGATTACCTTATATTTTAGGAATAGTTGTTTGTGTTATTGTTCAATTCTGACTTCCAATCATTTGGTTGTTATTTGATTGTCATATGATTGTTTTTTAATTACCATATGATTGTTGTTTAATTTCTATTTGATTACTATCTTATACTTATTTATAATTCATTCTCTATTATTTTAGGTTGTTGAGAATAGAATGCAAACAATAAAATCTTCACTAAATAAGCCTGAAGTGGAGAAGGAACGTCCAAAAAGAAAATTGAAACCCACATCCAAAGTTGTTGATTTGAACATGCACACAAATCTTCAAAAAAAAAAAAAAAAAAAAAAAGTCATGAACAACATATAATGTTATTGAAGCACCTTATTTTCACTTGAAGATTTCACAATCGAAATGAGATATTTTTCTTTTGGAAGAATTATAGAATTTGATGTTAGACTTTATATTTTGTTTGAATAACATACTGAACAATGTTGTATATAATTATTATCTTATACTTTATGTTAAACTTTCATATTGGCACGTAGCTTTTGATTGATAATGTACTAAACTGTAAAATCACAAGAAATGAAAAGTTATTGCCAAAATTTTGTGTATCATTGTTATATCACATGTTTATTTATGCCAATGATATACCTTATATGATGAATATCACTTAGCAATTTACTACATTGATATACCTTATCATAAAATTAAGGTACAACTCATTGGGTATCATCTAATTGGTTAATACTTAGCCATCTATAAAAAAAAATTTGTATAACTTATTAGGTATATTTTTAGCAATCACTTATCGGATATCACTTATCAAGCTATCAAAGGGGAGAACATAATACCAACCATGAAATTAAAAATTTAAAAGCTACGAATTTTACCAACCATGGTAATCATGTAAAAATCAGATAGTAATCACATGACAACTAGATAGAAATTAAACAGAAATCAAATATCAGTCATATAGTCATATTTGATTCTTTATGCTTAAATTATTGGAAAATTAACCATAACAATATTAATATGTGATTGCATGTGATTTCCATCTGAATACTATTTGATTGTCATCTGATTACAATCAAATAGTCAATGATACTGATCGTGACCTGATTATTGTCTGGTTGAAACCTGATTATTGTTTGGCTACTATCATATTGTTATTTGATACTAATTATTGTCTAATTGTTATCTTATACTGATTTGTTATTTGATAGTTTTTTTTATTGATATTTAACATTGATGGTTCTCTATTTTTCAGATAGAAATTAAATATCAAAGATGGTAATCAAATATAAAATAGATATCAATTGGATATCAATCCCATGACAATCAAATAACAATCAGATAACAGTTACAACGTAAGTTACACTACTCAATTTCTAACCAAAATATGAACTAAGAAAACCCAAATCAGACCCTTATTAATGAATTTACACTTCTCAATCTCTATAAATTCCAGCAAAATCATCTCAATGGAATGAAAAAGGAAAGCATGATCATTCTTTTGAAATAATATTATTTTGGAAAAAACTTAATGTAAATATTTTAACAATATCATTGTATTGAAATATAATGTATATCATACAGGTGATGTACAATCTGTTGGGAAACTGATGAAGGTTTCTGTATGGAAGCGGGGATCGTTCCCAATTTTAATTTTTTACAGACCCTTAAATTACAGAATCAAAAACAAATTATGCATTATCAAACCAAAAATTACAGCATGCTATTAAAAAGAGAATTAAGGAAGAATTTGACATTTACCCTTGAAGCAAATTTTCTTCACATATTCCCTCTTGATCTAGATCACGAATGATCTCCAAAATGAAATCCCATTTGGGCACCACCAATTAAGAACGTTCTGTATTCTGTTGGGAATGAAAATATGCAAGAGTGGTGGGGCTCTGCACAATTTTGGAAGAGGGATAGAGGATGAGAGGAAGAAGAAGAGTGAGTTTTTTTTTTTTTTTTTTTCAGAGAGAATCCTGTGTATTCTATGTGAAAACTTCAAGGAAGAATGAGTGGTTCCCACTTCTGTTCTCACATATAGGTTGAGAAAGATCAGGGGAGGGAGTTGTAACTCCCTCCTATTGATTAAATTAAAAATAAAATAAAATAAATAATAATAATAATAATAATAATATATAATAACTACCTAATTATATATACAAACTATATGTTATATCAAATATAACACATAACTTATGATTTTATATTGTATCAAATACAATATAACCTATAGTTTTATTTTCTCTCAACAATGCATAATATTTAATATAAATCATATTTATACTAAATTCAATTATATGAATCTCATCCATATAATTAATATTTGAATTATATTCAAATATTCAATTCTTCTCAACTATTTATGATATTTAAAATAAATCACATTTATATTAAATTTAATTATATGAATCTCATTTATATAATTAGTATTTGAATCATATTCAAATTCCTCTCAAAATACTTTATATTATAATGTATCGAATACATTATATTAATTATATCAAATATAATTAATTTAATTAATTATATCACATACAATTATTTTTCTCATTAATTTGAACAATTCAAATTAATCCAAAAAATTAATTATCAATTAAATCCCTGTTAAGCTACAGAGGGACCTTGTGAACCTGTAGATTGAAGCTTCAATGGTATTTAGATAATTAATTAAACTCTTCAATTAAATTACCCAAGTTTCATTAACTGCCGGTCATTCCACTAAAGACCGACAGTTGCACTCTTCGTACTACAGATATATTTTTGTGTCCATTGGATATAATTAATCAACAGTGTGATGACTCTTCACAAATTGCTCGTAAGTACAACTGAGCCAAAATTACTATTTTTTTTCCCAGTAGTTATATCCAACTTCTTAAGTACCATTGATTCCTCTAATGAACAGTCACATTGTTCAAGCATCAGAATCAACCCTTAACGGAGCAATTTATCTACTTACCTCAACATCAGGGAAGGAGTGAATTCCTACTTGTATAGCTGTGATCCCAGCTCCCCAATCAGACGAATCTCCAAAATCATTGGCTTATTGAGTTTCAAATCTGACCACTCTCACCCATACAAATCAAAGGACCATCTTCATAAGCAGAAGTTCACGACTCACTCAAGATTAAGGTCATGTCACCTATGGTCATCTTGGTGAAATGTAAGTCTCTATTATTAACGGTGTTATGTAATAAGACTAAGCATTTCGTGGTACGGTCTTATGCAAACTCTTAGTATAGGATACTTCTGCTCACATGTCTCTACATGAATGATTAGGATCAGATTATTTGTAGCACTTTAAAATACTTGTAACATCTACAAAGCGGGTTGTATCTGTAATGTCACCAAAATAAGGTACCCAGTCTTATCCATCTACTATAAACCGTTTAGGTTATTATTTAAACAAGATCCATTTGTATGTCTTTATATACTTGTTTAAATTATATAAAATTACCTAGGATCTTAGTTTATTGGATTGAGTATATGCTCGTAAAATAACAATTATTTTATTAATAACAATTTGTTTATACAATGTTTACAAACTATGAGAATACAAGAGATTTAGGATACCAATCCCAAAAATCTCCCACTTATTCTAAAGCTTAGAGAGCCTCTCTTAAATCTTTCATTTGGAATTGGGCGGCCAGCTATTTCTTTACATCAGTTAGAAAACCTACATCATTCCCAATGAGTAGGATATTAGCCACATACAACACAAGGAAAGCTACTGAGCTATTGATGATTTTCTTGTAAACACAAGGCTCATCAACATTCTGATCAAAGCCATAAGATTTGATCGTAACATCAAATCTTTTATTCTAAGATTGAGATGCTTGTTTCAATCCATAAATAGATCGATTAAACTTGCGAACTTTTTGCTCTTGATATTGTTTAATGAATCCTTTTGGTTGATTCATATAGAGGGTCTCTTCAAGATTACCATTAAAAGGCAGTCTTGACATCCATATACCATATTTTATAGTCATAATATGTGGCTATGTACAAGGAAATTCTGACAGACTTTTAACATGACAACAGGTGAAAAAGTTTCTTCATAGTCTACTACCTCAACCTAGGTATAACCCTTTGTCACAAGTCTAGCTTTAAAGGTTTGTACCTTTCCATCTAAACCTCTTTTTCTCTTGTAAATCCATTTACAACCTATAGGTTTATCCCATCAGGTTGATCTATAAGCTCCCAGACAGAATTGAAGTACATGGACTTCATTTCTTAATTGGCTTTAATCCATTCATTCCTGTCAACATCTTCCATTGCTTGTTTATAAGACAATGGATCCTCAACTCCATCATCAACTATGATGTATTGGGCTTTTGTTAAACCCATGTAACGTACAGGTGGGTTCATAACCCCCTTTCCTTCCCCCCCCCCCCCCCCACTACGTCAAGGCAATCTCTTGAGATTGATGTGTATGACTCGACAAACCCACATCAACAACTCTTGTTGATGTATCAGCCCCTTCAACAACCTTTGTTGAAGTCTCAGTAGATTTATTAGAAATTTCACTTAAAATAATTTTGCTTCGTGGCTGATGATCCCGCATGTGGTCTTCTTCCAAGAAGGTAGCGCTTGTCAACACAAACACTTTATTCTCACATGGATTAAAGAAGTACTCACCTCTCGTTTCCTTGGGGTAGCCTACAAATAGGCAAACTTTTGAACAAGATTCCAACTTTTTGGGGTTTTCCATAGCACATGGGCTAGACATCCCCAAATTTTGAAATGGCTTAAATTATCTTTACGACTTCTCTATAACTCAAAAGATGTTTCAGAAACACCCCTCGAGGGAACGTTGCTCAAAATATAAACTGCAGTCTCTACTACATATCCCCAATACAAGTCAAGAAGTTGACCATAGCTCATCATCGATTGAACCATCTCTAACAAGGTTCTGTTTCTCCTTTTCGATACACGATTCTTTTACAGCGTACCAGGGGCTGAGAATTGGTACGTTATTCCATGCTCTATCATATAGTTTTAGAATCTTGAGTCTATATGCTCTCCACCATGATCAGATCGTAGTGTTTTTATCTTTTTACCTAACAAATTTTCAACCTCAGTCTTGTACTCCTTGAACTTTTCAAGTGCTTCAGACTTATATTGCATTAGGTATAGATACCTATATCTAGAATAATCATCTATGGAAGAGATGAAATATTCATATCCTCATCGTATTCTTATATTCATCGGGCCAAAGAGGTCTGAATGTATAAGCTCCAAGGTCTCTTTGGCTCTATAACCTTTTCTAGTAAAAGGTTATTTCATCATTTTTCCTTCAAGGCATGACTCACATATAGGTAAAGAGTTTTCTTTTAAACCATTTAGAAGTCCACTTTTTATCAATCTCTCAATCCTATTGAGATTGATGTGACCTAACCTTAGATGCCAAAGATGGGCATTTTCTTTAGTAGAAACTCTCAGTCTTTTAACAGTTGTTGCCGTTTTGAACATTTCAGTATTTAGCATAGCTTTTGTAACTAACAACCTTAGTACATATAAGTTATTTTCTATTGAACCAAAGCCTAATTCCATTCCATTCTTAAAAATAAACACTATGATTTTAGATAAGGATAAGGAATACTTTTGTTTAATCAGATAAGAAACTGAAATTAAGTTCCTTTTAATTTGAGGTACTACATATACATCAGCCAATAACATATATCATTTTTTGTCTAAAAATAATAGTCTGCCTACAGCAACAGCTGAAATAGCGTCACCAATACCGACTTTAAGAGTCATCTCTCCAATTACCAATTGTCTCCATGAATTAAATCCTTGATAAAAAGAACATACGTGATTAGTAGCTCCTAAATCAACTATCCAGGCAGAATTATCATTCTCTACTAAGCATGTCTCTAAGACAAATAAATCAGATTTATTTTCTTTGGAGTTCTTCCTTTTCTGGAGAGTAGTGGGATCAGCATCACAACTCATATCATAAACTCCAAGTTTCATCTTAGAGGACGATCCTCGTTGATTAACTTCATTAGATTTAGCAACAATTGCTTTCTCTATTTGTCCCTTGACATTCAATATGGACTGGAGTTTATCTAAGAAGCTGACATTACTGGTTTCATTGTCATCAACCCCATTTTTCTTGAATTGTTAGAATTTTCGCTCAAACAATTCTTGCATTGATTGCATGATCTGATGTGCAGTGACCATGCTCTCAAATCTTTTGGCTAATGCATCAGGTATACTTGCCAAAATGTGAACCCTAGCCTTAGAATTAGCCTTTTTTCCACATCTCGTATGCATCACAAATATTTGGTGTTGCATCAAAGGTTGGGACTTGAGAACAATCCTCAATCATGACAATGTTGAGGTCATTAACTACGAAAAAGGTTTTAATTGAATATTTCCACGTCGAATAATTAAAAACAGTCAAATTAGAGGCAATTGACGGAAAATTACAGTTTGACATATTTGCTGAACAAGAAACAAATTGATCTACATCAGATTTTAGCATAACTCTAAAATATCCAATCAAAGTTAGCAAAAACTAAATGAACCCCATTAAACATCTAATTTTGCAATGATGCTTTAGTGATTTAGGACAAAAGCCACCAAAGGGTAGTAAGTTGTCCCTTCACTGAATGAGACACTCTCAATCAATATTACACCAAAATAACTCTTATTCCTATAACAATCAGTCATCATTTATTTGGTCAAGAAATCATCAGTTCCGCCCCAATGAGCCAACTGAAGAGAAAAACCGATTGGGGCAAAAACTAAAGCGATCCTATCTATTTTAGGAGTTCATCTTGATATTAACCTACTGTACAAACCATCCAAAGGGGGACACTCTCAGGGCGCCTCGAGGCTGTGCAAGAAGATCTCATGGTGCAAACCAATGAAGGAGTCCGTATGACATGTTGACATACATCCCCCTCCCACTTACTATAAATACTCTCTCCATTCACTTTGATATTGACCCATGCAAATACCATCCGAAGGGGATGCTCCCAGGGCACCTCGAGGTTAAGCATGAGTCTCACAGTGTGAACATAAAGGGAGAAATGTGAGTGAAAATTAATATATCATATATATCTTTTTCCTCCCGCTGAGTATTTTAATAACTTAGGGTTTATTTTACTTAGGAAAAATACGGTTAATTATTTTTATTAACTGATTGTTTATGTTTGCCCAAAAGTAACACTCACTTTGGATAGTTAAACAATTTTGATTAATGTTCGTTAAACACTTTAACAAACCTTAATCAACAATTGCATGCTTGTAGCAAATCTATCTAATTCATCTTTTCAGGTCAGTTCTCAGGTAGGGTGTTACATTTCCATCAACTTAAATACCGTAGCCTAGACATAATTGGCCTTAGACAAAAGGTTCCTTATAGATATATTTGCTACAATTTTAATCTTTTATTAGAACAAATTTAATCCTATTAAACTGATTAAAAAGATTAATCTAATTTATAATCTCATTGGAAATTTGTGATCTTAGGTCTATGTGAATCAAATTTTAAAACTATTTTAGAAAATGATTTCACCTAAGTTAGCATGCAATTCTGAATTATTGATTTTATTTCTAATTTTCATTTAATTATAACACGATTATAAAATAAATTAAACAAATTAAAACCATACATTGCATCGAATGACATACTTTATAAAATTATATAAAGTAATGTCATGCATCATACAATTCCCATTTCATTACTGTATATATATAACACTTATATATTAAGGTAATGAAATAAATAACATACATTGCATCTATACATACAAACTATATATTATAACTATTATAATATAAATGATGCATGACTATGTTATTAATGCATGCAAGCATATAGTATAACACTTATATTATATAATGCATGAACATGCTATAAAATGAAATCATTCAATTATATATTATAATATTGATAATATAAATGATGCATAATAATGCATAACCTATGGTGAGATTTTACTATATGACATACATTATGACATTTATAACATAATTAAACCATACATCATAAGCATAATTTAAACAACTATGGACTGGGATTGGACTTATAAAGCAATAATTAAATTAATATAATGTTTATATTAATTTAATTCATCAAAAACTATCATTACACTAATAAATAGCTCAACCCCAGTTCGAAAAAAGTGACCAGGTCTTGAAACAGCACGAACTGAACCACCAGCAACCGAACCACCCTTAAACTACTCGAACCAAATGAACTAGACCCAAACCAGCTCCAAATCTAACTGAATCGCGTGCGAACCGGCGCTTAAACACGCTTCTTCTCTGTCTCGGAGTGTCACAATGTCGTGCCCTAACATCGCGACGCTATGGACAAGAACTCCATTCGCCACATCGTAGTGTCGCGATGCTAGGACACAATGTCGCAAAGCTACTGTACATATTTGATTTGAGCCCTATTTTTGCCAGAAAGTACTAGGAACAGCACGATCAACTCGAGACATTAAAAATACAGACTCGATAGCAATTTACGTCCAAAACAATGGGCCTTTACAAATTGATTTGTAAAAGAAAAGCTGTAAAACTAAAAGCCTAATCTTGAAACATCCAAAATTGCAAAGCATTCATCAACAATTCATCAGATGAAATATCAAGAAATGTACCAACCAAAACTGTAATTAAATTTTGGAATTAATAAAAAAAAATTGGGATCGAAATTATCTGCTCTGATACCAATTGTTGGGAAACCAATAAAGGTTTCTGTGCAAAAGCGAGGATCGTTCCCAATTTTAATTTTTTTACAAAACTATAAATTACATAATAAAAAACAAATTATGCATTATCAAACCAAAAATTATAGCATGCTATTAAAAAGAGAATTGAGGAAGAAATTAACTCTTACCCTTGAAGCCAATTTTCTTCACGTATTCCCTTTTGATCCTAATCACGAACGATCTCCAAAACGAAATCTCAATTAGGCACCACCACTTAAGAACCCTCTATATTATGTTGGGAATGAAAATATGTAAGAGTGGTGGGGCTCTGCATAATTTAGAAAGAGGGATGAAGGATGAGAGAAAGAAGAAAAGTGAGTTTTTTTTTTTTTTTCAGAGAGAATCCTATGTATTCTTTATGAAAAATTCCAAGAAGAATGAGTGGTTCCCACTCCTCTCACATATAGGTTGAGAAAGATTAGGGGAGGGAGTTGTAACTCCCTCCTATTAATTAAATTAAAAATAAAAATAAATTAAAATAAATTAAATTATTAATAATAATAATAATAATAACTACCTAATTATATATACAAACTATATGTTATATCAAATATAACACTTAACTTATGATTTTATATTGTATCAAATACAATATAACCTATAGTTTTATTTTCTCTCAACAATGCATAACATTTAATATAAATCATATTTATATTAAATTCAATTATATGCATCTCATCCATATAATTAATATTCGAATCATATTCAAATATTTAATTCTTCTCAACTATTTATGATATTTAACATAAATCATATTTATATTAAATTTAATTATATGAATCTCATTCATATAATTAGTATTTGAGTCATATTCAAATTCCTCTCAAAATATTTTATATTATAATATATCAAATACATTATATTACTTATATCACATGTAATTAATTAAATTAATTATATCATATATAATTAATTCCCTCAATTAATTTGAACAATTCAAATTAATCCAAAAAATTAATTCTCAATTAAATTCATGTTGAGTTACATATGAGACCTTATAGACCTGTAGATTAAAGCTCCAAGGGTATTTTGATAATTAATTAAACTCTTCAATTAAATTACTCAACTTCCATTAACTACCGGTCATTCTACTAAAGACTGACAATTGCGCCATTTGCACTGTATTAACCAATCAAGTATGATGACCATTTACAAATTTCTCGTAAGTACAAGTAGGTCAAAATTAACATTTTATCCATGTAGTTAAATAATAGTAGCGAATTCCTACATAGTGTCTTAGCCATGGTATGGACGTCATTCTCACGAGGGTTGTAAGTCATGGCATTTGAAAATTGAAGTCGAACATCAGTAGAAATCCAATGGATGTGTGTATTCTCCATCTGTAGCAAAATCCCATGAGGGTCAGAACTAAGTTTTGAAAATATGAAAAAACGAAAAGAATTTCAAACTAAGGTGCAATAAGCTCATAAATAACCAAAACTATCTGCACAACCTGGACATCAATTCTTGGGAATTTGATCAAACAACTTATGTGCAATGCCCATTATTGAAATTTTGATTAAACGACATATGTGCAATAAATTTACAAGCAAAGAAATCAAGGAATCAAGTGTTCAAACATAGTTTTGAATCAATAAACCAGGGAGAAGAAAAACATCTATGAATTGGAAGAGTAAATAGAGAAATCAAAACCAGTAAATGAATGGAGATTCTTCAAGATATCAAAATCTTCAACAATGTTGAAACTGAATGAATAATAATGCGAGAAAAATCAAACGATCTTCAAGACATCAAACTTCAACATCGTGATTTTGGAATCGAAATCTTGAAAGAAGAAAACCCAACCAACTCCTCGAAAAAATCGTAAATCTTTAGAAAAATTAAGACTAGAGGGTGTGAGATATGAAATAATATACCCTAATTTTAATTAAGGACAATTTTGGAATAAAAAAAACTAAAATATGTTTCCATTTCCACGTTATTTTAGTTTTCACTATTACCATATTTGTAAAACTTTAAACATTGATAACATGGTTGCTAAATCCTAGATTTAATTTGTCACCCATTGCAATTTCCCTATAAAAAATGCAAGAACATCGTGACGTTATCCAAATTTATAAAAGTGATAAAAATAGATGCGTGCAAGTAATTGGTCAAACCCTATAGCGTTGAGACGTTATAAAAAGCATATCAATGTTGTCCCTTGGGTTTCTTGGCTTTTCTAGATCTGCAATAGCGAATTGATACCATCTTTGGTGTTGAGATGCTTCATCTTCAAGTCTATTGACCCGAATTCCAATTTTCATGACTCAATCGTTCAACTTAGGTCCAATCAACTACAATTTGATTCCGACTCTTCCAAATCGCTTTGAAACGACTTCAAATCACTCAATTTCTATAAGATAGAGATTAAAACAAGTGAGAGTCACAAATCTAGCATAAATAAAGGAATAAAATTGTAAATGTTCTATCAAGCAGCATTGAGACTATGCAACGCTGGAAAAAAGAACATATGTATACCACCTCAAGTAGCACACATGGGATTCTTAACCCTATTCCACGAGTTTTTAGCAACACCACTTTGCAGGGGGGAAACCGTAGGAATAGATCCAAAACAAAAATTTACGAATTTTAAGGGCTTGGAGAAGCATATGAGATTAGTGGAGGTTGCCCCAAGGACCGGACATCAACATATCAAACCTATTTGGTTCTTGTGTCCTTGATTTTTTTTTTAGAGAAAATGCCACATCAGCAACCAAGGAGGAGTCAAGAAGACACATCAGTTGAAGTTGCCATGTCACTATGGAGAGTCATGAAGAATTATTCTCTTTAGTGCTCCAAATTTCTATTAGGATTGGTGATAAAAAACAAATATTCTTTCATCATGTATTGGACCATGTGTCCTCATTCATTAGTTGTTTAGTATATAATTTTTTAATTCTTTGAATCCCTAAAATAGGGCATGTTGCCCCTTTTCAATGCAATACAGAATACGAAGAGGCAAAGTTAAAATCACTCTGTCTATCGCTTAGTAAATTTGACTTCATTATGTACAACGAAAAGCTAAACGATTGAATACATCATTTATTGTTTAGCGCCTAGAGTCCATCGTGTACAACAAAAGGGTAGACGACAGCCTCCATCGTGTAGCACCAGCGTCCTATCGTTTAGTACGACAAAGATAAACGATACTACTATTGCTTAGTCTCCACGACAATATTGCTTAGTACAACAAGGTAGACGATAAGGTAAGCGATATCACTATCGCTTAGTCTCTGAGGCTCCATCGCTTAGTAAGACAAGGTAGACAATAAGATAAGCGATATCACTATCGCTTAGTCTCCGATGCTCCATCGCTTAGTACGACAAGGTAGACGATAAGGTAAGCAATACCACTATCGCTTAGTCTCCAAAACTCCATCTCTTAGTACGACAAGGTAAATGATAAGGTTTCCTTATATCATTTAACTGCACAACTCGATCATACACAATGAAGAGGTAAACGATACCGTTTCCATCTCTTTATATTTTCTAACTTGGTATCAGAGCTACCATGGCAAACGCCACTGTCAAAAGACTCAACGCGAACACTGATTGTCGAAGTTCAGCACACCTCCTCTTAATCAACTGCTGAATCAGATAACCAGCACCAAGTTGGAGAGAGATAATTTTATGTTGTGGAAGACGTTAGCTCTTCCTATCCTAAAAGGATACAGACTTAAAGGTCATCTATCCGGAACAAAGGTGTCCTCCTATGTTCATTGTGTCTACTAAAGGAAATCGAACACGAGGATTGTCATGAGCAGCGGAAAGATCATTCTAAATTACAATCATATATGAACATTACAAATTACAGTCATAAAAAGAAACATACAGTTATGCAATCATTACAAAAATTACAGCATAAAACTACAAATAATCAAGAAAAAATGCTACACATATTTGTAGACTCATCGCCAAGGTCCTTGATCACGAACGCTCAAACACAGTAACCTCGAACATTCGTCCAACACAACCGCTACATAGCACGAAGACTACACACTTGAACTCAGTGATCGCCTCGGTCACAAACACCCCAACAGCACAAACAGCCTCCACAGAACCTCAACGGCGTCGAGTTGAGTATGACACCACCAAGAAGGCTACCTTGGTATTTTCGATGTGAGAATCCAGAGGGTGGGCTCTATGTGGACCTGGTTTGAGGCAGAAGACGGAGGAAACAACAATCGTGTAAATGATTGAGCAAGTGGAAGAAGACAGAACCTATCGTATAGGTCAATGCCCAATCGTTTAGCAAAAGCTAAGCGATCGTTTAGCTCATCGCTTAGCTGTGTGTCTGTCGCCTACAAACACTATATGATCGTTTAGCTTGCTTCAAGTTGTCGCTTAGTAAATTCTATTTACTTGACAACTTCCGTGAGATTCCGAGAGAGAAAATCTCAAATTCACAAAATTTAACATTACTAAAATTAGGAAAACAATTTTTCTTTTATACCATGGTTAACATGAAACCACCAATAACCTCCCACTCAATTGGTTATCATAGAAAAAGAATTAATTATCCAATAATTAATATTATTATAAATATAAATGATAACTAGCTTATCATACTATATTTATAACCTATAGTTTTAATATTTCATCTCATGAAACATATTAACCATAGCTCTTTTTCTATTCCATGGTACTTAATGTAAATCTCATTTATATTAATCTTCCACTAGATGTATCTCATACATCATACCGATTATATCATATATAATCGAATTACCTATTGTCAATTTGAACATTTCAAATCATCACCAAGAACTGATCCTCAACTGAATCTATTGAGCTACCAAGGGGACCTTATGGACCTGTAGCTCGAAGCTCCAATGGTACGTGAATAACTAACTAAACTCTTTAGTCACGAGATCCACTATCTGTTAACTACCAGGCACTCCACTAAAGACTGACAGTTGAACTCTCCTTACCACAAAGATATCATGTGACCATCTTAACCAATCAATAGTGCGACAACCCTTCACGGATCACTCGTAAGTACAGTTGGGCCAATAACCGTTATGCCCCTATAGTTACATCTAACTCCTTAAGTACCACTGATCCCTCTAATGAACATAAGTCATAGTCCTACTATGACTGAGTCCTCTCTTCCAAAGAGAAGTTGTTGCCACTATGTTCAAGCCTTGGAATCAGCCCTTAAGGGAGCAATCTCTATACTTATCCCTGCTTCAGAAAGAAGTGAATTCCATCTTATGTATTGAGTTCCCAGCTCCCAAATCAGACAAGTCCCCAAAAAGGTAGGCATGTTGAGTTGCCAATCTGGCCATTCTCACCCATACTAATCAAAGGACAGTCCTCAAAGGTAGGAGTTCCCAAAACACTCAGGATTGAGGTCATGTCACCTATGGTCATTTAGATGAGATGTAAGTCTCTAGTATCAACGGCGTTATATATAGAGTCTAGTCATCTCGTGGTCCGATCTTATACAAACTCTTTGTATAGGACACCCCCGCTCGTACGTCTCCACATGAATGGTCAGGATCTACCATCTGTAGTAGTTTATAACACTTGCAAACCTCTACAAAGCAGGCAGTATCCGTAGTGTCACAAGGATCAGGTATCCCACCTTAATCCTTATACTACAGACCTATTTAGGTTATCACTTAAGGCATGATCCACTTGTATATCACATATACATGCTTAAGTTTACATAAGATAACCAAGGAGCTTTGTTTATTAGATATGAATAAATGCCAGAATGAAATGACAATTATTTTATTCATCAAACAATGTGTATCATTACAAACAATGAGACTCCGAGAGAATTAGGACACCAATCCCAACAATCTACTTCATCAGTAGCTGAACCTGGAGAAGCAGACTTTCAAGCCTCAGAAGAAGCTTCGAGCTCCACCTACGTGAAGTCCCTGAACCCACTGTATGAAGCTTGGGTTACAGCAGATCAGCTTCTATTAGGGTGGTTATACAACTCAATGACTCCTAAAGTTGATGTACAGCGGATAGGGTACGATAACGCTAATAGTCTATGAGATGCAATACACTCGTTGTTTGAAGTTCGGTCGAGGGCAGAAGAAGACTATCTTCGCCAATTTTTTCAATAGACACGCAAAGGTAATAAGTCAATTTCTGAATATTTGAAACTTATGAAGCTTCACTCTGATAATCTGGCTCAGGCTCGGAGCCCAGTATCTACATGTATTGTCTCAGGTACTCCTTGGACTGGATGAGAAGTACAATCCAGTGTTTCTCATTATTCAAAGCAAGCCAGAGATATCTTGGTTGGATATGCAATCTGAACTACTATCATTCGAGAAGAGGTTGGAACATCAGAACACTTCAAAGGCCACTACAGTGTTTTCTCACAATGCCTCTGCCAATGTTGCTTACAATTAGAACAACTCTTCATACAAGGCCCCTGGACAAAGCAACACATAAGGAGGTAACAAACAATAATTTGATGGATCTAGAGGAAACAAAAACAATGGAGGAAATAGGGAAGAGGTCGAGGCAGAGGAAATAGGCCTACATGTAAAGTTTGCTCCAAGTATGGACACGCTGCAGATGTGTGCTACCAGAGGTACAACCGAGAGTTTGTCCCAAATCAAAACAGTGGTAAAGGAAACACTCAGAGTCAAGGAAATCATGGGGAAAATCCCTCAGCATTTGTCACCTCACAGAACCTGAATCTGCTTCTTCAAACCGAATCAGCAAGGGACTTTAATTGGTATGCAGACAGTAGAGCAACCAATCGTGTGACAGCAGATTCCAACAATATAGCAAACCCCTCTGAGTACACAAGTAACGAAAAAATTATAGTAGGGAATGGATAGCAGTTAGATATATCTTAAATAGGAAATGCATGTTTAAGTTTCTCTAGTTGCAATCTGAATCTGAAAGACATACTATGTGTACCAAATATTGTGAAGAATATGGTTAGCATATCAAAGCTGGTTCAAGATAATAATGTTTCTGTTGAGTTCTATAATGATTGTTATGTTGTTAAGGACAAATGTTCGGGACAAGTGCTGATGAAAGGAACTCTTAAAAACGGACTATATCAGCTAAATGAAGCAGAAAGTGATTCCAGTTGATGTAAATATCAAAGAGACAAGCTGTTTTCTCAACCCAATGAACAAAAATAATAATTCTACAGCCTTTGTTCTGTCCAAACGTGGAGCAAACTTAGTAGAATCTAAAGGGTTGTGGCATAGGAGATTAGGTCCTCATTCTCTTCGAATTTTGGAGAAAATATTGAAAACTTGTAATCTTCCTACTAAGCTGAATGAAGAAATTAAGTTTTGTGAACCTTGCTGTCTTGATAAAGCCCATTCCCTACCCTTCCCTAATTCTTTGACTCGTGCACAACACAAATTTGATTTAATACACTTAGATGTATGGGGTTCAACCTCTATAAACTCCACTAAAGAATATAGATATTACATATTGTTCATTGATGATTATAGTAGATATTTCTGGGTCTATTCTCTTAAACAGATATCTAATACACTACAGGCCTTTAAACATTTCCTCCAAGTTGTTCAAACACAATTGAAAACAAATATGAAAGCACTGCAGTCAGATAATGGTGGTGAATATATCAAGTTGCATCAATTATGTAGCTCACAAGGCATTGCCTCTCAGTTTTCTTGTCCTTATACATCTCAACAAAATGGAAGAGCTAAAAGAAAACATAGACACCTAGTAGAGATGGGGCTGACTTTGCTAACACAAGCATGAATGCCTCTTCAGTTTTGGTGGGATGCGTTTCTCAATGCTTGTCATCTAATAAATGCTCTTCCCATGCCGGTACTAAAGAACCAATCACCTATACAACTGATGTATGGTAAACTACTTGATGTTACAAAACTAAGAGTGTTTGGTTGCACCGGTTTTCCATGCCTTCGAGCATACCAGCCGAACCAGTTTGAGTTTTTGATAAATGTGTTTACTTGGGTCCAAGCATGGTTCACAAAGGACATCGATGTCTCAACAAATATGGTAAAGTATTCATTTCTAGGAATGTTATCTTTAATGAATCTAATTTTTCTTTCTTCTATGGCTTTCAGGTACTTGGCCCTTCAACACACAAAAATACAGTAAATAGTGGCCCTCAAGTCCTCTCTCTCAACATAACTCCACTATTGCAAAGTGCCTTCATTCGCCGAAACCCCTGCTTTTGCCAGCATGACAGCAAGCACAGACTGGCAGCACGAGGAAGTACTTGAAAAAGGCAGGGAAGACCCCTCAACTAGTAGTAGCAATCGAGAAAGAGAGTTCAAGCTTAAACAGCGGCTAATGCTACATCTTCAACCTTAGTCACTTTGTTACTCGCTTCGGCAGTCCCGCTTTCTCAGTCCGAAAAGTTCATTGTTGGAACAGACAGGGTTGGAACGCCAAGTGGCAGTGAAGTCAAGTCTATTAGGGGCTCCCTGACAATCCCGAACCTTAAAAAAGTTGGGTCGATATTCTTAGCCGAGCATCCCCCCCAGAGCCAGAACACAGGCGCCGACCTCCAAGCTTTTTGGAGGATCATTCGTTCTTCACTCTCTTGTTGCTATTACCCGCAAGGAGTGCAGCAACCAAGGTGCATATTATCATATAGAAACAAGCGAAGTGTAGCGATTCGTACTACCGAAAAAGTTTCGGTAACCGGCAGGCAATAGAGTCAATCCGCCGATAGGCGCAAGCAAGCGTAGCGAATCACATAGATAAGCCCCTACCTGCCAGCGCACGGATAGATAGGGCGGGCGAAGCACGAAGGGGATGGATGTCTGAGCGGTTGAAAGAGTCGGTCTTGAAAACCGAAGTATTGATAGGAATACCGGAGGTTCGAATCCCTCTCCATTCGCACTCATCAAAATCTGTCCCAAACCCTTATAACAGTCTCTCACCATTAAACACCTCCATACCAGACATCAATTTAGCCTTTTCCACCTCCCCTACACCTATTGAACCTATCTTCTTTCCTCAAACATAAGATGCCTTGCCTAGCAACTGTCCAAAACATATAGCCACCCAAACTCCCATGGACAGCCCTTCCAATCAGTCACCTAGTAGCACCCTTCTGCATACCTCACATACAACCCCTGCTTCTAACACCTCTCATCCATTGCAGCCTACTCATCCAATGATTACGAGAGGCAAAGCTGGCATTTTCAAACCAAAATCTTGGCTAAGCACTACTCAACGTGATTGGTCCTTGACTGAACCAACGTGGGTGTTTGATGCACTTGCTACACCTCAATGGAAGCAAGCTATGGACACTGAATTTCAAGCACTCATCAACAACCAGACTTGGCAGTTAGTTCCTCCATTTCCATCCTTCAATGTATTGGGCAACAAATGGATTTTCATACTAAAGAAAAATCCTGATGGGTCAATATAGAGATACAAAACACGTCTAGTAGCCAAAGGGTTTCATCAACATCTTGGAATTGATTTCTTTGAAACGTTCAGCCCGGTGGTCAAAGAAACAACAATCAAAGTTGTCTTAAGCATTGTTGTCTCCAAAGGATGGGTCCTTTGTCAGCTTGACTTCAACAATGCTTTTCTAAATGGCAAACTAACAGAAGATGTCTACATGTATCAGCCACCCGGATATGTCAACTCTAAGTTCCCTAATCATGTATGTAAACTGAACAAGGCTATATATGGACTGAAACAAGCCCCTCGGGCTAGGAATGATCTACTCACCACTACTCTAATTAGCTGGGGATTCACTAACTCAAAGGTAGATACATCATTGTTTATACTTAACTCAAAAGGTTCAACCATATTGCTTCTTGTCTATATGAATGATGTCATAATTACAGGAAACAACAACCACTTGATCTCTCGATTAGTGGCTACTTTCGATAACATGTTTGCTCTTAAAAACCTAGGAAAGCTGAATTACTTCTTAGTTATCCAAGTTCAATATCTGGAGCATGGGTTTATATTGAATCAGTCGAAATATGTTGATGATCTGTTACAAAGGATTGGCCTTTCAGATCTGAAATCTGCGGCCTCCTTCAACAACTTAGGCATGAAGGATCTCTTAATGAAGAGTTCCATAAGCGTGTTTGGATCACTCCAATTTCACAATGACCGAAATACACAATATACATTCAAACATATAGTTATGGAAATAAACAGTAATTAACGACATGGTTTGAACAAGAAAAAACAAGGGAGAGAGTTCACATGCCAGTTGAAGACGGTCTTCAAACTTTGGAACTCAACACGGTGGATGACCTCTACTCGATAAACCAATGCCCAGCAGATGCGTCGACTACAGCAACATGAACAACCACAAAAAATACGAACGCAGCAGGGACGACACCATTAGAAAAGAGCCCTAGGTATTCTCGGAATGAGAACCCAAAGTGTGGTCTTTGGTGAGTTTGATAGAGGTAGGAAGAAGAACTGATCGTGTAGGCGATAAGCAAATGGGAAGGAATATGAAGCTATCGTATAGCAAAATGCTTATCGCTTAGAAGAAACTACATGATCATGTAGATTTTACTAAACGATCGTTTAGAAAATAGAAGGTGATCGTTTAGCAGACATGACACACTATACGATCGTTTAGAAAAGCTAACTGATCATTTAGGACTTAGTGTGTGATCGTTTAGGCGTTAGGTAGACGATCGTTTAGGCGCTGAGTGACTATCGTATAGGCTCTCGATTTACTTAAGCGATCGTTTACGTTTCACACCAACGCAACCTTCAATCTCTTTTTGGGGAAACCATTCAAAATGAAACAAATTTCATTTTTATTCATCGGTTACAATAACCGACGTTGTTCCCCACTAACGCACGTCCGAGCGTAATTTTGGGTTAATTATCATATAATTAACCAATTAAAATATTAATAAACATAATCATATTATATTTTTAACCTATAGTTTGATATCACGTATCTACTATAGTAATTTCTCCTCTACTTGGTATAAATCATATTTATATCTAATTTCCTCCAAAATAATGTATCTCATACATTTAGCCAATTATATCATATACAATCGAACTTCCTCTTGTCAATTTGAACATTTCAAATTAACCCAAACACTGATTCTCAACTTTATCCAAGCTACCCAGGGGACCTAATGGACTTATGGCTCGAAGCTCCAATGGTCCATGAATAACTTCCTAAACTTTTTAGCCACGAGATCCACCATCCGTTAACTGTCAGGCATTCCACTAAAGACCAACAGCTGAACTCTTCTTACCACATATATATTTTTGTGTCCATCGGATATAACCAATCATGAGTACGATGACCCTTCAAAGATACTCGTAAGTACAGCTGGGCCAAATTATTGTTTTCCCCATATAGTTACATCTCACTTCTTAAGTGCCACCAATTCCTCTAATGAACAATACAACATAGTTCAATTAGGTTTGAACACCTATCGGGCCAAGAGAAGGTGTGTGGCACCACATCGTTCAAGCCCTGGAATCAGCCCTTAAGGGAGCCATCTATTTACTTACCTCTACCTTGGGGAAGGAGTGAATTCCATCTTATGTAGCTGAGTTCCTAGCTCCCAAATTAGACGAATCCCCAAAATGGTAGGTTTGAATCGACAACCTAGCCACTTGCACCCATACAAATCAAAGGACCGCCTTCAATGGCAAGAGTTCCCAACTTACTCAAGATTGAGGTCATGTTACCTATAGTCATCCTAGTGAAGTGAAGTCTTTGTCATGAACGGTGTTATATAACGAGACGTTAACACTTCATGGTCAGGTCTTATACAAACTTTTTGTATAGGATGCCTCCGCTCGCATATCTCTTATACGAATGATCAGGATCAGACCATCTGTGACAAGTCACAACATTTGTGACCATTCCACAAAGTGGGCCACAAAGCTTTACTCTAGGATAAGGTTTCCCTCCTATATCCATATACTACATACCATTTTGGTTATCACTCAAGACATGATCCACTTGTATGTCACCACATACATGCTTGAGTTACATACAGATAACCAGGGATTTTAAGTTTATTGGTTTGTGGTAAAGCAAATAAAACATATAACTGAGCAAAAAAAAGATGTGAAGTAAAATATCATATATTATACAATACAAGCGTTCGTACAAACTGTTTACAAACTATAGGACACGAGACTTTAGGGCATCAACCCCAGCAATCTCTCATTTGTCCTAAAGCGAAGTGGGGTGTACAATAAACTAGGGCATAAAAGACCATTTCAAGAAAATCTCCCACTTCCCCTAGTCCAGCCACGGGTGATCCTGTAGACCCATGCTCCGTAGGTGACCCTTTATAAATGGGTCAACAACATTGTGCTCCAAAGCGATCTTCGTGATGATCACGTCCCCTCGATGTACTATCTCGCGGATCAGATGATACTTTCGCTCTATGTGTTTGTCGTGTCTGTGACTTCTTGACTCCTTAGAGTTTGCCACTGCCCCACTATTATCACAATAAAGGATAATGGGCCTAGACATATCTGGAACAACTTCCCGTTCTATCAAGAACTTTCTGAGCTAGACAGCCTCCTTAGCAGCTTTGCAAACCGCTACGTACTCCGCCTCCATAGTGGAGTCGGCGATGCACCCCTCCTTAGTCCTTCGGCATACTACAACTCCTCCGTTAAGAGTAAAGACTGACCCTGATGTGGACTTACAAGAGTTCTTATTAGTTTGAAAGTCAGAATCCATGTATCCGGTAAGGACCAAATCTTTAGAACCATACACGAGCATGTAGTCCCTCGTTCTCTGAAGATACTTGTGGATTTTTTTCACTGCGGTCCAATGACCCTGGCCTGGGTTTGACTGATACCTACTGACTATGCCCACAACATAGTAGATGTCTGAACAAGTTCAGAGTATCGTGTACATCAAACTGCCAACGCCAGACGCATATGGGACCCTCTCATCTCCTCAACCTCTTGAGGTGTCTTAGGACACATGTCCTTAAACAAATTGACTCCATGCCTGAACGGCAGTAGACCCCTCTTGGAGTCCTGCATCGAGTACTTGAGCAACATCTTGTCAATATACGATGTCTAAGACAGTGCTAGCACTTTGTTCTTACGATCTCGGAAGATCTATATATCTACAACAAACTGAGCCTCTCTCAAATCTTTCATTTAGAATTGGGTCGCTATCCAGTCCTTAACTGCAGTAAGTAGACCTACATCATTCCCAATGAGCAGGATATCGTCTACATATAACACTAAGAAGACTACTAAAGCGTTGATGATCTTCTTGTAGACACAAGGTTCATCAACGTTTTGGTCAAAGCCATACGACTTGGTCGGAGTATCAAACCGTATGTTCGAAGATTAAGACGCCTATTTCAATCCATAAATGGATTGATTCAATTTGAAAATATTTTTCTCCTTGGGTTGCATCATATAAATGGTCTCCTCAAGATTTCCATTCAAAAAGGTCGTCTTGACGTCCATTTGCTAGATCTCATAATTATAATATGTTGCAATTGACAGGAGGATGCGGATCGACTTTAACATGGCAACAGATGAGAAGTTCTCCTCATAGTCGACTCCTTCTACCTAGGTATAACCCTTTTCCACAAGTCGAGCCTTGAAGGTCTATACCTTCCCATCACCACCCCGTTTGCACTTATAGATCCATTTATAACCTATAGGTCGAACCTCATCAGGTTGATCTACAAGATCCCATATTGAGTTGAAGTACATCGACTCCATATCAAGATCCATGGCCTTGACCCATTCATCCCGGTCAACATCCTCCATTGCCTTCTAATAAGACAATGGATCCTCAACGTCGCCATCTGCTACTATAGCAAGGATTTTCGTGAAACCCAGATAGCGAACAGGTGGGTTCGCAACCCACTACTACGTCGAGGTTCCCTTAACTCTTGAGGTGGAACCGACCTACTGGATGAACTCCCATCAACAAATCTTGCTGATGTAGTAGGCTCTTCAACAACTCTTGTTGAAGTTTCAGTAGTTTCATTAGAAAGCTCACGCAACACGACTTTGCTTCGTGGACTATGCTCCCTCATATGATCCTCCTCTGGAAAAGTAGCATTTGTTGAAACAAACACCCTATTTTTCGTCGGATCATAAAAATAACCCCCCTCGTGTACCTTTGAGGTAGCCTACAAAGAGGCATAACCTCGACCGTGGTTCCAACTTATTGGGATTAGCCTCAAGCACATGTGCAGGGCAACCCCAAATGCGAAAGTGACGTAAACTAGCTTTACGCCCGTTCCACAACTTTAGAGGTGTTCTTGCAACACTCTTGGAGGAAACACAGTTGAGTATGTATATCGCAGTCCCCACTGTGAAACCCCAAAACGAGTCAGGTAAGGAAGCGTAACTCATCATCGAGCGAACCATGTCCAACAAGGTCCTATTTCTCTTCTCCGCTACACTATTTTGCTGAAGTGTACCCGACGTTGAGGGAAACGATTCCATGTTCTATCAAATAGTCCTAAAATGCCGAGTCCAAAAACTCTTCACCTCGATCTGATCGAAGTGTTTTAATCCATCTATCTAATGCGTTTTCAACTTCAGCCTTGAACTCTTTGAACTTTTCAAAGGATTCAGACTTTTGTTGCATAAGATAAACATACCCGTACCTAGAGTAATCATCAATAAAACTGGTAAAATATTCATAGCCACCGCGGGCTCGCACATTCATAGGACCACAAAGGTCAGAATGTACTAACTCAAGAGGCTTCTTGGCTCTATAACATTTTCTAGTAAAAGGTCGTTTAGTCATCTTACCCTTAAGGCAAAATTCGCACACGAATAAAGAATTTTCTTCTAACTCACTTAAAAGTCCATTTTTCATCAATCTCTCAATCCTAATGAGATTGATGTGCCCTAAACGAAGATGCCAAAGTTGGATATTTTCTTTTGGAGAAATTCGTCGACGTTTTGATTGAGTTACGACAATTCTAAACAATTTAGTATTATGGAGGGAATTAACGGCAAACGGCCTTAGCACATATAAATTCGATTCTAGATTTACTTTGCAGATAAAAACACCATCTTTATGAATAAACGTTTTATCCACATTAAAAGAGACAATATATTTGCATTGCAATAAACACTTTACAGAAATGAGGTTCCTTTTTAGTTCGGGAACAATATATACATCATTCAAAATAAGAAACCTATTCTGTAAAGCTAACTGAAGCCCTCCCACTGCCACAGCTGAGACGACATGCCCAGTGCCTACTCACATCGTCATCTCACCAGCCTCCAGCTATCACCAAGATCTAATCCCCTGAAAAGAAGAACAAACATGGTTAGTGGTTCCCGAATCAGTTATCCAGGCAAAATCATCATTCTCCACTAAACAAGTTTCAAGTACAAGTAAATCACATTTACCTTTATCGGCCTTGGCTGCTTTTTTCTCTTTCAGATACCAAGGACAATTCCTCTTCCAGTATCCATCTAGGTTGCAGTGGAAAAACTTTCCCTTAGCAACTTATGGACGCCTCCTTGGGGCGACAGGCAGTGGATTAGCAGGTCTCTTCCCTTTTTCCTTACCACCATTCTGCTTCTTCCCCTTTGTAGAGTTAGAAGTAGAAGGTGCAGACTTCCTTCCTGAGGTCGAACCTCTATAGAACATCCTGAAGGATGAAGCAATATTTGCCTCACCCTTGTTCCTCTCCTTACTTTTCAGTAAAGATTGGTAGGTCTGCAACTCGTTGAGGAGAGTTGTAAAGTTTTATTTTACTTTTTTAAGAATCACATTGCTAACAAAATGTAGGAAGCTCTCCGACAATGAATGCAGGATTATGTTAACCCGGCTGCCTTCATCTATGGTAGACCCATTCAACTCCGCTATATTAAAATGGACCATCATGTTAAGCACATGTTCATGAATAGAGGTGCCTTCTTCCATTTTGGAGTTTAATATATATTTAAGAGTCTCATGCATAAGCTATTCAGACGGTTGTCCAAACATCCCCCGCAGGGACTCCATGATCTCACGCACTGAGACTATAGACTCATGTTTCTTGGCCAAGACTTCAGAAAGACTTGCCAAGATGTAGGCTCGAATCTTCTCATTCGCCCTTGTCCATCGCTCGTATGCCTCCCGAACATTTCGAGCAGCATTAGAAGTTGGAATAGAAGGACAAGCCTCCGTAAGAGTGAACATGAGATCCTCGATGATCAGGATCGTTGTGATCATGTGTTTCCATATTAAAAAATTATCGCAAGTAAGTTTTTCCGCACTTAACAATGCTAAAGTGGCTGTTGCCATTTTGAAAAAGTTGCTGAAAAAACGAACAAATTTGATTAGATTTTGCTAAACCACTTTTAAACCAATCAATTTTGCAAAACAGTTTCAACTACCCTAAGTTATAGACTTCTATTTTGCAATGATGCCCCAGTGAGGCAAGACAAACGTCACCGGTAGGGTGATCAATTGCTCCTTCGCTGGGATGAGACATTCTCAACTATTAGGCATAACCAACTCTTGGAACTGAACCTAACAGCCACCATTTTTCGGTCTAGAACTATTAACCTTTAACAATTCCGTGTAAGTGTGACCCCTCGCTTTCGGTGCCAGAGTCTCGCCCTAATGAGCCCACCGTAGGGAAGAAGCAGATTAGAACAAAAGACTAAGTTACCTTATCCTTTTACAGGAGATCAAATAAAGAAACGTGCAAAACTGCCATCCTTTAGGGGAACACTCCTAGGGTGCCTCGAGGTGATGCTCGTAAGTACAGCTGGGCCAAATTACCGTTTTTCCTCTGTAGTTACATCTCACTCCTTAAGTACCACTGATTCTTCTAATGAACAATACAACATAGTCCAACTATGTTTGAACACCTCTTGAGCCAAGAGAAGGTGTGTGGTGCCACATCGTTCAAGCCCTGGAATCAGCCCTTAAGGGAGTTATCTATCTACTTACACTTACCTCGGGGAAGGAGTGAATTCCATCTTGTGTAGTTGAGTTCCTATCTCCCAAATCAGACGAATCACCAAAATGGTAGGTTTGAATCAGTGACCTGGTCACTTGCACCTATAAAAATCAAAGGACCGCCCTCAATGACAAGAGTTTCCAACTCACTCAGGATTGAGGTCATGTTACCTATGGTCATCCTAGTGAAGTGAAGTCTCTGTCATGAATGGTGTTATATAACAAGATGTTAACACTTCGTGGTCAGGTCTTATACAAACACTTTGTATAGGACGCCCCCCCTCGCATGTCTCTAACATGAATGATCAAGATCAGACCTTCTGTGAAAAGTCACAACACTTGTGATCATTCCACAAAGTGGGCCACATCCGTAGTATTACCAGGATAAGGTTTCCTTCCTATATCCTTATACTACAAACCATTTTGGTTATTGATAACGGGCAGAAATGCTCATTATCATAGTGCTAAGTTATTAAACAATGTTGGATTGCGTTGATAAAAAATGTTAAATTGCGTCCATTAAGCATAAATTCTATAATATTGCGGTCGCATGCATTCAGCGCATTAGAACTATTGATTTTTGTATTTTTGTACAGAATATGCATTAACGCAATGCAAGATTACGATCATAGGAAACTATCGGTCGAGCGCAACTTCATCGCAAGACTTTGTGTTGATCATGCTTGCAAACATTCGCCCGATAAGGATCGCCGCAACTTAGTCAGCGCAACATGGAGGGCGCATCTGGGTGAAAGGACAATTAAGAGCGATGGGACTGATGCCTTATTTTATTGAATGGAAATATGGATGATATGCGTTTGTGGAATTACGTTATGCACTCAAGTTTTCCCAGCGGAATTCAAGTGTGAATTCCCCTGAGTTTTCTGGTAAGTTCAGGGTCGATCACAGGGACTTGTGAAAATAGTTTGCGTTGATAATTTTCTTATGAAAACTTTGCAGTAACCGGGTAAATAAATGAAGTGGTTGATTTGTTGTTGTGTTGATAAAAAGAAATAAATAAATGCGGCGGATTTGAGAAACAAAGTTGCATTGATAGAAGCAATGAGTATGTGATGAACGGTTTGAGAAGATCTTTAGCTAGCGTTACCTAGGAATGCGTCAGACTATGCGATCATGTTACTACCATGTACAGCGAGTCATTTTCCAATGTAAATGCAATGTTGCTAAATCTAGGACGCAAGTGTTGCATGCAAAATCCCAAAGAGCTTATTCCTAAGTCTCTACTCTTGTCCTATGCATTGATGCAAAATGCAAGAAAGAAAGGTGATCGCATACAATCATATCTTATTGCTAAGATGCATGCGATGCGTTGATAACAAATAGTGCTCATCCCTAAGTGCCTATCTCCCGTTTATGCATTTTAATCTGGTTCTTCCAAACCTAGATTCTGACCTGACCTTCCCAAGTCTAGGTCCTATCCTTAGACTACCCTCCCGAGTATCTCTAATAGACGAATGAAGTAGACATAGACAAGATAATCACACAGAATGAAGATTCCCTCATTGTGCTAGCTAAACGCTTCTCAACCCATTCAACTAATTTAGTTACTCATGCGTGAATCACAAAGAGTGAACAGATATAGAGAAAGAAATTCCATTCTTATATATATGTTAAGTACAAAATGTTAATGGAAGTTAAGGTAGAGAGCCTGGTAGCAATTCCTTGTTGAACAAGGCTTTTTACACTGGACTCTCTATTCTGAACTAAAAATATTCTTGCTTCCGTAGGAGTCAGCCCTCTCTCCATCTTAGTAGCTTCTGGTGCTCTTCCAAGCTTGCCGGAACGATTTACCAGCACAACTTCTTCCTCGCGTCCGCCTTAAAATGGTGAAAAAAACTATGGACAGAGGTGTGAACTAAAAATGGTGAACTGATCAACTACTTAATCCCTTCTCTGAAGAATGCACTTGGTATTTATAGGGCATCAAAAGGTGAAAGTCGGCTTCTCTTTCCTGATTGTTCAGATGGGACAGCTTTAATTTTTTATTGATGCGTCAGATAATTGTCACCGATAAAGCTAGATGTACTTTGTGACCGTTATCGGCTATCAACTTAATTTGGATCCGACTACTGTCAGCTTTTTGTCTCATCAATCTTAATTGTCCTTTCGTCCAGATGCACCCACCATGTTGCGATGATTCTTCTTGGGTGAATATTTGCGAGCGCGATCAATGCAAAGTCTTGCGATGAAGTTGCGCTCGACCGATGAATTGCTATGATCGCAATCTTTGCAATGCGTTAACGCATGTTCTGCATAAAAAATACGAAATTCAATAGTTCCAATGCGCTGACGCACGCGATCATACTATTATAGATTTTATGCTTAATGGACGCAATTTATCATTTCTCATCAATGCAATCCATCATTATTTAATAACTTAGCACTATGATAACGTGCATTTCTGCTCGTTATCACACCTCCAAATTTAAACAATGCTTGTTCTCAAGCATAAGCTAAAGATTCCTTTAGCAAGTCCACCTCAAAGTTCTTTTCCTAGATTTCTCAAGGATACTTCGTTCAAATCCTATATACTAGAATTTTCTTAAGTCTTATTCAAGTCTACTCATAAAATATTTCTAAGACCTAGGGACTGCAAGTTTAACTTTCAAAAGGACTTTACCAAATTTCGGAACATCGCATGATTTATTTTAAAAAGAAAATTTCCTACTGGGGTGACAAAAGATTTATCCTTGCACAAAAATTTTCTTTATTGCTATTTTTTTCTGACCTTGCGCTGATCCAAGTGCCTTGCCTTCATTTTGGTTTGCCCCCACGGGTGTCATGCAGACATCCAACTATGACAACGTACTCTTTCTCAGACTAAACTCATATCGATTTAGTATTGGATTTGCGGTCATCGATTTATGCATTGATCCTGGTAACTTACTTTCGTTTTGGCTTGCCCCCACGTGTGTCATGCGGACATCCAACTACGGGTAAGTTCCTTTCACAACTTAACTCTTATCAACATGGGTTTCTCATTTGCATTGACAGCGGAGTTGTTATTCTCAGAAAATTTTTTTTTTATTTTCTTTTTTAGAGAAAGAACATAGCAAGGTCGAAAGTAAATACCTCACTCCCAAATTTAAAATGCGGCAATGTCCCCATTGCCAAAAGATGAAAATAAGTTATGCGATGTTCTAGAATGCGTTGTAAAGAGAGTTTGAAAGAAAGCTAGCAAACCCCTAACTTCTAGAAATGTTTTATGAGGTGACTATCTTAAGATTTAGTTGACTCTAATGTATATGAAAGAAATAGAAGCATATTTTTCATCATTGAAATCTTACTTGGCAAAGAAATAGAATGCGGTAAACTACTAAATTTATCTACTTGTTAAATGATTGTGGTAATCAAAAAGGATGCGATGATAAAACTTTGAAAAGCAAAATGTAATGTGATAGCGCAAAATTTGAAATGAAGATAAGGAAGAGTACACCCTCAAATTTGTGTTGT
Source organism: Benincasa hispida (assembly GCF_027475165.1). Taxonomy (NCBI): domain Eukaryota; kingdom Viridiplantae; phylum Streptophyta; class Magnoliopsida; order Cucurbitales; family Cucurbitaceae; genus Benincasa; species Benincasa hispida. Next base: position 30,787,931 of record NC_143481.1, on the reverse strand, counting down.
CACCTGCATTGGATTGACGCATCCATCCTTGCAGCGATCTTTGCTACTGCAAATTGCGGTGATGTAGTGAGATCATTTACTTCTTTTGGTGATATCTCCGCAATCATGTGCCTTAATTATTGTAAACAGACAAAGAGAGGGTCAACTGATTTTAAACAAAACAACAAGAGTTTTTTTTTTTTTTTTTTTTTGAAAGAAATGAAAATCTGATAATAGCAAAATGACGAAGAGTTAAATGTTCAAGAGTTGAGTAAGGAGTAGTTCGAGTTTTTCAACTTTGCAAAGGCCTTGTCTGGCTGGAAATCTCCTCCACAATAAGTCTTTATCCGTTATCCATTAACTTTAAATGTTCGGCTGCCATCCTCGATGATTAGTTCCACCGTACCATGTGGAAATATTTCCTTGATGATGAAGGGACCGAACAAGTGCAATTTTAATTTTCCTGGGAAGAGCCGCAATCTCAAATTGAAGAGTAAGACTTTTTGCCCGACTTGAAGGTTCTTGCTGCATATGCGTTGATCGTGCCAGCGCTTGGTGCGCTTCTTATAAATTTTCGCATTTTCATATGCTTTGTTCCTCCATTCTTCTAGCTCGACCAATTGCATTTTCCACGCTTTCCCTGCCTTCTCCAAATCAAAATTCAGTTTCTTGACCACCCACAATGCTTTATATTCCAGCTCCAAGGGCAAGTGACACACTTTGCCGAATACCAATGCATAGGGGGGACATACCTATTGGTGTTTTAAATGCGGTCTGGTATGCCCACAATGTATCATCAAGCTTCACTACCCAATCCTTCCGCGAAGGTCTAATTACCTTTTCAAGTATCAATTTAATTTCACGGTTGGACACTTCAGCTTGGCCATTTGTTTGCGGATGGTATGTGGTGACCACTTTGTGACGGATATTGTATTTACTCAGTAGCTCCTTTATATGGTGGTTGACAAAGTGTGATCCTTCATCACTTATGATGGCATGGGGAGTACCAAAACGCATAAAAATATTTTTCTTTAGGAACTGAAAGACTACTGCCGCATCACTTGCGGCACATGCAATTGCCTCTACCCACTTGGAGACATAGTCAACGGTTAATAGAATATAGTGTTTACGGTTTGAAGGAGGGAATGGTCCCATGAAATCAATCCCCCATACGTCGAATAATTCCAGCTCCAGGATAGTATTCATCAGCATTGCGTTCTTCCATGAAATGTTGCCAATGCGTTGACACCGATCACATTTCATTGTGTAGTCAGCAGCATCCTTGAATAATGAAGGCCAAAAGAATCCACTTTGAAAAACTTTGGCTGCAATGCATTGTCCTCCAAAGTGCCCTCCATAAGGTGAATTGTGGCACTGTGACAATATGCATTGTTGAGCAGCATCCGGTACGCATAATCGAATGATTTGGTCTGCACCTCTTTTATACAGATTCGGCTCATCCCAATAGTAATGTCTGCATTCATTCTTGAGCTTCTTCCGTTGATGGTAGGTGTAATCTTCAAGAAATTGTTCACAGACCAAATAGTTAATGATGTCCGCATACCATGGCAGTACTTCTATGCGAAACAGCTGCTCTTCTAGGAACACGACACTCACTTTAGATTCATTGCGGTCAACTTCAGGATTCTCAGTCTGGACAAGTGATCCGCAACTTGATTCTCTATCCCCTTTCGATCAATTATCTCGATATCAAATTCTTGAAGAAGGATAACCCATATGATCAATCTTGACTTTGCGTCCCTCTTTGTCATCAAATATTTTATTTTCGAGTGATCAATATGAATGAGTACCTTGGTTCCCAACAAGTATGCACGAAATTTTTCTAACGCAAAAATCACAGCCAGGAGCTCTTTTTCAGTGGTGGTGTAATTAAGTTGAGCAGGGTTTAGGGTTTTACTCGCGTATGTGATGGGATGCAAAATTATTTCTTCTTTTGCGCTAATGAAACTCCCATCGCATACCCACTTGCATCGCACATGATTTTGAACGGCAGTGTCCAATCTGGCACAATTAAGATGGGTGCGGTAATCAGCGCATCCTTTAAAATTCGAAATGCGTTGAGGCAATTGTTGTTAAAGTCAAACTTTCTGTCTACCTCTAGTAATGCACTCAATGGACTTACTATCTTAGAAAAGTCTTTAACGAATCGTCTGTAGAATCCGGCATGCCCCAGGAAGCTTCATACTGCCTTCACGTTGGTTGGAGGTGGAAGCTTTTCAATTGCGTCAATATTTGCTTTGTCCACCTCCAACCCTTCTCTAGAGACCTTGTGCCCCAACACTATACCCTCTGTCACCATGAAGTGACATTTTTCCCAACTAAGCACCAGGTAGATTTCATAAGTATTCCCATAAACGGAGAAGTCATCCATAAATATTTCTACTGAGTCCTCGAGAAAATCTGAAAAGATTGCCATCATGCACCTCTGAAATGTGCTTGGCACATTGCAGAGGCCAAATGGTATACAGCAAAAAGCGAATGTCCCATATGGGTAGGTGAATGTGGTCTTGTCTTGGTCTTCAAGAGCTATCATGATTTGATTTTACCCAGCATATCCATCCAAGAAGCAGTAAAAATCATTCCCTACTAGTCTGTCCAACATTTGATCAATAAATGGCAAAGGAAAATGATCTTTCCTTGTGACCGCATTCAGTTTGCGGTAGTCCATACAGATACACCATCCAGTGATGGTCCTCTACAGTATTAATTCATTGTTCTCATTAGGGACTACCGTCATTCTGCCCTTCTTCGACACACATTGCACAGGGCTGACCTACTGCTACGATGGGATAGATAATGTCCGCATCCAGCCATTTGATAATCTTCTTTTTGATGACTTCTTTCATCGCAGGGTTAAGTCTGCGTTGATTTTCAATAATTGCCTTGTGGTCATCTTCGAGACGAATGTGGTGCATGCAGTACGCGGGGCTAATTCCTCTGATGTCAGCGAGCGTCCAGCCGATTGCTCGCACATACTTCTTGAGAATGCTTATCAACGCATTCTCTTGTTCTGCATTGAGCGCAGAGGAAATTATTACCAGCAGCTTCTCATTCTGCCCTAGAAATGCGTACTTCAGATGTGTTGGTAGGGTTTTTAGTTCAAGGGTTGGTGGTTCCACGAGAAAAGGTTGCATTATTTTTCTTTCTTCCTTCAGCTCTTCTTCTTGCGTTGCAATCGATTCTTCTTCTTTGTTTGTCTTTGCTACGATCGCATTGTAGGAAGCTACGGATGCGTTGGCATCCTCTTCTTCATACTCTTCATCAGACTTTTCTTCTTCAATCAAATTCAATTCATCTTCTGAATCTGGCAGGTCTTCCTCATCAGGAAATTTCATGGTGCGAATTATGTTAAACTTGAGCTTCTGTCCGTTGATACACAAAGTGATCTCTCCCTTATGCACATCAATTTGAGCACGACCAGTTGATAGGAAAGGTCGCCCTAAAATGATGGGCACATCTTTATCGACCTCATAATCTAGGATGATGAAGTCAGCTGGCAAAATGAATTTATCAATGGTAATCAGCACGTCCTTCACCTTTCCTTCTGGATGAACCAGAGATCTGTCTGCCAACTGAAGAGTCACGGATGTGAACACAAGCTCCCCCACATTCAATTGTCGAAAGATTGGCAGCAACATCAAATTATGTTGGCCCCCAAGTCACACAGGGCTTGCCCAATATAGAGTCCTCCTATGGAGTAAAGAATTGTGAAGCTCCCAGGATTGCTCATCTTCGATGGGATAATAGATTTGAAACTCTGCGTTAGTGCCACCGTGGCAAATTTTCCAGCACCTCTTTTCTTGGTTACCATGTCCTTCAGAAACTTGGCATAGGCAGGCATTTCCTCAATCGCTTCACTGAAAGGAATGTTAACATGTAATTTCTTAAGCATAGACATGAAGCATTGGTACTGTACCTCTTCGTTTTTCTTCTTCTTTAGCCTCTAAGGAAAAGGTGGTAACTAGACTCTCACAGTTCCCGTTTCATTTGACTTTGAGGTTGACGCAACCTCAGGTTCTACTGCTTCATTTTCTTTTTCTCCTCCTTATGCTACCGCAATTGCAGGTTCAGCTGCGATGAAGGTTGATTTGTTCTGCTGTTTCTTTTCTTCTTCCACAGTCTTTCCACTGCGCAATGTCACAACCTGACATTGCTCCTTACTTGATCCCCCTGGGTTGCGTGGAAGCTCGGTTGAACTTGGCAGTGGCCCTTGCGGTCTACTTTTGAGCTCATTTGCAATCTGGCCCATTTGCAATTTAAGGTTGCGGATGGACGTAGCCTGACTTTGAAACACCATCTCATTTTTCTCTATATATTGCTTCAATAGGCCTTCTAGGGAAGAAGATTGCAGTGGTTATTGTAAGCTACTTGCTTGGTTTCTCTGTTGACCGTTGCTGCGTTGAAAGAACCCTGGTGGTCCTTCTTTTTGTGCCACAAATTGAAAGTTTTGTTGTGGATTCTTCCAAGCAAAGTTTGGGTGGTTTTTCCACCCGGGGTTATAGGTGTTGGAAAAAGGATTGTTCTTTAAAAAATATACAGACTGTGGGTTTTGTGGGCAATCCTTCATAGCATGCCCATCACCGCAAGTCGCACACCTTGCGGTGTTTTGACTTATTGCGTTGATTTGCCCACCTTGCGGTGTTGGGCTGCTGATCGTCATTCCTTGAATCAAGTTCATCATTGCAGTCATTTGGTTCTACAGTAAAACAATAGCGCCGTTATTTGCGTCAGAATCTTTGAGTCTTAATCTCTGGTCGCTCTCCCTCTAGTCTTCATGATTCATGGAGATGCGATCCAGGATATTATTCTCTTCATCATAAGTCTTGTCAAGCAGACCACCAGTTGTTGTCGCATTGGCAGCAGTCTGCGAAGTAGGATTCAAACCGTGAGGACAATCTCGGACCAACCTTTTAAACCTCGCCCAGACCGATTCGTCCATGTCTTGTTCAAAATTAGTGATAAGCTTTCTTCGTCTGGCATTCTCTGTAGGTGGGAAATACTTTTTCATAAACTTCTCCACCACCTGCTCCCAAGAAGTGATCTCTCCTGGTTTGAGTGAGTAAGCCCATTTCCTAGCCTGATCACAGAGAGAAAATGGAAACAGCGTTAGTCGAACCTCCTCAGCAAAGATATTCGGGAACACAAAAGTATTGTAGATTTCAATAAAACTTCGGAGATGGGCGTGCGGATCCTCGCCACGCCTTCTTCCGAATTGACCTGCAGCCTGGATCATCTGCAGCATCACCGGTTTCATTTCAAATCTACTTTCGTCTAAGGCAGGCCTCATGATTCCTGAAGAGAAATCATAGAGGTTTGGCGATGCATATTCCCTAATGGGCCTATTGCGATCGTTGGCCAACAGAATTGGATTTGCAATGACATTGTTGTTGTTTGGTGCTTCATTCCTAGGCTGCTCTGCCATCTCTTCTTTATCAGATTGTTGTTGTTGTTGGCGATTCCTCAATCTCCTCCTAAAAGTCCTCTCAATCTCCAGGTTGTAATTCGCCAGAGATTGAGAGTCCTGCAAAGAAATAAAAAAAAAACTACTGTTAATAAACTATTTTGCCGAAGTCCCGACAACAACTTCAAAAATTTGATGCCTTATTTTATTGAATGGAAATATGGATGATATGCGTTAGTGAAATTACGTTATGGACTTAAGTTTCCCCAGCGGAATTCAAGTGTAAATTCCCCCGAGTTTTCTGGTAAGTCCAGAGTCGATCACAGGGACTTGTGAAAATAGTTTGCGTTGATAATTTTCTTATGAAAACTTTGCGATAACCGGGTAAATAAATGAAGTGGTTGGTTTATTGTTGTGTTGATAAAAAGAAATAAATAAATACGGCGGATTTGAGAAACAAAGTTGCATTGATAGAAGCAATGAGTATGCGATGAATGGGTTGAGAAGATCTTTAGCTAGCATTACTTGGGAATGCGTCAGACTATGTAATCATGTTACTACCATGCACAGCGAGTCATTTTCCAATGTAAATGCAATTCTCCTAAATCTAGGACGCAAGTGTTGCATGAAAAATGTCCATAGAGCTTATTCCTAAGTCTCTACTCTTGTCCTATGCATTGATGCAAAATGCAAGAAAGCAAGGTGACCTCATACAATTATATTTCATTGCTAAGATGCATGCGATGTGTTGATAACAAATAGTGCTCATCCCTAAGCGCCTATCTCCCATTTATGTGTTCTAATCGGGTTCTTCCAAACCTAAATTCTGACTTGACCTTCTCAAGTCTAGGTCCTATCCTTAGACTACCCTCCCGAGTATCTCTAATAGACGAATGAAGCATATATAGACAAGATAATCACACAGAATGAAGATTCCCTCGTTGTGCTAGCTAAACGCTTCTCAACCCATTCAACTAATTTAGTTACTCATGCGTGAATCACAGAGAGTGAACAGATATAGAGAAAGAAATTCCATTCTTATATGTATATTAAGTACAAAATGCTAATGGAAGTTAAGGTAGAGAGCCTGGTAGCAATTCCTTGCTGACCGAGCCTTTTTACACTGGAATCTCTATTCTATACTAAAGATATTCCCGCTTATGCAGAAATCGGCCCTCTTTTCATCTTAGTAGCTTCCGGTGCTCTTCCAAGCTTGCCAGAACGATCTACCGACACAACTTCTTCCTCGCGTCCGCCTTAAAAGGTGAAAAAAACTATAGACAGAGGTGTGAAATAAAAATGGTGAACTGCTCAACTGCTTAATCCCTTCTTTGAAGAATGCACTTGGTATTTATAGAGTATCAAAAGGTGAAAGGCGGCTTCTCTTTCCTGGTTGTTCAGATGGGACAGCTTTAATTCCTGATTGATGCGCCGGATAATTGTCACTGATGAAGCTAGATGTACTTTGTGACCGTTATCGACTGTCAACTTAATTTGGATCCGATTGCTGTCAGCTTTCTATCCCATCGATCTTAATTGTCCTTTCGTCCGGATGCGCCCACCATGTTGCGATGATTCATCTTGGGTGAATATTTGCGAGCTCGATCAACGCAAAGTCTTGCGGTGAAGTTGCACTCGACCGATGAATTCCTATGATCGCAATCTCTGCAATGCGTTAATGCATGTTCTGCTTAAAAAATACGAAAATCAATAGTTCTAATGCGCTGACGCATGCGATCGCACTATTATAGATTTTATGGTTAATGAGCGCAATTTATCATTTTTCATCAACGCAATCCATCATTGTTTAATAAGTTAGCACTATGATAACGTGCATTTCTGCCCATTATCAGAGACAGAAAGCTGATGACAGTCGAATCCAAATTAAGTTGACAGTCGATAACGGTCACAAAGTACATTCAGCTTTATCAGTAACAATCATTTGGCGTGTCAATCAGGAATTAAAGCTGTCCCATCTGTACAACCGGGAGAGAGAAGCCGCCTTTCACCATTGATGCCCTATAAATACCAAGTGCATTCTTCAGAAAATGGGTTGATCGATTAACCAGTTCACGATATAACCAGCTCACCGTCTTCTGTTCATAGTTTTCTTCCATTTTTTAAGGCAGAGCAAGAGAAGAGTGGTGGCACCGGAGATCACCCAGGGCAACTTGAGAGAGAACCTTGGGGCGTAAAGGCAGAGAGCGGGCCGACTCTCGTGAGAGCGAGAATATCTTTAGAGTACGAGTAGAAACAGTGTAAACGCCTGACATCAAGAAATTTACTACCATGCTCTTTATTGTGCTTGCATTGTTATTTGTACTTTATCTTCGTATCTATCTAATGGAAGTTCTATTTCTACATTTTCTCACTCTCTTAATACGCATGAGTAGCTAAACTAGTTGAATGGGTTGAGAAAAACTAAGCTAACATGACCTAGGAAGTTCATTGCTTACGATTGTCTTGATTTATGCTGTGCAAAATACCCTTTAGAGTTACTGAGGAGAGAGTTTAAAGAAAGAACCTAATGTCTCGAGAGAGCTAGATCAGAATCTGGACTCGAAAGAGCAAGATTAGGCTTGCATAAACAAGAGATAGGGACTTAGAGATAAACTTTGTTTGTCAACTTGCATCGCATGCATCCTAGGAATGGGAATGATATTATGTGGTCGCATATTTGTGTGAATGTCATGTTGTCATCACATAAATAGAGATAGAGGTTTATGTGTAAACCCTGTAGACTTATCGCATAATTATCGCATGTGTTCTAGCCTTAGAAGCCGTGGTATTCGCACCAAGAGGTGGTTTATTGTCGTATGCATGTTGCATGATCGCAAAGCATGAACGCATTCTAGGGAGTGTTAGCTGAAATCTTTCTCAGCCCGTTTACCGCATATTCATCGCATTTCACGTTTACCAACTCTTTTCAAACTCTGCCACATTTTTTATTTATTTTTAATCAATGCAATCCAAAACCAAACACTTTATTTATTTTCCCGGTTACCCCAAAGTTTTCATAAAAAAATTATCAACGCAATCTATTTTCACAAGTCCCTGTGTTCGACCCTGGACTTACTAGGAAACTCAGAGGAATTTACACTTGAATTTCGCTGGGAAAACTTGAGTGCACAACGAATTCTATCAACACATATCATCTGTATTTCCACTTAATAAATTAACGCATCAGTTATCACTCAAGACATGATCCACTTGTATGTCACCACATACATGCTTGAATTACATACAGATAACTAGGGATTTTAAGTTTATTAGTTTGTGGTAAAGCAAATAAAACATGCAACTGAGCAAAAAACAAGATGTGAGTAAAATATCATATATTATACAATACAAGCATTCGTACAAACTACAGGACACGAGACTTTAGAGCATTAACCACAACAAGGCAAACATCTATCTATCAATGATAGAGTTCCTCTCACTGACCTATTTTTGTACAGAAGCACAATCAGAGCATTCCAGTACCTAACCAACACCCGTCCGGACACTTAATGGTGAATCATCTCAGTCAATTCCTCAAAGCTCCCACAGATGCTCATTAGCAAGCAACAAAGAAAGTTCTTTGATACATTGATGGCACCAAGAACTATGACCTACTGTTTCAACCGAGTCATTCACTTGAAGTGTCAGCTTATTCAGATGCAGATTGGGCAGCAAACATTGATGATAGAAAGTCAATAGCTGCATACTGTGTATTTTTTTTGTGGAAATCTTGTCTCCTGGTCCTCAAAGAAGCAAACAGTAGTAGCTCGATCAAGTACTAAGTCAGAGTATCGAGCCCTTGCCCACACGGCCTCAGAAATTGTTTGGCTTCAACAACTACTAAGTGAAATCCAGCAGTCCCATTCAGCCAAACCAATAATCTTGTGTGACAATGTGACTGCAGGGGCCTTAGCCAACAACCTGGTCTTCCATGCTTGAACCAAACATATTGATAGATTTTCACTTTCTCAGAGATCTAGTCCTCAAAGGAAAACTTGAAATCCGGTATGTTCCTTCATCGAATCAGCTAGCTGACTGCCTCACAAAACCATTGACACACTCTCAATTCTTCAACTTAAGGTCCAAACTTGGGATAGTTGAACTTCCCACAAGTTTAAGGGGGGATGTTAGAGAAAATACCACATCAGCAACTAAGGAGGAGTCAAGAAGCCACACCAGCTGAAGGTTGCCATGTCATTGTGGAGAGTCATGAAGAATTATTCCCTTTAGTGCTCCAAATTTCTGTTAGGATTGGTGATAACAAACAAATATTCTTTCTTCATGTATTGGATCATGTGTCCTCATTTCATTAGTTTTTTAGTATATAATTTTTTAATTCTATGAATCCCTAAAATAGGGAACAGTGTATAAATCGAGCATGCTGCCCCTTTTCAATGCAATACAGTATACAAAAAGGCAAAGTTAAAATCACTCTGTCTATCACTTAGTAAATTTGACTTCATCGTGTACAACAATTGAATACATCATTCATCATTTAGTGCCTAGAGTCCATCGTGTACAACGAAAGGGTAGACGACAGCATCCATCGTGTAGCGCCAGCGTCCTATCGTTTAGTACGACAAAGGTAAACGATAAGGTAAATGATACTACTATCACTTAGTCTTCGTAGCATTATCACTTAGTACGACAAGGTAGACGATAAGGTAAGCGATATCACTATCGCTTAGTCTCCGAGGCTCCATCGCTTAGTAAGATAAGGTAAGCGGTATCACTATCGCTTAGTCTCCGAGGCTCCATCACTTAGTACGACAAGGTAGACGATAAGGTAAGCGATACCACTATCGCTTAGTCTCCAAGGTTCCATCGCTTAGTACGACAAGGTAAACGATAAGGTTGTCTTACATCGTTTAACCACGTGACTCGATCATATACAACAAAGAGGTAAACGATACCGTTTCCATATTTAACTGCGCGACTCGATCATACACAACGAAGAGTTGTTAATCTTAATTCAATATAGGAAAAAAATTAAATTAGATTTTTAAATATTTACTTTTTGCTTCATTTTAGAACATAATTTTAAATAAATGACCCGATTAACCTGAACCAACCCAACCCAAATATTTCATGGTTGGATTGGGTTGGGTTCATTTTTTAATAAGAGTTATTTGGGTTGAAGAAATTTACAACTCGAACAATTGGGTTGGGTCTAAAAAGGCTTTCAACCCAACCCATGAACACTCCTAAATTTTATACTTGTTGGACATTCTCTATATTTCAAACCCACAAGTGAGTGAGAGTATTAGTAATATATATAATAAATTACCTTCACTCACTAGCTTAAGCTTTTAAGTAAATTAGTGATTTAATATTTAGTATGAGACATTGTACCTATTATATCATTATGCATAGCTAATTTCCTTGTTTGAGAGGTTGATGTAATCTTGAATTTTATGGTTTAACTTATTGAATGTCTTTAGTTCTCTAACTCCTTTCATGCTTTTGTGTGTTTAATGTTTTATCTATTGGTCATAGATTGAATGTTGATTTCTCTTAATCTTGAGCTTGTGAGAGGTTTGTTAGATTAGAACTTAAATACACGACTAACGGTAAATCTATTAAAATCATGCGATTTTGGACCACTCTAGAAGTTGTTAAGAGAATTTAACTTAAGCAATAGCATGTCAATGAAACTAGATATATAAAAATATTGGTTTCTTAGGTTGGATTATATTTAGTAACCATTTGAGTTTAAGTTTTTACTTTTTGAAAATCAAGTTTATTTCATCTCAATTCCTTATTATGGTTTGCTTCTTTCGTAAATTAAAAAAAAAAAAAAAAAAGGTTGATTTCTTAGCCAAATTTCAAAAATAAAAACTACTTTTTTTTTTAAATAATTTTTTTAAATTTCTAAAATTTGACTTGGTTTTTAAAAATATTAGTAAAAAATACCTAACAAAAAAATAATAATAATAAAAATTATATTGCAGGTTAGTTATTGCATTCAGTTTAATTAAATCATAAATCCAATTGGTGACATCAACTTCTTAAGACACATTTTTCATTTGATTAATGTTAATCCAAACCATCATCACATATCTTTCCTCCAATAAAATCACTCTAATATTTAAGGTAATCAAAATAAGAGAAATTTTTACCGACAGAAAAAATATTAAATTACTTATAGAAATAGCAAAAAAAAAATACTATTCATAATGATGGACTTCTATCAACGTATATCATATAGTATCAATGATGGATTTCTATTAGTGTTTTTTGCAAGCATCATTCATCTTTCCCTAATTTGAATTTTTCTAACTAACTATTAAAGAGCTCATCATCCATTGCAGTGGTGGATACCTTCATGATCATTATGATGAATTATTTACGAAAATGATAATTTGATTTATTATTAACAATTAATTATTGTCATTAAAAAAGACTATTTAATGAAAAAGTGTTGTAATATGTGATTTGTAACATTCGGAGTTTCCACTTTGGCAAGTATTTCGAGCACACCTACAAGCAATTATCGAGATGAAAAGCGTAGGGAAGAAGCTTAATCGGAGGTGGCAACGAAGTCGAGGAAGAAACAAGAGATTGTTGAAGCCTGAAACTAGGAGTCTCAACTCACTATCTTTTACATTTGTATCGTTACTATTTTAAGGGAACCTATTGCAAGAACTTCATCTTCATCTTAGTTATATCATGACAAACAAATTATTCATTTCTCCTCTCTTCCATCTCTTTTTACTTTGTAATGAGTTTTTTTTATCAAAGGAAGAGGTATTAGCCTCAGCCCCATCCATCCAATTTACAGTTTATGTTGGGTGAAAATTTAACTTTCAAAATAAGAGAAAACCGACTATCACGAAATAAAGCATATGAGATCTCTTGATTCTTGATTAGAGACCACAAATATTTTATGAGGAAATTAGTAAAGAGGTTAGAAAGAAAGGGCAATAGGAAATCACAAGCAAAAAAACAGCCACAAAATTAAAGGAAATGCAATTGAAATTTGAAAAGAGAGCAACTCATCATCATCATCCATTATCAAAACAAACAATGCCAGTAGGCAATTAACCATTTTTAGCAAAACACCCACATGACATGCAAAAACACCTTTAGTTATATATATTATTTGGGATAATAGCAAAATCCTCACAGCTTATGCATTTTTCACATGTTCTTTTTATTTTTCACATGCAATAAATATGTATTCTTTTCTTATTGCTTTGCATTTGATTTGACACACACATATTAAACTAAAGCACTGTGTGTTTTTATTCCCACGTGATGGTTAAACATCTTTAGGAAAATGGGCACTTGTCTTTCCATTGGATTTGTTTGCCTAACTAAATTTGGTGTATTAAATAGGCAAAAGAAATTTATACTTTGGTATCCCATTCTTCTTCCATATGCTTTTAATACATTAATTTCTTGCTTCTATCCTCTCTCAGTTATTTCAACTAAATTGGAGAAAATGGCCAATTGAATAAGGAGACAGTTTACTCTTTTAACTACTTTGGAATGGGCATCTCATTCTAGGTTTAATTTAAATTTCGGGTCGTTTCATCTACCAATTTTTTAAGTTTGTATGAACAAATCAACTTCAATAGTCAATATTATTGTAGTTTATTGTAGTTTGAATATATGTATATATATATTGATTGAGTAACTTCATCTTTTTATTTTTTTACCATTTTTTACATTCATCGAAAAACCTTAATCTTGCCTTCTTAATTTATTTTTCACAATTATCGAGGAACTTCATCTAACAACTCTATACCTCAAATATAAATTTACTAACTCCAACATATTAACTCTACTCGGTGGACCAAACGTCCCCTAATTTTTCAACTTTTAAATGTGTATTTATTTAGTTCCTAAACAATAAAAATATCTAATAAATTTTTTAACCTCAAATTTTGTTTCTAATATATCTTTGGATTTTCAATTTTATGTCTAATTATATCTTTGACTCATTGGATGTTGTTTAATATTCATGAATATACTAGACGTAAAATTGCAAGTTTAGGGTCCTATTGTAAATAAGATTCAATTTCAAGTCTCATATATGAGTTAATTTTAAAAAATTTTAAATATGACACAAAATATAATATTTGGAGACCTATTAGACATTTTCATAGTTCTTAAAAAAAAAAAAAAAATCTATCGACACAACGTTATGAGAGAGATTTATTAGACCCATTTCAAAGTTTAGAAACCTATTCCAACAAAAGTTACAAATTCATCGACTAAATGTGTAATTTATTCCTTAGTTTATATAGAAAGGACCACAAAATAAATGGGTAACTGATTCAACCATAAAAATAAGAGGAATTTTTAAAAATAGAAAAATAAGGGAAACTATTTATACAAAATAGCAAAATTTTAATCTCCTTTATAGAAGCTGATAGAATTCTATCAATGTATATCAGTAATAGAAGCTGATATAAGTCTATTACTGATAGATGCTGATAGAAGTCTATCAGTGTTTTTTTTATTATTTCTATAAATAATTTAACATTTTTTCTATCTGTGAAAATTTTCTTAAAGATAATCTATTTAAATATTATTTTGATTTCTAAACCTTTTTAAGTTTACTAGTTAGGAAATACGCATAATACACGTGAAATTTTGTAGTTTGAATTAATTCTTTTTAAATAGTGATTTTCTAGCATATAATAAATAGATATTGTTAAATTTTGTTTTCTTTTAAAATTTAGATAATATAACCATTTATTTTAGTGTTCTTTCTTAAATAAATAAATAATAATAATTAAAAAAAACAACTTCTACATCGTACAAAGAGAGAAATTTTTTGCTAATAATTAAATTATCAAATAGTTAAGCTAATATTTTAGTATTGCAATATAGATAATGCAAAAATATATATATTCTAATGTTATAGCATGTCTACTGTGAAGTTTCTATATCATATACGAATGAAGGTATTGTTTCATCATATAACCACTTTCATTGAATTAAGTCTTTTAATTTTTTATTTTTTTTTTGTACTTTTATTTAAGCTTGGATCTAATAGAATTGTTTTTTTTTTAAGAATGCAAACATAATTATTATTTTATTTTTCTTTTATACACGCATCTCACACATACAATGAAAGAGTAATCAATGTACCAATTCGATGTGTAACCACCTCTACCCGAAAAGATGTATCAATTACATCTATTGGACTCAACAAAAAAAGAAAAAAAAAACTATGGAAGAGTCATATCCTGCCAACATCAATTGCACTTAATTCGACCTAAGACTTTAATTTTGAAATATGTAAATTTATTTTGTACACTAGAAGTTCATAAATATCATCTCCATAGTATTTCAAACGCAAACGGACACTTACACTTGAAAAGTCACAACCACTCAATAAATAGTAGTATACAAATTTACTAAAAATGTAAAGGCAACAGAAATTCGTTAAGATTCTCCCACCATACCCTTTTTTATATATAGTATATAGATTTTTTTCTAGATTTCTTAGTTTTGAATTTTGATTTTTTTTTTTTAGATAATGAATGCCCCGTTTGGTAAATCCGTTGGATAACCATTCGGCTTTTATTTATTTAAAAAAAAAACTAATTCTATTTTCTCTCAATTTCTTATAATGGCATGTATCTTTCTTGAATAAAAAAGTTGAATTTTTAACCAAATTTCAAATATATATATATATATATATATATATATATATATATGTATGTATGTATGTATGTATGTATGTATGTATGTATGTATGTATGTATGTAACTATTTTTTTCCATTTACAAATGTTGGTTGGATTTATGAAAACATTGATAAAAAGGTAGATACCAAAGCAAGAATTTTAGAGTGGAAATGAGTGGCTTGCATCTTTTTTAAGATAAAAGATTTTAATTTTTAGTCAAGTTCTAAAAACAAACAATTCTTTTTAGTTTTCAAATTTTGGTTCGTTAATAAAAATATTGGTAAAAAAATTAGATATCAAAGTAAGAAATTTGGAGGCACCGAGTGTTTATAGGTTTAATTTTAAAAAACTACAATCCAAAAACGAAATGGTTACCAAAAGAGACATTGATTCTTGATTTTTAGTTTTTAAAAATTAAGTTTATAAATATCCCTTCTATCTCCAAATTCCTTGTATTTTTATCTACTTTCTACCAATATTTTCAAAAATCAAGTCCAAGCTTTGAAAAAAAAATAAAAAGAATTTTTAAACACTTGTTTTTGTTTTTGAAATTTGGCTAAAAATTTAACGTTTTTACTTAAGAGATGAAAATCATAATAAAAAATTTAAAAAAAAAAATAGACTTAATATTTAAAAAACTAAAAATAAAAAAAATCAAATAATTGTCGAACGAAACCGGAATATTTAGTTTTAATTTTTGAATTTTACATTACTATTTTAATTAGTTAATGGGAGTATTTTTGGTTCGGTAACATTTTAGCCTATAAACTCAAACTCAATCTTTTAATGTGTGCGGTTTGGAAAAATGTTTGTTTGGTCTATCATCCGTTGTCCACAATAATTAATGGAAAGCTTGGTGTAACATTTTTTTTTAAATATATTTTTTTATTTTTTAGATAAAAAGTAGAAAAAAAAATTTGGTTGCTCTCTTAAATGCACTATCTTGGTGTATCTCAAATATTGTCTAATAAAATTTTGTCATGTGACATTTTTATTTTTTTAAAAGATATATTTTTTTATAATTCTATTTTTGTACGGGTAATAAGTGGAGAGTATAAGGGTAAGGCTGCACATAATCATTGCTCTAAAAAAATATAATTTTTTCCCCTTTTTGCCTTTTAATATCTTTTTTATTTTTGGTTTTTAAAAATTAAACCTATTTTCTTTTTATTTCTTACAATGATATGCATCTTTCTTAAGTATAATGATTGAATTCTTAGTCAAATTTCATAAACAAAAACAAATTTTATAAAGCTACTTTTCTTAGTTTTCAAAATTTGGCTTCACTTTTAAACCATTGATAAAAAAAATAGGTAACAAATGAAGAAATTTGGAGGTAAAAATAGTGTCTATATGCTTAATTTTTAAAAATCAAAAACAAAAAATAAAATGGTTACCAAATTGGAATTACAGGTTGCAAAATACTCTAATTACTTCTAAAATAACTTATTTTTTAAATTAAATACTTGAAAATGTATTCCATACGCATCTAAATTATCTGATAGACCGTTTCTCGACATAGGAAAAGGATGATATACAATTAATATACGCTAATTAGACTTGGTTGATATATATTTATCAATGAGTTAGAATTTTGTTTTTAATTTTGATCATAAAACTTGTTAATCATAAATAACAATGTGTGGTAATAATGATGTCACATTGCATCAACCTACATGACCTTGGAATCAAAATTTTGGTTGCATTTAGGTTAAATTTTAATTTAAATCATGATAAAGTGAGCTTAGTTCAATTATAATTGACATGACTTTTCTCTCTAAAAGTTAAAAGTTTGATCTCTTATCTCCACAATTGTTGTATTAAAAAAAATTCTAATTTAAATCATGAAAAAATAATTAATTAATCATTTATTTATTCATGTGTAATAATAATGATGGAATACCTTGAATCTATTGTTTGACCCTCATAATGACCAATTATGGAGTCTCATGACATAAATTGTTATATATAATTTATAATTTTGGGCCCAAAAGTTAGAAAGGTGTCATATATATATATATAAACCCTCTAATCGTATTGACGCCATTGTATAATATTTTCCTAATATATATCTCTCCTCAAATAATAAAACATTCTCTCTCTACTCGTGGATGTAGTTAACATATCGTTAGCAAACCACACATTAATCTTTGCGTCGTTTTTGCAAAAAAAAAAAATTAAAAAAAAAAAAAAAAAAACTCATATTTTCATGGTCTTCACAGAAAGACAGAAAAGAAAACTCAAATTATTTCCAATACAGATTATATTTACAACTTTAATTATAAGATATAGGACAAAATTGGAAGTCCAAATCATATGAAAAATACACCCCTTCTTTGTTAGCATAACAACCTTCAAGGGGTTGAATCAATCAACATTATAGTCCATCTCTCATTATTTTCATAGTGGTGGTGGCCACATTATCCCTAATTAAATCCAAACCCTATAATTCAAACAATTACTTGTTCTCACAATAGAACCACTACACCACAATCATCATTACTATCTCTCCCACAATTGTAGTTGTTAAGGAGACACAATTAAATTGATCTAAATTAAAATAATTTAGTTTGGTATATAAGTTTTTGTTTATATCCAAATTATAAATGTATTACTTTTGCAAATCTTAAACAGGTAAATTTAAAAAATTAAACTCAACCTCCATCAACCTCAATCTCCATATTATCCTTAGATCATTTTTTTAATTAAAAATAAAACCCCTCAATCTCCATATATATATCCAAATTTACAAAAATGGCCTTGAGTGAAAACAATCATTAACAAAGCATTTTGCCCATGAATTAAGCTACTAAAATTAGTTCAGAAATTAAAACTATACTTGGCATGCTATAGTTTTATCATCTCAAACCCAATGATTAGCAAATTATGTACATTCTTTCGGTTATTTTGTTATAAAATATGTGAATATGTCTCTTCAATAAATTTCTTGATCAAATTTCTTGATCGTTTATATTTGTTTATATATAATATGAAATAACTTGAAGCATTCGTCTAATTTTGTAATAAAAACAATCCATAATCATAAGAAGAACATCAAAAGCTAGAATTTTTCTATTTTCTTTATACAATCGAAATATAAATTACACAAATCTAAAAATTCTAAATTTAAGTTTCATAATTATATGTTTATTTAATCAATAAGCCATACACTCCTTAAATGTATATGGTTAGATCACATATGACCATATAAGCTATTAAATATTGATACTACAAAGTAAAATTAAGGTGCATTTTCCATTTCACTACTCAACATAAGATTCTAATCTTTATCATATAAGAAGAGAAATACTCATCTCTAATCAAACTAATGCAATTTAGCGATTATCTGTATCTAACACTATAATTTTAATATAATATCGAGGAGAAATAAAAATCTCATCCCGATCATATCTTAAATCTAAGATTCTCCACACCATTTGAGGCGGACCCGAGATGGGAGGATTTTTGCCATGTCTAGAGCCAAGCCAAAGCAAACCAAGATAGTACATTGTACAAGGACGTGGTAGGTAAGGTACAAGTAAGTAAGGCATTCAAAGTGGGGACCGGGCGGTCCGGGCCACGGAAGACCGCGTAGGGGCGGTCTGAATTTGGGTCCATGAATAAGGGTAAGCAAATCGGACAGTGGAGATTGGTCTTTGGAAGAGATGGACGGTGGAGGGTTGACGATGGATTGTCCAAGAAAACCTCACAAGGATGTGACTTCCCTTCCAACTCTCGAGGTTTCTCCCAATTCTCAGCTCTGTACTGCCAGAGAAATTTTAAAATAATATATATATATATATATATATATATCTATATTTTTTTTCTTTTTTTACTTTTTCAATTACTTTTTTTAAAAGAACTTTACTTTTTATGACTCTTTTTTTTTAGTTCCATTTTTTTAATTATTTCTCAATGATTAAGATATTGATATCTAAGATATCGATATTTATATTTTACAAGTATATCGATAAGGTTAAAAAAATTATAAAATTTATTTAAAATAATAATTAACTTTTTTTTTTTTTTTTTTTTTTTTTACTTTTATAACTAGTTATGAACTTTATATTGGATTAGCATAGATGATATTTTTTATGTTTTATAAATTTTTATAAAAAAAACCATGAGAGATATTAATGGATATTATTCAATATTGATGTCAAACTGTTTGATTTATGAATATATCAACGGATATTTTTGTCATTACATTCTTTTTATTATAACCTTTAAAATGGTTAGATATGGATAAAGAAGGAAATATAATTATTACAATATAATGATATTAATACTCTAAAAGTTTTATAAATGAGTAAATTTAAAATGATTAATCACTATTTTCACTACAATTCATTTAAATTTAGTTCAAAATTACCTAAGTAAAGTAGTTCTTTTCCAAAAATTATATCAAAGTATCAAAAAAAAAAAAAAAATCACGTGTATTTTTTTCTCAATTAGTACAAAAAATTATATACAAAGGAAGACAAAAAAGTCACTCATTTAATAACAAGAAAATTTACTATGTATTTGATTATTACACTTCTTTTCACTTTACATGAATGCATTTAAAGAAGCATTAACAGTCTTACTATGAAATTCTATGGAAGAACAAATTGATGGTTTGTTTAAAATTATACAATAATTATTTACTTGAAGTTTTAATTGATACCACCGAAAAAATTACATTTTGTTTTTTTTTTAATTAAAATTATTCAAACTTCCATTTTGTTGTAAGCGTTAGATAAATGTGAGATGAAGACCCCTTATAGAAAAATGGTAAAAATTACAATGTAATTTTATAGGACCAAGATTGTAACATTTTTTTTCTTTCTAATACTAATCAATGGTTATTACTTGCCACAAATATTTTTTATTCCCTAGAGCTAGAGGGGAATTTCTCGCCCCACCCTAATAACACTCCTAGATAGTTTATAGCCTTTTTTTTTTTATTTTGGAAATAATATATAGTTTGTAAATTTAAATCCACACCTTGAATTTGTAATTTAATATCTTGAAAAAAAAAGTTCTTAAGAGTTAATAATAAAACTATTGATTTTATAATGAATATAGAGAAATTATTTCAAATGATAAAACTGTTGAAAATATTTATAAAATATAGCAAAATTTTAGAACTATCAATGATAGACGTTGATAGACACTGATAGACTTCTATCAATGTCAACCAATATCACTGATAGACACTAATAGAAGTCTATCAGTGTCTATCAGCATCTATCATTGATAGTTCTAAAATTTTGTTATACTTTGTAAATAATTTGGTTCATTTTTTATATTTAAAAATAGTCCAAAAATATATTATAACTACTTTGACTAATATCTACATCAATCATAGGAAAAATGAATTATTGTTGAAAAAAAAAAGAGTAAGGAATGTGTTGCTTAAGATAATTTGTAATTAATATTTTATTTATAAATCAACTAATACTACTAAACGAAGTTTATTTTAACATTCTAACTATATATAATTAAGACTTTAGTAACTTCTCAAGTTGAAAGTTTGAGTCTACTTCAATATTTTGCAATGTTGTATTTAAAATATTATATAACTAAAAAATTTCATATTTTCATGTCTTTTTACTAAAAAGACATATACGCTAATGTTTTTAAGAAAAAATATGCTTGGATATTGGTACCTTCTTTAGGGAGGAACAAGTTCTAAAATCCTTCACTATAATTACTAATATAATATGATAAATTAAAAAAAAAAAAACCAGACTCAATTTTCATTCAAATATGAAAATATTAAAATGTGATTTGATTAGGACACAAGTTCGTTTTTTAGTGAAGGGTTGTAACCTATATTTCTCAAATATTTTTCCTCACATTTATAAGGTGGGTATTTATACGACTTCAAGCTTAAATTTTATTTTAGTCTTTAAACTTTTAAATATCTATTTTAGTAAGCATCTATTTCAGTCTATCAAACTCTCATAAAATATCTATTTTATTTTTTTAACACAATAGTTATAGGATAAAAGGTCTCATGATAATTTCAAGTAAGAGATTGCATTTATATTTTAGTTTTTCTCAATTTTAAAAAAAATAACCATCCTAGTCGTTGTCGTTAAAAAATATTACTCAATAATCAGTTTTAACCTATATAGTTGGAATATAAACATGTGTTAAGCATGTTAGAACATATACTTTAAGTTATATATTATTAAAACATTAAATCAAAATAAATATAAGGACTAAAATAATTAGTTTTTAAAGAGTTTAAGGTGTCAACTTGAAGTTAGTAAACATATTTGAGGCTCTAATTATAGTAGTTGGTATTTCTAACTATTTTAACTTGTAATTAACTACCATATTACTATTTTAAATCCTTCTTTGTTACAATGTTTATCATTTCCTACTCAAATTAAAATAGTTTACATCTAAAACACATGCTATTATAACTCAGACTAAAATAGTTTGCATTCTGAACACAAACTATTTTAATCAACATACTATAATAACTACTGACTATAATAACCAACTTAATGCCTCAAACATCTCCTTAGAGGCTAAATTAATATACCTTAAAATTTTAGTTACCAGAATGAACTAGTAAAATGAGATAATTTGTTAGGAGTTTGGATGGATAGAAGAAAATTAGAGGGATTTTTGTACGGGTGACTAAAAAATTAGGGAAAAAAAATGTTAAATGACCTTTTGCTGACGTCAAATTTGAGTGAGATTACCAAAATACACTTGTGCGCATGTAGAAAAATACCTCACTCTTTCTTGGTCTCCCTCCATATCTCTCCCTCTCTCTCCCTCTTCCTCCCTCCATATTTCTCGCTCTCTCCCCCTCTCTTCATATCTCTTGCTCTCTCTCCCTCTCTCTCGCACTCTTTTGTTCTCTCTTGATCTCTTTCTTGCTTTCTTTAGTTTTATCAACTTTGATTTGATCGAAGTTGGTCAAAGAAGAAGTCGCAAGCATCATCGGCGGAGAAGAAGAATCATCGAAGTGTCACCAAGAAGAAGGAAAGAAAACAAGAATAAAGAATAAAAGATTTTAGCTGAGTTCGCTCGTTGGAAAAGAAGAGGAGGGAAAAAAGAAAAAGGTCACACTGCAGAAGAAGGAAAGAGAAAAGAGATAAATAAATTTGAGGGACAAATTTGTAACTCCACTCATGTACGATATCAAGAGAGAGTCATTTGACATATTTAAAAAATTTGGATCATTTAAGTCTAATTTTTGGGTCATTCGAGCAAATATTCCAAAATTAGAGAGGCATAAACGGATTTTTCTTTTCTTTAGAAAAATGAAATAACAAAAAAGAAAAAAGAAATGGACTGAATGGGAGAGGGTATTTGATTCCCAGTGCGAACCAACCTACAATGTCCAAGGAGACTCATCAGATCAGAACAGATTTTCTCTCTCTCGCAGTCATAGACATAAATGCACTCGCCTTCCTTTTCGAAGCTACTTAAACTGCACATCTCTCTCTCTCTCTCTTCTGTTTTTTTTCAACTCACAGCTCAAACAAAACTGGAGCTTTTCCAATAATCCGAGCTTGATCGTTTGTGGGGTTCTCTCTCTCGTTCCGTATAATATGGTGTTACCAGTACTTGTTTTTCAAACTTGAATCCCCCACAAGCTTTCGGGAAATGAGATGGATCCACCTACTCTGATCAACGAAAGCTCATTTCCAAGTAACCCAAATGCCAATGCCAATATCACCCCCTACAATCTCTCTGAGATCTGGCACTTCCCAATTAATGGCGGAACCAGTGTTGAAGAATCTGGACCTGCTCTTGCCCTCAGGATGGCTCATCTCGCTCATAATTTGGGCCAGTTTGGAGAGATTGCCATGGGGAATCCAGAGATTTCCTCCACTGACCCAGTTACCTTGCAATTGCAGCAGAGACTAGCTCATGGTCATGGTGTTTCCAAGAAGCGGCGTGATGCAGAGCAAGATTCGCCTAAGGCCAGTTCAACCAGTAATGGCAACAATGCCAATGGCAATAGCGGCACCGCGGTATTTGTTTCTTCTTCTTCTCTCTCTCAATCTCTTTATCTGAGTTACTTGCTGTATATTGATCTGAATTCTGTTTCGTTTTCTTTAGTTAAATCTAGAAATGGGATTGGTCTAATGGAACTGAGAATCTGATCTGTTTTTGTTTCCTGAGTTCCATTTGGTACTGAATCCCCATGAAACGATTTGGGATCATTTTGTGATTGTATTCTCTTTTTCGCCTATCAACTATTCGACAGAATGATTCTGGTGGAAAGCGCCTTAAAACAGCGGCGTGTAGAGATGATAATCACGAATCCAAAACAGAAGCAGAACCCAGATCTGGGAAGGCCGAGCAGAACTCCCAGCCTCCTCCAGAACAACCCAAACAGGATTACATCCATGTGCGAGCAAGAAGGGGCCAAGCAACTGATAGCCACAGTTTGGCAGAAAGGGTACTCACTCAAGCCAGTAGTTATGTGTTAGTTTTACAACTGCAGTTGGAAATCTTTCTACTAAGATATGAGTGGTCATTTTCTTAATTAATATAACATGACTAGGGCTTCTCTGTGTATCTGTTGGATTCTTGAATATCTCTTGTTGATTAGAATACTCTGTTGAACAGGCTAGAAGAGAAAAGATAAGTGAGAGAATGAAAATTCTACAAGATTTGGTCCCTGGGTGTAATAAGGTAGAGCCTTTTTTCTTTGAGATTATGTTATGTATCCCATTAATGAGGCTTTTTTTTTAGTCTATAATCTTTCACTTTAATAGCCCTTTCGCTCTTTTGAAATAATCAAATGAAGATTTCTTTTTTGAGTTTATGTGAGATGACATTTATGAAAAGAATTCTGGAACAAATTCATGTTGTCAGATTTGACAATGTTTGAATAAATTTCAAAGAATTCTCCTATAAAACCATCTGGCCATGTGTTCTCTGATCTCCTAAATCATTGACAGCCCACCTAAACTCGTCTACTTTTCAATAATTGTTGTCACTTTTAAGCATGGAATTAAGAGTTGGAAGTTCTCAGGTCATTGGAAAAGCACTTGTACTTGATGAGATAATAAATTACATTCAATCTCTTCAGCGTCAGGTTGAGGTATTACTGGTGCCTTTCTACTTATGGTTATTGCTTTCTTGTGGATAGTAAGTTACATTCAGACATGAAAAGTACTGAACTCCATGGTTAGTAATTTTCACTTGTATTGCAGTTCTTGTCAATGAAGCTTGAAGCAGTTAATTCGAGAATTGGCCCTGGCATTGAAGTGTTTCCTCCTAAAGATGTAAGTGTCTGAAAGAGATTTGCTGTCCACTTTGTTATTTGATTCAATATATTCAACTATTCATTTTCCAAAACAGAAGTCACACATACCCCATCAATTTCGACTTCGTATCTTGGATAAGCAAACTTTTGAACTTTTTGATGTTCAAAGCTGAGTCGGTTTGATCTATTCTCACTATGGAGAATGAAAGTGAACTCTTCATTCACCTAGCTGATGAGAATTGCAAACGGATGGGAATTTCAACTTGTACACTCTTTGAGAAATGCTAGAGTTAATGGAATGGCCCCTTATGCTTCTTAGGCACATAGCTATCAGAAAACTATGGTTCTTTTGACGTTCTTAAATTACAAGTTTAGGTTCTGTGTAGGGGAAACCCGGGGAAAGATTCGGGGAGATGAAGATGAAACTATTGCTCTAAAATATCCTTTTGCATAACAAATCTATTTTTGCGTTTCAGTATGGTCAACAAACATTTGATACAACTGGTGTTGCGTTTGGTTCACAAGCAACAAGAGAATACAGCCGTGGCTCATCACCAGAATGGCTACATATGCAGATTGGTGGCGGTTTTGAAAGAACGACGTAGTCTAGAAAATTCTCTCAACCATTACTAATAAAAGCAAGAAAGAGGCTGTATTCGACCTCCAGTAGAGCTCTCAACAAGTATAGTCCATATGGAAAAATCAAAGGTAGACTTAATTTTTACATTCAGGGATGAAGATATGGATGCTGTTCATAGATCTGCTTTTTAAGTTAGTGATTGAACATCTGTTAGTGTGTTGGAAAGTAGATTCTCTGATATCTCTGCTCATAAACTCCATATAAATACTAAAAAGTTAACCTGCTGAACAAGCATTATTCTTGTGAAAAATAAAGTATTGCTTGGAATGAATTTTCAGCATTATTTTTATTGTTGCAAACCTTCTTTTCTTTTGTTCTTCAAAGTTTGTTAACATTTGAAGCCATTATAGATAAGCCTGTCTCTTTGATACTGTGCTTGTGAATACTTGAAAATACATACTCGGACTTAGGTAATACAGCTCACAGAATAATGGTTTGGATTTATGACAGCAAAACCTTCATTCCCAAAGCGCGAACATAACTCAGCAAGTACACGAATGTGTTAATGATCAAGAGGTCTATGGTTCGATTCTCTCTACCCATATTATACATTAAAAAAAAAAAAACTACATCGTCTTACTCTATTATATATTTCTATTAGTGATTTATTGGTTTTTAAAACAAAAATAACTACCAGCTGCATAATAAATAGAAAAGCAAATCTGATTCTGAATAAATGTTTATAACCAATAAGATAGATTCCATCTTCGATTTTTTTTTGGTGGGCCCCGGGCGGGGTCAAAAGAATTTTTAAAAATTTATTTTTTCAGGATAAGAATCAAACTTCTGACTTGAAGGGAACAAATATATGTCAATCATTGTTGACCTAAACTCTCTTTATGGTGGGGTCAAGGACTTAACTTTGACGTGAATTTATGTGAGGGGTAGAATAAGAAAATAAGGCATGTGAAGTAAAAAACAAAGATTTAAGGGTGAATAAATGATTTGATAACATAAATGTGAAAACAAGAGATTACATGAAAAAAGAATGTTTTACTCTCTCTTTAGAGTTTTGACGTGAGTTCATCATAGATCTAGAAATTAAATCTAAATTTCAAAAGTGGTTCAAAATGTGTTTAACAGTGTTTTCATAAACAATGATATAGTTATAGTCACAAATGAAAACTAAATCCTTAATCTAACCAAATGGTCGGAAAACTCAAGCAAGTGCTCTAACCATTAATTAAGACTAAATAGCATAATTAAATTAATTGTCATCCTATTAGACACTAGCATTCCATGTAGTCCTAAAAATTTGCATTACGTCTAAGTGTTCTACAATGACGATTAATCAATTTGATAGCCGAATGTAATTAACCGTTTTCTCTTTAATCTTAAATTGGCTATGCAAATATAAGTTTTGGAACAACCAAATAAATACACAAGTCAGTTATTGCTATTTGGTAATTGAAACAAAACAATTACGAATTGTGCAACGAGTTTTAGCCATTAGACATGCATCAATGATTAAAGTGTCAATCCATTCCTAAACACCTATTAAAGATTAAAAACAAAGATCAAGATAGTTTAGAGAAAGATTAAAAACTTGAATTTCTTTTTTGAAACTTGTTGAAGGTAGGGGATATTATTAAGAATAATAGAAATAGAGTCTGAAAACTTCCTTGAAACTAATGGTGTAGGCATTTCCTCTACTCGCTTCTTAGCTCTTCTTTCCATTACATTCTCTTTTTCAATTTTTTTTTCTAACTTCCCTCCATTCAACCCTCTTCTGACTCATTGGCTTCGCCAATTGTGTACCACTTTACATTGTCGCGACCTTGCTAATGTTCCCTAGGGTTAGGGTTAGCTTCCATGTCGATTGAGAACTTACTGATGGCGTCTAAAATGTGTTATCTCATTATTCTTAATTCGGGCCTGTTCTCGTATTTCACATATTTATTTCTTGATTTTGTAGGCATTGAACATAATTTAGGTAGGTCCGACCCTCAGCACCAATTCCGAAACAAACTTATTTGGAAGCTTAAAAGGTCAACCTCGACGTCAAAGGAGTAAAAGTGTCTAAAATGCCCTTGAGGCACAACAACAGAGCATCGTGGCGCCAATGCTCGATGCTTTTTCCAGTAGTTACAATTTTGGTGCAGCGTTGCGACACTGTATTGTGGCGTCGTGGCGCTACGAAAATTCGAAAAAGAGCCGAGATGCAGTATACATTGAGCGGCACTATCACGAATTTCTTTACATTTCCCTAGCCGCTTGTGTTTTTCGCAACGAAATTCAGAGAGATCTCTCACTACTCTTCTCTTTTTTCCTCTAAATTTTCTCTTTCCCACTCAATTGAGATCTCTCTAGATCATTATTTTGTTGATTTGAACATATATCAAGGCTAATATACTATTATCTAGCTTGGGATTTAGGGTTTTATTTCTTGATTTGTGAACTCATGAGATTATGAACTATTGTTGTCTTGCTATGTAACGACCCGAGTTCAGGAGGGGTACATGAATGAACCAATATCACATCTGAATGAGAGGGATCCTGAGAACATGAAAGTATAATTAGGAAAGGCTTAAAAGAATTAAAAGTTACTATCTATACCAACAAGGTGCACCTTCATTTTCGGTGGCTCAATCATAAGAACTCCAAAGTTAAGCGTGCTTAAGGACAAAACATGTTGAAAGGACCCGTGTTGGTTTATTATGGGGACAACTTTCACTTCTAAAGCATTCAAGGCAAGGGAGGAAGGGAGGAAGAAGGGAGGATGACATAGCCAGGTCATAGGGGACGTAGGAGAATGTCGGGGCCATTAGGGGCCGAATCCGGATTCCGAATCCTGGGCCTGGGGCGTTACATGCTATTTTATGGATTATTGAATTTTCTCCTCATTCTTATCAAATGATCAAATGTGTTTGAGAATATCTAACAAATCAGTCAAACATATTTAATTAACGTAATATATCTATGCCTAATACCTAATCATTAGGTTCTTAGATGGCCAAGTTACGAGGGTTAAGTTAGAGTTGTATATTGGTTCAACTTTTCCAATCTAATAGCATTCATCTATCTAACGCAGGAGAAATTCACATCGAATACTTATTTACGTTTTTTCTAATTATTTCATTCGTCTTAGAAATTGGCCTAGATCTTAATGTTTATTAGTTCACATGTTTAAGAGGCTTTTCCTTTAGACACAAGAATGATTTGATTAATTGGACATCCTTCTAGCTTTTCTAGAAGTGATTGGCTAAGTTTAAACTAATAAATTATGTGGCATTTATGTAACTCATTGATGAATGGGTAGCAAATTAAGAGTAATCCCCAACTACCCCGAGCTAGGTTTTGTTTCATTGATAACTTTAATCCAATCAACATCTGTTTTGTGTTTATCTTTTACCACTGCATTTCTATTTATCGCAATCAAAACCAATTCATCAACCCCCCTCCTCTTTGGTCACTAAACAACAAATGAATTGAAAGGAAAATTGACTGGTTCTTCGTCGATCGGCCCGTTACTACCTTAATACTATGGAATTAGAGTAGTTAATAGAATAATTATTTGATCGACTCAAAAACCCCGACAACTTTTGGCTTGTCAAATTGGCACCATTGCCGGGGAACCTTGATATTTTTCCTTTGAAAAACTTGTTGTTTCTTGCTTATATTATTGTTTTCTCATTGTTGTATGACCCATTCCTTTAGGAACTTTAGTTTATTATATTTCAGAAATACAAAAAGAGAGGAAAAGGTGAATTCAAAGAGAAGTAAGAGCACGATGTCACACTCAAGAAAATGGCCCCACAAAAATCGCCAAAAATTACCCTAAAGACTCCTCTAACATGCCTAAGGAGGAGTCATGCATGCACATGGAATGACCTAAATGCACCCAGGCATGACTTACACGTGCGCCCATGCCAGGGGCATCAGGTGCATGCCATGCCTCGAGTGCGCACACAGATATGCACAGATGCGCACGACTGTTAAGGATAAATTTTTTTGCTGATATGCGTTAATGGTCATGCGATGATCATGCGATAGTTTGAAGAATATGCGTTATGCGTCAAGTGAATATGCGATAATCAATCGTTCCTATCACAAGTTTTCTCGCTCTCTCGTCAAGTATAATGAGATCGCAAGTTTCTCAGAATGATCCAAGGTCAAACACGGGGATTTGATGCGATGTTGTTGAAGTAAAGTGAATCATGCAAATATGTAAATATGCATTGTTTGTTGCGATGAAAATAAAATAAATACAAATAATAAATTTCTAAATAGCTGAGTGCCTAATAATCGTGAGGTTGAGATGGGTGAGTACAGCCGCAGACTAAATAAGGGTCTATATGGAGAAGGAAGGGCTAGAGGGAAGGCACTAAATAATCAATAAATCTCATTTCAGATACTACCATGATTCTTATTTTCAATTGGCGCACACCTTTCGGTGGTTGCCTCAATAGTCATATTTCTATGAGTTGTTAATGAGAATGTTGTAAAACGCAAGGTTGTTTCTATCTCTAGAAATACTTCTTGCTTTGCTTAACAAGTTCTATCAACTTTTCTCTTTCGAGAAACTGATTGTATGACTCAACTCTGCTCTCGCAGTCAAGTATCTTTTGACATATGTTAAATGAACGTGGTAATATCTTAAGATGCAATTTAAATCATAAAAGTGACCTTCCTCCTTACCCTAAGGATTTAGTGATTCATGATAGAAGAGATGACGAATGCATGAACATGAAGTAAAGTGAATATAATGATAGTATGAAGATAAGATAATCTTTTGAATACAAGTTGTTCAGGAAATCGATAAAGAATATTATACAACTCGTTAATACACAAAGAATGAAATGGATTCACGATCAATATCAATCTCTTGATACGATGTGATGGTGGTAATGATGTTGGCTATATGTGATGGATGGAGTGGTGAAAGCCCTTCTCAAGATCTTTCTCCAGTGAGCCTCCTAGAAAGGAATGAAATTTGGAATAGAATGCTCTCTCCGATTGTCAGCTTCCAGATTCCTTTATTTGATGTGCTGGGGCTTTATTTATAATGTTCTGCGCTGTTCTATCTTGGAATTCCTGCTCTGATTGGTTGCTATCATTTGTCAAGGTAGGTGAGAACGTCAGTGCTACATCATGGTCAACGATCAGGGAGTATGTTAGAATATCTATTGTATGATTTCAAAAATTCTGAGGCATGCATTGATTGCATTTCTCCTTGAAGGATTGACGCATGCAATGATTCCTGTCTTCCCGCAAAACATAAATTTCGGCGCACTTTGACCATGAAATTCGATCAATGGGTGTGTCTTAAGTACCTTAGCACAATTTTTATTTTCATATATAATTTCACCATGATTGGTCTTAAGTACCTTAGCACAATTTTTATTTTCATATATAATTTCACCATGAAATGGGGTCAGCGGGTGTGTCTTAAGTACCTTAGCACAATTTTTATTTTCATATATAATTTCACCATGATTGGTGCATTTTTTCTTTCTGTTGTCGGATATTTCTAAGAAAAAGGCACAAATAACTTGTATTTCTACAAGTTATCAGCGACCATGTGCACGCCTCTGCCGAAAACATCAATAGGGCATCGGGTAACGCCAACATTCATGATCATGAGAAAGCCAGAAAGCCTTAGAAGATTCTAGAAGTACCTAGACAATTCCAACGCCCACAAGATGTATCTGGAACGCACAAGGCAATGCTAGGTGCATCTGGAAAGGCTTCGACAGCACTAAAGCAAGCCATACTGCTCGCCCATGGCTTAGACAGGCCAAGATAACTCTAGATGATGTTGGACGGCCCCAGAGGACTTGAGAAGGCCCCAGACCCATATGAAAGTCCCTAGAACATGCTAGACAAGGTTGGGAATGTGTTAGGCAGACATGAGCTGGATGAGTTCGGTAGAGTCTAGAAGCATATAGAATGTTCCATAAAGGGCTTGAATGTACATAGATGTTTTGAAAGTCAGCTAGAGTGATCCATGATCGACCTTCTAAGGCTGTTAGAAGCTTCTCCTAGGTCCCTGGGCAAAGACTATAAATATCCCGAAGGGCTCATTTGTACATCAAAGCAATAAAAGCCTACATACATTCACTCAAACTCACTTTGCCTACTCTTCCAAATATACTTTCGAACTCCTTGTGCATCAAGTAAGGATTGAATCTCTAAAGTCTTACTCTATGTGTCTTTGACAGGAAGACTACCCCAAGCGCCTCACGATTGGTTGTTTGAAATTACAACTGTAAAACTCGCACCTTATTTTCTCCTTTTTAATTATGTTTATTGGTTAAGTTAAGCAAAATGTTGGTTAAATATCTAAGTTAGGTTGGATTTTTGCATTCCGAGGTAATGGTTGAGTTTGAAGAAGGAAAATTGTTAAATAAAGAAGCTTAGCTCTCAGCAATTATTAATCTGACTTTACAAGAGAAATTTTGGCCAAGTGTTGATCGCGCTGAAGGGTGCTTGAGCATCGAGTCAACGCCAGGCAAGCATCGAGTAATTGCTACCGAGTGTTGAGTATAAGTAATCAAGGAAAGGTCGAGCATCGAGTAAAGGCTGTTGAATGTCGAGTATAAGTGATCGAGGAAGGAGTTGAGCATCGAGGGGAAACAAGGAAGGGTCGTGTGTCGAGTACGAGCATCGAGTGAGAAGCGTGCATTGAGCGAGCTCCTAGCGTCGAGTTTCTCCATCGAGTAGCGAGTCCTTCCATCAAGTATTTAACAAAGAGTCTAAAAAATTTCTATTGAGTTTTCCCAGCGAGGATCGAGTTACTCGAAATGCTCAGTTTTAAACGCTCAGTTTTAACCTTCTCTTTTAGTTACCTGGACATATGGCTTAATCTTGTTCCTTGATCTCCACTAGTGGGTGAGGTGGCTTAAGGAGATTTCATATAAAGGGTTGGACAGCAGTATAAAAAGGAAGAGAATTTCAAGGGCTCGTTTTGGACGATTTGCTCGAGCAAACCAGGTGAACTGGGTACCATTAGAAAGCTCTTCGAGTCTAGTTTTTGAAATTGAGCTTTTGGAAGGGAGTTCTCATCGGAAAGAGGGCTAGAGAAGGAAGGAAGATTCAAAGGTTCATTTTTAGGCGTTTCCGAGCACTCGACGAAGAAACATAGATCTAGACCGAACTACTTGGATTTTCAAGCTGAGACTTTAAGGTATTCTCGTAGGACCATTTCAAGTATGTTTGTAGAAGGAACCTTGGCAATAAAAGGTCTAGGGTTCGAGTTACATATTTTGGGAAGTTAAACCTCAAATCTTTACTCAAGCAGGGAGTTGCAGTTAGGGCTGTCAAGAAATATTTGAAGCCCCATGTTAAACCACAAAGAGTTTCACGTTGAAACTTTAAGGTAACGTTGGTAACAAAATTTCAAACATGTTTGAAGAAGGAACTCTCTTAAGATGGTTCTAGTTTTCAAGTTATTTACGTTAGATGTTGAATCTGGAAAATGTTGGATGATTAGGAAACCCCTTGCTAAGTATGAGCTTAATTAAAAGTGTAGTCTCAAAAGGGAGACCAAGTAGCAACTAAACTCTTATTCTTTTATGTGTAGGAGCTACGTCTATTGAGGAGGCCTACAAAGCTTAGGAAGAACCAAGCCCAAGGATTCGTGAGTGACTAAATGTTTTCAAATATATTCACAAAAGTGACATGCATTCCAAATGAATTTCAAGTTAATGTCATGGGTTTTTCAAGAAACTAAAGTTTATATTTATGTTTTAAATGAGTTTTACTAATCCTAGCATATGTTAAGAATGTATGAAAAAGTAATGCAACTACATGTTATTGATTGTAAAGTATGCATGTTGAATGGTAATGATGTTCTTAGGGTGAAAGCTAAGTAAGTGCTAAGCCTAAAACTTATGATGCTCGAATCTTTCATGAATGTATGTTTCTAATATACTGGGTACCGAAGGTATAGAAGGTATCCAAGGAAGTACCTAAGGTGTTGACGGTACTTAGTATATTCCATGTGCACATAGGTAGTTCTTTATGGGACGAAAGTATGGGTCTCACAGCCATGAATGGATGTTGGGAGCTTGAGTTATGAATGCTCATTCTCAACTAAGGTTTGGTAGCATGAATGACTATAACGCTATGATTGATATATAATCCTATGCAAGTTTCTTGAGATTATTTTCCAGCATGTTATTTATTTTATATTAAAGCATATGAAAGGTTTGAGAAGAAATGTATTTGTATGTGTCACTCACTAGGCAACCAGTTCACAGTTTTCAAATGTTTTCCTTTTTCCCAGGTAGCGGTCAGTTCCCTCGCAGTTGAATCCACTGCAACTTGCCACCCAAAGTTTGGTGACCTGAGGAAGAAGCTTAGGTTAATCTTGTTTTGATGTACACACATTTGGTGAGGACTCGGGGACTTGTGAAACATATTTTCTTTTGGGACACATGTTTATTTTGGTCATCTTATTTCATTGGACATATGTTTGTTTTTGAAACTGTAATTAAGACTTGCACTATTTAATTTCATAGATGTGTTTTTGCAAATTCGTTTGCATATTCATGTTTAAGTAGGTTCACTTAAGTTAGGCAGTAAGTGCTAGCACCTAGGTCGATAACTGTTGTCGTCATATCCTCTTTCGGTTTTATAGAGTAAACTGGGAGGGGGTGTGACAACAAACAACTAGAAACTGCATTTTTGTTTTAAAGAACTAGAAACTAACTAAGTGAACTAGGTCTTAATTTCTTCCTAAAGACATTTCATAATTAATCCCTAAATTGCATTAAACTCATGGATTTTCTTAACTATTCCAAATCTTGAAATCAAAAGACTGAAAATTCAAGATTGATTGCATAAATGTTCTTAATTAATAGGTTCTTTAAAGAAAAGAGGAAAAGAAGTCCACATTCTTTATCAAGACTAGGGGTGATCATCGGCCGGTCGAAGTCGGTTTTCCGACCAGACCGACCCTGAACCAACCAGAATTGGTTTGGAATATATCCAAACCGGTCCCGCCCGGCAATTGAACGAAAACACGAACGGTCGACCAGTCGGTCGGTCGGTCGGTTTTTTCGGGTTAGAGTTATATTTTATTTTATTTTATTGGCTTTTTTTTCTTCCTTTAAAAGAAATTATATTTATTTATTAAAATTCTAAGAAAAATTGCAATTATAAATTATAAATCGTTATAAATTTTTTTGGCTATTAGGTAGAAGTTATATTTAATTATAAATCATTATCGTTATAAATAGCAATTTTTAATAATAAAAAAAACCAATTATTTATTAACTTCCTTATCAATCATGTTTAGTTTTCTCTATTAATTTGTGATTGTGAGTCAAAATTCAAGATACTATTTCACATTTTATTATTTTAATACTTATGGAATAGAGCTACCCTAGAGGTATTAAAAATAAGATATTGATATGATTTGATTTGACAACCCTTAATATTTAACAATTAACATGTCCATTGTTTGGGATTGTGTTACTGCTCGATTCGCTTAATTGCTTAAAGAACCTTTAATACATACTACATATATAATTGAAAAAAAAAAACTAATATGAGAGTTGAGAGTGTACGTCACACATGACACATAGTCACACTCACATACAATACAATCAAACTAGAAATTACAACATAAAGTCAATTGTCAAATACAACCCAATTACAATAAAACATAAAGTCAATTTTCAAATACAACCCAATTACAATAAAACATAAAGTCAATTGCCAAATACAACCAAATTATAATAAAATCAAATGATAAATGTTTAATTGTTAACAGACAACTTTGCAAAATCTGGAAGGTCTTGAATGTCTCTTTCATTGTCCATAACCGCTTTGAATCCTATATAATTAAGATTAAGAAGAGAAAGATAACCTCATTAAGATTTTAATCTAACAAGTTAAAACTACAAAATACAAATGATGAATAAATACCTTCTTCAAATTTGAAGCTTCTTCCATGTTATGCTAAACTTCAAGATCTATTGGACCAGAATTTAGCCAATTTTGAGTACAAATGAGAGCCTCCACTATTTTTGGAGCCAATGAACAACGTGATGAATCAACAACACGTCCTTCTGTACTAAAAGCTGACTCAGACGCTACAGTAGATACTGGAATTGCCAAAATATCTCTAGCCATATGACTAAAAACCTCAAAGCGATGACTGTTCCTCTTCCACCATTGAAGTATGTCAAAATCACCTTCATTCTAACATTCGCTTCCAATAAATAAATATCAATCTCTGACCCCTGTTCGAAAGGTGTAGTCTCATCGCCTTCAAAATAAGATCAATTGTATCATAGACAAAGTCTTCACCCACCTTTTTAGTTGGATCACAATCAATCATGGTCTCCGAGACTGGGACAATTGGTGTATTAGTAGTAGTACTACCACTCCCACTCCCACTCTGAGTATGAGTAATACTGTACTCATGAAAGAGACGTCTACAACATTATTCCACTACATTTCCCATAGATTTGGCAACCTCTGGCCCAAAAATTTTTTTAAGGCAAAAAGATATAAACCTTAGCTTTTTTCGAGGACCTAGCACAATAGCAACATACAACAATAGATTATTTTTTTTATTGTTCCCCCAATACTTCTCAAATTTGGCCTTCATGCTATTAGCCATTCCAACTAGCATTGCATTTGCACTACCAGCATTCAAACGTATACAATTCTGAACCACTGTAATCTGATGAAAAATCATATTCGGAATGGTGTACAAAGACCCTGAAATTTTCAATGTCACATCATAAAATACCTTTAAAAACCTAATCAACATCTTAGCATTTGTCTAATCTTCCTTATTTGGTGACAAATCGTGTCTATAAGAAGCATCTTCATCTTCTATTCTATCAAAAGTATTTTCAAACTTTACAGCCGCCTCAAGCATCAAATATGTAGAGTTCCATTTAGTGAGAACATCAAGACACATATAGCTCTTACAAGAAATTTTTTCAATTTCAATGCACTTTTTAAATTTCAAAAATCGTGCAGGAGAAGATCTTATAAACCGTATAGCATATCGAATCCTTTCAATGCAATCATTATGTTCCTTAAAAGCATCACATACTATGAGATTTAATATATGAGCACAACGATGAACATGTAGAAATTCTCCACCAAACAATAATCCCTTATTGAATCTTTTCAAAAGATAAGCAATGGCAGTATCATTCGAGCTTGCATTATCAACAGTCAAAGTCATTACCCTTTCAATGCCCCGATCCTTCAAATTCTTTTTTATGGTTTTACCAATAATATCGCCTTTATGATTCTCAATTGGAAAAAACACTAAGCATTCGTTTATGTAATCTCCAATCAGAATATATGAAATGGGCAGTTAGGACCATGTAATTTATATTTTGTCCCGATGTCCAACAATCCATAGTGAGAGAAACTCTATACTTCCTATTCACAAACGTGTCTTTCAAACGTTTTTTCTCATCAACATACAACTTAAGCATATCTCTAGCCATAATAAACTAAAACGGAACAACAAATCTATGTTGACTTGCACATGTTAATCTATCGACAAATTTCTTAAATTCTTTACCCTCCACAAACTTGAATGGCAATTCGTCAACAATTACCATTTCAACCAACGCTTCCCGACAACTCTCTAAACTATATGACTCACATATAAGTTGTGACGTATTATCCCCAACATTGTCTTTGGCTTTAGTTTTGAAAGATAATGTCATTTGAGTTGGATCTCTCTTTTTCTGGTAAGAGTATTTTTTACAATTTTTCAAATGATTCTTCATAGTCCCAGTACCATTACGTTTGGAATGACATGCATAGATAACTCCACAGTACTTACATTGAGCATGAGGGTCTTTAGGATCACCTTTTAGCCTCTTAAAATGATCCCAAACCATGGATTTTTTTCACTGCATTTCTTCTTTTTTGGTGGATTTGGAACATCTGATGTCTCATTTGCTGAATCAACATCAATGATATTTGTATTGGCATCCGTTTCTTCTGCATCTTGTTCATTTTTTGAAGCATCAGTTGTAGTTCCATCAAACTCCATATCCGTTGAATCCATGAAGTTGAACCACAATGTGACAGACGTCGTCACTCGTCAGTATCACACAATTCACAAAAACTCAGAGGATTTCAGCTTTACATAAACTCAGTAAGATTGTTAAGTCAATCACTAACTACACATCTATAAATCAAAGTCAATCCATAATTTCCATTGTTCTCAAACTAATTTCCATTTAGAATACATTACAAAATACAAAGAATGACTGAAAATCAGACCTGGGGCTGAAAATCGAAAGGAACGGCTGTCGGTGCGACTGAGAATCGAAAGGAAGGAAGAAACGGCATGAAGACGAGCTGCGAAAGGAAGGTCTTTGCACGAAGACGAGCACGAAAACGATGCGAAAGGAAGGAAGGAACGACACGACCCACTTGTGTGACTGAGAACGACTATGAAGAAGACGAGCAGCGACATACGATGCGACTGCAAAATGCAAAAGGGGCGGTTGCCGCTAAGAATCGCAAGGAACGATAGGGCCTACGGCTGAGAAATAGCAAGGAAGAGGAACGGCGAAAGACGGAACGAAGCTGAAAGCCGAAGAATAAAACCTTAACAATTTGCGGCGTGCGGACGGAAGAAGGAAAATCGAAGTTGAATCGCTGATAAGCTTGAACTTGAAGTTTATTATTCCATTATTTATTATTTTAATTTTTTTTAAAATTTCGATTGGGTCGGGTCCTTGTGTGCTCAACCAAAAGCTAATTCGGTGGGTAATTTTGAAACCGACCCCCAACCGAATTGTTTAGATTTTCGACTGGCCGACCCTATTTCGGCCGATTTAGGTCGGTCGTGTCGGTTTATAATTATAACTATGGAGTATTTCGAATTAGCATTATAATAATATTAATAATGCTACAGTAGTAGGTATAGTAAGCAAAATAATACGAAAAGAAAAAAGAGGATATGAAATAACCATAGTTGATGCAGCGAATGGGCATCAAGTGGTTGATATTATCCCTCTAGGACCAGAACTTCTTGTTTTAGAGGGCGAATCTATCAAACTTGATCAACCATTAACGAGTAATCCTAATGTGGGAGGATTTGGTCAGGGAGATGCGTAAATAGTCCTTCAAGATCCATTACATGTCCAAGCAAGCCATAGGTCAAATCCGGGGCATCTCAATTCGATTGAATGGAATGACAGTTTCTCATTCTGAATTTGTAAAATCAAAATTTTGATCAAATCACACATCGCAATATACTAAGCCTTCTAATTCTTTAAGAGGTTTATCTAAAAGATTTGCGATATAACTAGGAAGACGTTTCAAATACCACACATGGGTTACTGGGCATGCCAGTTTAATATAGCCCATTTGATATCTTCGTATCCAAGAATCAACAAATTCGATTTAGGTCGGTCGTGTCGGTTTATCGGTCTAACATGCTCACCCCTAATCAAGACTACTAATTCTTGTAACCCTAATTACAAATTTATTATAGAACTATATAATATTTGTGTACAAAAATTGATTAATCTTGAGTTTTCAATTCAATCTTATTCAATTATATTCTAAATCTCAGCAAGAACATTCAAAAGAAAGTAATTACATGAAAGAAATATCAAGAAAAATTCTCAAGAAAGTGTCAATCTACATAATTCCCCCAAAAAAAAGGATTACCTACTCATGGATGATGAAAGTCTTCAAGACATCCATTGATAGTTGCATAATTGGTACAAGGATTGAATATAAATTGATTGAATCTTTCCAAAATTTACAAGAATAGCTCTGTAAATTCAAAGCCTCTCTCTAAAATTTTAAGTTTTTCTTATCTCCGTCGTTGAAAATGAAACAACGAAATTTACAATAGACATAGCATCGCGACACCAAGGCTCGTAGAAAAGCCAAGAAGAGTTGGGCTAACGTTGTAATGCTGTACTGACTCTTGGTTGCGACCCTGGGTCAAGCATTGCGACATTGGTCATTCTGTCCTGTTTTGCAGCAAATAGATGCATTCTGTCTTCAAGCGTCGAGCTAGTGTCAAGCTCAGTGTTGTAAGAAGCATCACAACACTGAAACATTGCCGAAGTGTGTTGAATTGTTCCTCTTAAGTGAGAAAGTGGTAGTTCATCATGGATCTTCTTATTAAGTGATCTTTTGGTGTCATTTGGCTTGAATTAGCTCCAAATCTTTCAAAATAGCTTTGTTGAGTCGGGATTGGAGTTTACCTACAAAACTAGACATTTTAAGCAAACAACTATGATAAAATTTAGGGTTTTATCACAGAAAAGATATTCTTTGACAAGACCTATCAACTCCCAAGTTGGAACTTAAAGAGCTATCGAAGCACCTAAAGTATGTTTATTTGGGAGAGTTGGATACCCTGCCTGTCACTATTTCAAATGATTTAACCCTTGAACAGGAAAGCAAATTGATGGAGTGCTCAAGAAGGACAAGTTGCCAATTGGTTGGCCCTAGCAGATATTAAGGGAATTATTCTTGTTGTCTATATGCATAGGATTGCATTAGAAGAGGGTTCTAAGCCATGTAGACAACCTCAGAGGCATCTGAACCTCTCCCTGAAGGAAGTGGTAATGAAGGAAAATTTCAAACTTTTAGAGTTGGGTATTATTTAACCCCTCCTTGATAATGAGTGGGTGAGCCCTATTCATGTTGTACCTAAGAAAACTGGTATAACTGTTATGAAGAATGATGAGGGTAAGTTAGTACCTGTAAGGGTACAAAATGGATAGATAATGTGTATTGATTTTCATAAGTTAAATGTTGTAACTAAAAAAATATCATTTTCCCATTCCATTTATAGATCAAATGATTAAATGTCTTATTAGAAAAACTTTTTTTTTTTCTGTTTTCTTGATGGTTTTTAGGTTTTTATCAAATAACCATCCCCCATGAAAATTAGTCAAAAACTACATTTAATTGCCCATTTGGGACATTTGCCTTTAGGTAGATGCCCTTTAGCTTGTGCAATGCACCTAGCACATTCCAAAGGTGCATGATGAACATCTTCTTTGAATTCATAAAAGTGCATAGAGGTATTCATGGATGATTTTACCATCTACGGTGAGTCTTTCGATGATTGTCTTTTAAATTTATCTAAAATTCTTGGAAGATGTATCGAGTGTAACTTGGGGCTTAACTTTGATAAATGTCATTTTATGGCTGATCATGGTATTATGCAAGGACATGTTATCTCTTCTAGAGGGATAGAGGTAAATCAGGCAAAGATAGACGTTATTGCTAACCTCCCTTACCCTACCAGTGTGAGGGATGTTCATTCATTTTTGGACCATGCAGTTTTTTATTGCAGGTTCATTAAAGATTTAAGCAAAATTGCCTCGTGGATGACCACTTTGCTTCAGAAGGATGTAGAGTTTAACTTCAGTAAGGAGTGTAAGCAAGCCTTTGATGTGCTGAAAAAGCCTTTGACCAATGAACCAATAATTCAAGTCCTTGATGGGATTTCCCCTTTGAAATCATGTGTGATGCCAGCAACTATGTTGTTGAGGCCGTTCTTTGACAAAGAATTGAGAAGAGGCATCAAGTGATATATTATGCTTCGAGGACTTTGAATCCTGCTTAGTGCAATTATACCACTACATAAAAAGAACTCCTCTCTGTTGTGTTTGCTTTAGAAAAGTTTCGATCATATATTCTTGGCTCATATGTAACTGTTTATTTTGACCATGCAACATTATGCTATCTGATGGACAAGAAGAAGTCTAAACCACGTCTTCTTCGTTGGATTCTCTTACTCTAGGAGTTCTATGTTGCAATAAAAGATAGAAAATATGCTAAAAATTTTGTTGCTGACCATTTGAGCAAGCTAGTGGAAGGAGGGGGTTGCTTACCCTTTGATGGAGATTTCCTTGACCAAGCTCTACTCCAGGTTGATGGCATCTCAATGACTCCATGGTACACTGATCTCTTTAACTATCTAGTCACAAGTGATATTCCTTTTAACCTTAGTAGGCATAAGAAATCTAAACTGAAAAGTGAGGCAAAATATTAGGTTTGGGAGGATCCATTACTTTGGAAATGTTGTGTTGACCAGATAGTTAGGAGATGTGTTCCTAATGATGAGTTTTTCTCTGTTTTAATTTTTTTTTTGTCACACACAAGCATGCGGGAGGCACTTTAGTCCTAAACGCCCAGCTAAAAAAGTGTTAGACTCATAATTATATTGGAATACACTTTTTAGGGATGCATATTTCTACTATAAAACATGTAAGAGATGTCAGAAATTTGGAGGCCTATCCCATAGAAATGAAATGCCTCAAGTCCCTGTAGTTGTTTATGAGATATTCGATATTAGGTGATTAGATTTCATGGGTCATTTTCCTTCTTCCTGCAGATTTAAATATATTCTTCTTGCAATGGACTATGTTTCAAAATGGATGGAAGCACACGGCCACTATTATTGATGATTCTAAAGTGGTTGTAGGATTTTTAAAGTCTCACATACTTAGTGAAGGAAATTTTCGAAAAAGATCATTTGAGCGGAAGCAAAGATCGACCTAAATTCCATTTTTC
This sequence comes from Benincasa hispida, assembly GCF_027475165.1. Classification (NCBI taxonomy): domain Eukaryota; kingdom Viridiplantae; phylum Streptophyta; class Magnoliopsida; order Cucurbitales; family Cucurbitaceae; genus Benincasa; species Benincasa hispida. The sequence goes on along the minus strand of NC_143481.1, from coordinate 30,746,530 downwards.
ATTGAATATAAGTTTTACAGTAAACCAAGAACAAGATATTCATTTACATAATTATAGCATGCTTTAAACAAAAGAATACTTAGGATTTCAGAAACCCTTACCTTTGAAGAACCCTTTCTTCAAGAACTCCCTCGTACAAGCCACGAACGTATCACCTTCTCTATGAGGATCTCCTTCTTCAGAAGGGACACCACCTCTTGAGAACCCTCTGTATTCTCTTCGGATAAAGAATTCAAGCAAGAGTTGTGGGCTTTTCTTGAATCCTTGGAAGAGGGAAAGAAGATGGAAAGGAGGAGAAAGAAGGATTTTCCAGAGAACTTTTTTCTTCTGTGTGATTCTTTTAGAGAAAACCTTTCTCTTTGAGAGAATTGAGGAGGAAGAACCAACTCCAACCACTTGAATCCCACGTATATTAATTGAGAGAATAGAGGGAGGGAGTTGTAACTCCTTCCCTTTTATTAATTTCAATATATATATATATATATATTCCCTAATATTCTCGCAGAATTTATAGTCGGACAATTAAAGAATAGAGTTTCATTTCATAAAGCAATGAAAAAAGCTATTGAATTAACTAAACAGGCGGGTACAAAGAGAATTCAAGTACAAATTGCTGGACGTATAGACGAAAAAGAAATTGCACGTGTCGAATGGATCAGAGAAGGAAGGGTTCCTCTACAAACCATTCGAGCTAAAATTGATTATTGTTGCTATCTAGTTCGAACTATCTATGGGGTATTAGGCATAAAAATAACTACTTTATTATATATATACATTATATATTATATCAAATATAACATATAGCCTATAGTTTTATGGGATAGTTGCAAATATAGACATTAGACACAAAGTATTAGCAGATATAACATAATGTAAGAAGAATTACAAATATGGTCAAATTTAAATAGTCTATCAGTGATAGATCATATTATTGATAGGAGCTTATCAGTGATAGACCATATCACTGGTAAAAGTCTATCATCGACAGATTTAGGAGTCTATCAACGAAAGAAGTCTATCATTGACAGACTTGGCTATATTTGCAATTTTTTTTAAATGATGCTATATACTTGGTTATTATTCCTAAAAGTGCTACCAATTGCAATTACCCTAGTTTTATATTGCATCAAATACAACATAACCTATAGATTTTATTTTCTCTCAACAATACGTGGCAGCTAATATAAATCACATTTATATTAAATTCACTTATGAATCTCATCCATATAAATGATATTTGGATTATATCTAAACATTTAATTCCTCTCAATATAAATCATATTTATATTAATTACATGAATCTCATTCATATAATTAGTATTTGAATCATATTCAAATTCCTCTTATATAATGTATCAAATACATTATATCACATATATAACCAATTTAATTAATTATATCATACATAATTAATTCTCTCAATTAATTTGAACACTTCAAATAAATTCAAAATTAATTCTTAATTAAATCCTTATTGAGCTACAGAGGGGACCTTATGGACCTGTAGATTGAAGCTCAAACAGTACTTGGATAATTAATTAAACTCTTTAATTAAATTACCCAACATCTGTTAACTGCCGTTCACTCCACTAAAGACCAATAGCTGCACTCTTCGCACTACAAATAAATTTTTGTGTCCATTGGATATAACCAATCAACAGTGCAATGACCATTCACAAGTTTTCCGTAAGTACAACTGGGCCAAAATGACCATTTTGCCCCTGTAGTTACATTTAATTCCTCAAATACCACTGATTCTTCTAATGAACAATAAGTCATAGTCCCACTATAACCAAGTCCCTCTTAGGCCAGGAGAGGGTGTGGCCACTAAGTTCAAACCCAAAATCACCCCTTAAGGGAGCAATTTATCTACTTGCTGCTACATCGCGGAAGAAGTGAATTTTGTCTTGTGTAGCTGTGTTCTCAGCTCCCCAGTCAGATGAATTCCTATAATGGTAGGCTTGTTGAGTTGGCAATCTGGCCATTCTCACCCATACAATAAAAGGACCACCTTCATGAGCAAGAGTTCACAACTCACTCAGGATTCAGGTCATGTCACCAATGGTCAACCTAGTGAAATGTAAGTCTCTATTATTAACAGTGTTATATAAAGAGACTAATCATTTCGTAGTCCGGTCTTATACAAACTCTTTGTATAGGATACCTTCGCTCACATGTCTCTACATGAATGATCAAGATCAGATCATTTGTAGCACTTTACAACACTTGTAACACCTACAAAGTAGGTCGTATCTGTAGTGTCATCAGGATAAGGTACCTAGCCTTATCCATCTACTACAGACCATTTAGGTTATTATTTAAACAAGATCCACTTGTATGTCTCTACATACTTGTTTAAATTACATGAAATAACCCCATATCTTAGTTTATTGAATTGAGTATATGCTGATAAAATAACACTTATTTTATTAACAACAATATATTTATACAAAGTTTATAAACTACGAGATTACAAGGAGATTTAGGACACCAATCCCAACACTTAGCAGGTTTGGTTTTCCACAAGCAATCATCAGTGATCAGAGTACACATTTTTGCAACATGGCAATGGCAACTCTCTTGAAGAAATATGCATGCAACACCACATTGCCACTCCATACATCCCCAGACGAATGGACAAACAGAGGTTTCAAATAGAAAGAGAAAATCGATTTTGAAAAAGTTGTGAATCTTGGCAAGAAGGATTGGAGCCTGAGGCTAGATGATGCTTTATGGGCTTACCGTACAACCTTCAAGACGCCTATAAGGATATCTCCCTATAAGATGATCTATGGTAAGGCTTGCCACCTCTCTGTGGAGATGCAACATCAAGCCTATTGGGCAATCAAACAGTGTAATTGAGACCCTAAGGTATCAGGTGAAGTGAGACTTCTACAGAATTAGGAACTTGAGGAGATGGGGTTGGAATTGTTAGAAAATTCTCTTATCTACAAGGAAGAACGAAAGAATTTCACAACAGGATGATAGCACCAAAGGAATTTGAAGCGGATAAAAAATGCTTCTTTATAACTCTTGCTTAAAATTTATGTCAAGTAAACTTCATTCCAAATGGTTAGGTCCTTTTAGTGTTACTAATGTTCATCCTAATGGTGCAGTGAAAATTCAAAGTTTGGAGACCGATAAATCATTCACAGTTAATAGACATCGACTAAAGGTTCTTGAAAAAGAGGATTCTTTGGATTGCTTTGATCCCGCTTATCGGTTGGACTCACCAATATACATATAAATAAATCCATATATGGTCAACCAATTGATCTTAAAAATTTGCGCTTCCTGGAGGCAGTTAGGCTTTAAATCTTTACTGCTTTCATAGTTTAGTTTTATTTCTTTTGTTATTTTCTTTATTTTTTATCCTAATATTTCTTTTTTTTTTTTTTTAAATTTTGTTGGGCCTTTGAGTTAGGGAAGCCTTTTTTTTAGGAGCCAAATTCTCCCATTCACCTTTCAAAAAAGTTTTCTGTTTCCCAGTGCTCTTAATTTCTCACATTGGGACATTGTATAATTATAAAAGTTGGGGGTGTTTAGTAGTAATTGCATTTGGAGAGATTATTTAGCTTGGTGGTCATTGAGCACTATATTCAAACAATGCTTGTTCGTTTGAATAGCTCATCTTGTTGCTTGTTTCCTCGCCATGACCAGTTGATGCACTCTTTTAATCATGTTAGCATGAGGTTAGGCCAAAAGAAAGCATGTATGACTTTTGGGCCATTTTTGAAAAATTTTCATTTCCTTCATACATATTTAAGTCATTTGTTTGCTTATCATAGATCTTGCTTACTAAGAGTTGCATTATTTATCCTATAAGATTGTTGTCACTTCGAAAGGCCTTAGTGAAGATATTAGTTTTTCCAAGGTTCAATTTAGTGACACATGCTTTGAGATGTGGTCAATCGAAATCATTATTCATAATTGTGCTAAAAAAGGTTTTTGAATTGGAGAGGTTTACTCCTTCTTCTCAAAGGTATGATTAACCTAGGGCAACTATAATACCCATAGTTTCCCTCCGAGCTAAAGATCCTAGAGGAATGAGTAAGCTTTGGCACTTTTGAAGGAAGTTCGGCCCGTAGTTAGATATCATTCACGTAACCCATGTGGGCAAGCCAAAACGAAAGTAGTCCTTCTAGATAAATTTTCCTTTCTAATTGTTAAAAAGAAGTAAGAAAAAAAAAAGGTTGATGTGAAGATGGATTTTGATCACTCTAATTGCATGCCATTACCACTTTGAGTTAAGGGAATCTAATTCTAGATCTTTTGACCCAAAGTAAGGGAAAAACGAACTGAGAGTTTTATAAGTCCGTTATGGGTTTGTTTAGATTTAAATAAACAGGCTTTGTACTTACTCATGCATAGATTGATTTGTAATCATGTTTCAAATTGATTAAATGCATTTAGATGACTTAATTGATTGTAAGTTTGGTTTTGATTGACTGTTAAAACTGGAGTAGGGAACCTGATAACTTGGCAAACTCAAAGTTTGCATGATTGCGTGTTTTACCTTGCTCAGGGAAGATCAAGAATTTAAGTTGAAGGCGATGATAGTGCCTAAAATATGCTATCTCATTCTTCTTAATTCGGGATTGTTCTTGTATTTCACATGTTTATTCGTTGATTTTTCAGGCATTGAACTTAGGTAGATCCAACTCTTAATAGAAATTCCAGAACAAAACAAGCTTATTTGGAAGTTTAAGAGGTCAACTCGGGCTTCAAAGGAGTAAAAGTGACGAAAATGCCCCTCGAGGGGTAGTAACACAGCGTTGTAGTGCCAACGCCCAAAGCCTTTTCCCGTAGCTACAATTTTGATGCAGCACCATGGCACGACCAAAATTCAATGGAGGCCCGAGACGCGGTATACATGGAGCATCGTGATGCTACTGTTGAGGTTGATGCCCTAAATCTCGTAGGGTTCTATATGTACAAACATTTTATTTATGTAATAAAATATGTGACGTTTTATTTCAAAATTAGTTGCATTAACCACAAACCAATAAACTAACATCCAAGGTTTTCTTTGTAGCTTAAACATATATGTAGAGATATACAAGTTGATCATATTTAAGTGATAACCTAAATGGTTTGTAGTAGATAGATAAGGCTGGGTACCTTATCCTTGTGACACTACGAGTATGGCCCACTTTGTAGATGTTACAATTATTGTAAAGTGTTACAAAGATTTGATCCTGATCATTCATGTGGAGATATGTAAGCGGAGATATTCTATACAAAGAAGTTTGTATAAGATCGAACTACGAAATGATTAGTCTCATTATATAATGTCGTTCATCATAGAGACTTTCATTTCACCAGGATGACCATAGGTAACATGACCTGAATCCTAAGTGAGTTATGAACTCCTGTCTGGTCCTTTGATTTGTATGGGTGAGAGTGGCCTGATCGCCGACTCAACAAGCCTATCATTTTGGGGATTCATCTGATTGGGGAGCTGGGAATACAGCTATACAAGAAGGAATTTACTCCTTCCCCAATGTCGGGGCAAGTAAATAAATTGCTCCCTTAAGGATGGTTCTAGGGCTTGAACAATGTGACGCCACCTCTTGGCTCGAGAGAGGTTTGATCATAGTTGGACTATGGTTTATTGTTCATTAGAGGGATCAGTGGTACTTAAGGAGTTAGATGTAACTAGAGGGGCAAAAGGTAATTTTGGTCCAGCTGTACTTACAAGCAATTGGTGAAGGGTCATCGTACTGTTGACTAGTTATATCTAATGGACACATAAATATATCTGTAGTTTGAAGAGTATAATTGTCAGTCTTTAGTGGAGTGCCCGACAGTTAATGGATGGTGAATAATTTAATTAAAAGAGTTTAATTAATTATTCACGTATTGTTGGAGCTTCAAGCTACAGGTCTATAAGGTTCCTTCTGTAGTTCAACGAGAATGAATGAGAATCAATTTTTGGATTAATTTGAATTGTTCAAATTAATTGAGGGAACTAATTATATGTGATATAATTAATTTAATCTAATTATATATGATATAATTACTATATTGTATTTGATACATTATAATATAAAGTTTATTTGAGAGGAAATAAATATTTGAATATGATTTAAATATTAATTATATGAATTTGATTCATATAATTACATTTAATATAAATGAGATTTATATTAAATGCCATTGTTAAGAGAATAGAAACTATAGGTTATATTGTATTTGATACAATATAGAATCTATAGGTTATGTGTTATATTGGATATATCATACATACATACATACATATATATATATATATATATATATATATTATATGATAAGGTAGTTACCATATAAATATATATTAAATTGATTTATGAAAATAATTTAATTTAACTTAATTTAATTTAAAAATCATTTTGGGAGGGAGTTGAAAATTCCCTCTCTTTTCTCTAAAAAACGTGGTAGTGGGGAAGTAAGAAGGAAGGTAGTTCTTCTTCTTCCTGGAGTGTGTTTTTCACAAGAATGAGATAAATAGAAAAGTTCTGTGAGAAAATTGGAATTTCATCTTATCCTCTCAACATTCTCAAACCCCTCTCTTTCAAAATAGTCAAAGCCCACAAAACTCCTGGATTCTCCATCCAGAGAATACAGAGGAAACTTTCGTGGTGGTGTCCTCATTGACGGTTAGAGGGTTTGAGATCGTTCGTGATAGGTTTTGGAGAAGGAATCTCGTAAAGAAGAGTTCTTCAAGGGTACGATTTCTTAAACCCTTTTACTATTCTGCAATTTCTATTTTAAGCATGCTGCAATTATCTTTTAAATGCATAATCGGTTTGTTTTTGCTGTCAAGTTTATGTTCTATAAATTTGGGTATTTGGTCCGATCCCATGCTTCTGCTCAAGGACCTTCATTGGTTCCTTCAATTAGTATTAGAGCCAAGTTTCTAGCGAAACTTTTCCAAAATTTCAGTTTAATTTTACAGTGTTCTAGTGAGATTTTGCATTCTGTCATTCATGTGATGAATATTCTATGGAATGTATGGTTTTGCAATTATTAGATGTTTTCAGGATTGGACTGTATAGATTTATCACTTTCTTTTTACAAATTGGTTTGTAAGAGCCCATGTTTTTTAGGCATTTAATTGCGATCGAGTCTGTATTTAAAGTTTTGAGTCACTCGTGCTGTTCCCGGTGTGTTTTATGGAGAAAAACGAAGTCCACTTTGGAAGAACAAGAAATCTCGTTCGATCATTGCTTGGCGATGCTTTTTGTACGATGGCACTTGGCGTGTTGTGGCTATGTGATAGCCCTATGCAATCATGCTATGCAATAGCTTTATGCTATCGTTTCTATGTTGGATGATCGTTGCTATGCGATAACACTATCCGATCATGGTTGAACGTGTCATTGGATGTTCGTTTCTATGCGATGGTTGTGGGTGATCATTGCTAGACGGTTCGGGTCGACGGTTGAAGACCCGCTCACCTGTTTCGAACTGGCTGACTCTTTATTTGTAATAGTTAGATTTCTTTTCCTTTTAGGTGCCCAATCCCAGTCCATTAATTGCTTTTATATTATGCATGTGATGTATGACTATTTTATTATTATATGTCATATTGTATGTCATATAGTACAAAATCCCACCATAAGTTATGCATTTAATTTTCATGTATCATTTATATTATAATTGTTATAATATATATTTGGATGCATGTTTTAATATTAAAGCATGCTCATGCATCATATAGTATAAATCTTATAATATATGCATGCATGCATTAATAACATATACATACATCATTTATATTATAAGAGTTATAATATATAGTATGAATGTATGTTTAAAATATGTTATTAATAATTTCATTACTCCAGTATATAATTGTTTTGTATGTTAGTAATGAAATGAAATTGCATGAAGCATGTCACCACTTTAGGATAATTTATAATTGTTATAAAATTACCTAAGTATGCTTTACATGCAATGAATGGTTTTTATTTTTTTCATTTACTTATAGTTATTATAACAAAATGAAATTAGAAATTAAAATCAATAATTAAGAGTTGCATGCAAACCTTAGATTAAAATTATCTTTTAAAATTTTTTTAAAACATGATTCAGATAGACCTAAGATCATAATTTCTAATGATATTAGAAATATAAGTTTAATCTTTTAATCGATTTAATAGAAATAAAAGATTAACTATGTAACAAATACATCTATAAGGGACCTTTTGTCTAAGACGAGTTTTGTCTAGGCTGGGGTATTTAAGTTGACGAAAATGTAACGCCCCTACTTGAGAACTTACCTGGAAAGGTGAATTAGATAGATTTGTTACAAGCATGCAAGTTTGATTAAAGTTTGTTAAAATGTTTAATGAATTTTAATCAAAATTGTTTAAACTATCCAAATGCAAATGTTGTTTTTAGGCAAATTAAACAACCACTTAGATAAAATCAGTAGCCAAATTTTTCTAAGTTAATTAACCCTAGGTAAAACGCTCAGTGGGAGAAAAATAGGGTATATGATACTTCATTTCATACTTTTCACGTTTCTCCTTAAAGTTCACATAGTGAGATCTATACTCGGCCTCGAGGTACCATGGGTGTCCCCCTACGGGTGACATTTGTATACATCAATATCAAGGTGAATAGAGAGAGTGTTTAAAGTAAGTGGGAGCGAGACATTTGACAACACATCCTTCAGTCTCTCTCATTAGTTTGAAGTAAAGTTTCATGCATGGCCTCGTGGCACCGTGCGTGTCCCTCTAAAGGATGACATTTTTGCATGACGTTTTATTCAAACGCCAGAAGTGGATAGGGTTGCTTTAGTTTCATGTCCCAATCGGTTTTTCCCTATGGTTTGCTCATTGGGGTAGAACTCTAGGACTTAAAATGAGGGGTTAAACTTACAAGAATTGTTAAGCGAGTTTAACAAATTCTGGACCAAACAATGGTGACTGATAATGACAGTAACAAGGAGTTATTCTGTCTATTAGTTGAGATTGTCTCATTTCAGTGAAAGGGCACTTGATCACCCTATAGTGACTTTTGTCCTGCCTCATTGACACATCATTGTAAAATAGATGTCACTTAGGATACATTAGACTATTTTGCTAAAATTGATTGGTTGTTTTGTTGGTTTAATGTAAATAAACTAATTATAAATAATTTGTATGGGTTCAATAAACGTATTTCACAATGACTTCCGCGACCTTAAATCTACTCATCATTGATAAATTAACAGGCAAAAACTACACTTAATGGAAAAACACGATCAACACAATACTTATAATTAATGACCTTTGTTTTGTCCTGATGGAGGACTGTCCTCCCATTCTAGCTCCAAATGTTGCTCGAAATGTTCGAGAAGCATACGAGCATTGGACACAGGCAAACAAAAAGGTTCGAGCGTATATCTTGGCGAGTCTTTCCAAAGTCTTGGCCAAGACGAATGAGCCCATGCTCACAGCCCGTTAGATCATGTCTAAAGTTAAAAATGCATTAAATATAATTATTAAGACATTTTGATCTGATCGAGGTGGAGAGTTTATGGATTTGACATTCCAAAACTATTTGATAGAACTTGGAACTATATCCCAACTTTCAGCACCTGGTACACCTCAGCAGAATGGTGTATTAGAAAGGAAAGTCAAACCCTATTGGACATGGTTCGGTCTATGATGAGTTATGCTTCCTTACCTGACTCATTTTAGAGTTATGCAATAGAGACTGCAGCGTATATTTTGAACTATGTTCCATCCAAAAGTGTTACCAGATCACCTTTGGAGTTATGGAATGGTCGTAAAGCTAGTTTACGTCATTTCAGAATATGGGGTTGCCCAACACATGTGCTTGAGGAAAATCCTAAGAAATTTGAACCTTGTTCAAAATTGTGCCTATTTGTAGGCTACCCCAAAGGAACAAGAGGTGGTTTCTTCTTAGACCCTAAGGAAAACAAAATGTTTGTATCGACAAATGCTACTTTTCTGGAAGAAGATCATATAAGGGAACACAAGCCCCGCAGTACTATCGCGAATTTGTTTTAGTTGCCCTAGCCGCTTGTGTTTTTCACAACGAAGTTCAGAGAGATCTCTCATTACTCTTCCTTCTCTCCTATAAATTCTATCTTCTTCACTTAATTGAGATCTCTCTATATCATTATTTTGTGGATTTGAACATGTATCAAGGCTAAGGTACTATTATCTAGTTCGGAATTTAGGATTTTATTTCTTGATTTGTGAGCTCATGAGATTATGAACTGTTGTTGTCATGCTATTTTATGGATTATTGAATTTTCTCCTCGTTCTTATCAAATGATCGAATGTGTTTGAAAATATTTGACAAATCAATCAAACATGTTTAATTAACGTTATAGATCTATGCCTCATACATAATCGTTAGGTTCTTAGATTGCCAAGTTACAAGAGTTAAGTTAGAATTGTATATTGATTTAGATTTTCCAATTAAATAGCATTCATCTATCTAATTTAGGAGAAATTCACATCGAATACTTAATTAGGCTTTTTCAAATTATTCTGTTCGTCTTAACAATTGCCCTAGATCTTAATGCTAATTAGTTAAGATGTTTAGGAGGCTTTTCTTTTAGACACAAGAATTGATTTGATTAATTGGATATCCTTCTAGCTTTTCTATAAGTGATTGGTTAAGTTTAAACCAATATATTGTGTGGCACTTATGTAACTAATCGATGATTGTTCGTTGATTTCGTGATTCGAGCTTAGGAATGTATTGTATAAAATAATTGGAAAAATAAGTATAAATATGAATGATGCGTTTATGATACGTTAGTAATGCGTCGATGCGTTAGTGATGTGCAACAAGATGCATGACACTTCTCTATTGACATTCAAGTTTTCCTAAATCAGATCCAAGTATAAATCCAACTTAGGTTCCTGGTAAGTCCAGGGTTGAACTCAGAGATTCAGATTAGAGCTAATGCAGACCTTGCATTGTAACTGTTGTTGAGATATCCTAAGTGTATGGAGAAATGAGTTATTTACACTAAGCTACTGTGTATGTGTGTGCAAGAAGATACAAAAGGGTCGAGTAGAGAATGATGGGTTGTGAAAATGGTGTTTGATGCAAGTGATATGTGTCGGTCTAAGTTGGATGTACAGAAACAAGAATATGATGCGAATGAGATGACTTGTTTATCTCCATTTATGCATTAGACTCTATTCGACACTTCTCAATGCGAATATCATACAATACCTATCTCTAGGATGTATGCGTCAAACATAGGATGCAATAAAACACCAGTGCGTCTATCTCTAGATATACTAAGCGTTCTAACTTGATGCTGGCTTACTTATTCTCTCGAATAGTTTAAGCTAAAGATGCTTTTACCAATTGATTTAGTTAGCTTAAGCGTTCGAAATGGAATTTTGCATGATGTATAGATGCATCTAATATAAACAAGAAATAAACAATGGCAAAGTATGATAGATCAATTATGTGAATTTATAAAGAAACTAATTATCTTTACAAAACCAATACTTAATCAAATGAAAAGATGAAAGCGGTAAGTAAGATGAAATGAAAGGAGTCAAGCCGCAGAGTACAATCTCTTGTCCTCTTTGGCTCAATTCTAGTCATGTACAACCACCTGTGTAAGAATTGGAAGAAATGTCTCTCTCGAGCTCAGCTTCCTCCGCTCCTTGATCGGCGATGGTGGTGGTTCTCTTCCCTCTTGTTCTTCTTGGCACCACAGCATAGCTCTAAAGATCTAAAACTAAGACTAAGCTAAAACTGAGACTAAAAACTGAGAGTTGAGAACTTGGAACTTGGAACACTTTAATCTGGTGGGATTTCTTATATTTATAGGCGTCAGTCTTCTCCAACTTGATGATGGGCAGCATTAAATTCCATACACTAGTCAGCCGCCTGACACTCAGATGCTTTTTAGATGCCGCCCGCTGTAGGTGCCCATGCTTGCAAGTGGTGATTTGACACAAATAGCCTGAATCAATGAATCTTCCTTGCGTTGAATCCCTCCGATGCATGCCCCATGCATTAGACTTTGCCTACGACACTTTTCTTAATCATGCGTTATCCTTTTATTGAGATCCTGCAATATCATGTGTTAGTGCCGCAGTACTTTAGCAATAAACATTCTTTTGCATGAGTTTGATAATGTTCGAGTAATTCCATGCATTTTCTCTAAAAATGATGAGATTTTATCATTAAAGACCCTAATTGTTCCAACTTTTAAACCACAATAACTTGTATTTCTACAAGTTATCAATGATTGAGTAGCAAATTAAGAATAATCCCAGTTTACCCCGAGCTAGGTTTTATTTCATTGATAATTTTAATCCAATCAACATCCGACTTGTGTTTATTTTTTACCACTGCATTTCTATTTATCGCAATCAAAACCAATTCATCGACCCCCTTCCAGTCATTAAACAACAAGTGAATTGAAAGGAAAATTGACTGAGTTTTTGTATATTGACCTGTTACTACCTTAATATTACGGAATAAGAATTGTCAATGAAACAATTATTTGACCGACTCGAAAGCCTCAACAACTTTCAGCTTGCCACTTTCCCTTCTTCATCGCATTGAGCATGGTAGCTATTTGACTAATTTGAATCTCGATGTTCTGAATGAACTTCCCATAACTAGCCATCATGCTTTTTTTCTATCGATCCTATTCCTTGACTTCTTAATAAACTCACACAACATGTCCTCAATCGAAGGCATCTTTTCAGGTTGCAGTGGGGTCGGGATGTTGATAAGAATCTTGGTGGTGCCTAAGAGATATTTTTATTATTAGCATATGAAAAGTGTTTTTGATTGCGCAAACACAAGTGACAGTGAGTGGGCAAATGAACCTAATAGGCAGAGAATTGGAAGAATTGGTTTTGTGTCAGGGTCCTTGATATCCATGGGTCATGTTTACATAATTGACCTTCTTCATGTTAGAATTCTTCTACAATGAGTATGAGGTGCATGCTGCCATCATCGCGATGGATTTAGATTTTCTAGCTTAGATAGATGACTCAACATGTTAGTCAGGAGTATAAATTATTTTAGTTTGGGTTACATATGAGGAAAGTACATAATTGACCTTCTTCATGTTGGGATTCTTCCACAATGAGTATGAGGTGCATGTTGCCATCATCGCGATGGATTTAAATTTTCTAGCTTAGATAGATGACTCAACATGTTAGTCTGGAGTGCAAAGTATTTTAGTCTGGGTTACATATGAGGAAAGAGAATGATTATAAAATAGTAAACAAATAATGAAGGTTTTCAAATAGTTATACTATAGCTAAGTATGAGTTATAAAATTGAGAATTGTGGATTATAATAATTAGAAAATTTCAATTATTATAAAGGGAGACCAAAACATCGAGTGGACTATAATATCCTTGCTCCACCCAAGGCAAGTTCAACCTAAACGCCCTTTAAAGGATATATTTTAGGTGAGGGTATGAGTTGAGATATGAACTTAACTCAGTGTTTGAGGGCCCAATTTTGTATGTCACTAATATTTTATATCTATGTCCACCAACAATACACTCAACCTTCATCACCACAATCCCCCATTGCCACTCCAACCACCACTTCCGCATGACCACTTCCGGCACCCAACTCCAACGACCAGCTCTGACCACATCCGACCACCATCATCGACAACCAATTCTGGCACCTCCGATGGCTGCCACCTCCACTAATTTTGACGACCATTATTTTAAATTATCACTACTACAAATTTGGGTTTTGTTAACCCACGAAATTTTTGTTTTGTTGATGCTCATGAAATAAAATCGTTAATAAAACTTTAAATTAGAGCTTAAAAATTATTATTAATTTAAGAATACATATATCAAGGGTTATAAAATGTCAATAAATGTTTATATTTAAGTTGATGCATAAAAACATCAATAAAAACATCTTTGTTGACACGAAAGTATGTAAGTTCCATCAAAACAATGAATTCTTAGTTTTTTTTTTTTATTAATTCGTAGTATTTTATAGTCGTTCTTTATATCAATTTGACATTAATAAAACACTTTTAGGATATAAAAAAACCAAACAAAAGTGTATATAATAACACTTTTGAGAAAGAATTGTCAGACATAGGAGTGTTTTTATTTTGAACAGTTTTTATCAAAAGTGTTAAATGAAAATGGACTTTTGAAAAATATTTTTTTTTTCTAAGTTAATCCAAAGAACTTGTATCATGACAAAAAAAAAATGTACGAATTGAAGTTTGGGAGGTAAAACGAAGTTGCCAAACATATCTATCAGAGGATTTGGATGGAAATTTAAGTAATTTTCTTTTTGTGTAAGTGGACTTGGCAATTTGTAGGATCATGTCATATATAATTTTTTTGTATTATATATCTGAGTCATAGGATATGCCTTTGTTACATGTTTTTTGTGCCAACTATGTAACATGACCATTAATAGGGTCATTATAGTATAATTATATTTTAAAATATTTTACTTATAATATAAATACAAAGATGTTTCTTTCTAATGAATCTAAAATAATTTAATCCAATTTTATAAGAAATGTCACATGCACAAATTGATTGTTTAAATTAATTTTTTTTAAGTGTATGATTCATAAATAAATCAATCCTAAGCTCCGTTCAAAAAGCTCCTAAACAATACATTTTTTTTTTTAAAAAATAAAGGCCATTTGTCTAGTTTTTCAGGTTTTAAGTTATTTTGAACAATTTTCAAGTTTGTTGTACGAATAATTCATTCCTAGATTCCTTTATGATTAATGACTCGCTTCTCATAAATGTATGAAGCCTAACCTTTTACTTACATCATAGAATACTACCGCATTTTATAATGTATCGTGTTAAGAATGGTCAAGTCTATCATAGCTCCAATGCGATGACCATCCCTATCGTTAGAAAATGGGGAAAACACAACAAACCTACACATTTTATAATGTATGGTGTTAAGGATGACCATGTTTAGTCCTAACGCATTGTCTTTATCGCAATTATCTATTTTTCTCATAAAATGCAACAAACTATAAGAAAAATGGGGAAAAACAAAATAGAAAGATTTCATTGCAATAAGGATGAAATCGTGTGATAGACTTGACCATCTTTAATGCGATATGTTAGTGATTAATCATAAATGGGCTTATGAGTCATCCGTACAAAAAAAATCATTCAACAATGTTGACGATTATCGGAAAAATGGCATAGTTGGCTCAAAATAAAGGGTACAAATGAAAAATAGGTACTCTTTTGAAAACCAATAAATTTTGATCTTCTACTTATATCATCACTGCGTGAAATTACCACTTTAACCCTAAATGCATTATTCTTCTATTTTCTTCCTTTTTGTACTTTTTTTTTTTTTTTTTTTTGTGTTTTATTTTCTGAGTTTCTTCTTCTTCTCCTTTTCTTTTTTTTTTTTTTTTTTTTTTTTTTTACAATTCTTTTTTCTGAGTTTCTTCTTTGGTTTTTGTTTACTTTTGTTCTTTTTTATTTTTGCATTTCTTCTCATTTTTCATTTTTCTGCATTTCTTCTTCTTTCATTTTCATTTTTTTTTGTATTTTTTTTGCATTGAGCATCAAACATAGGGTATAGAGCATTAGAGTATCGAGTATCAAGTTAATTTCTGAATCGAACATATAACATAGAATATCAGGAGTTGAGGATCGAGTAATATGTAGCAAGTATATAGCATAAAACATATAACCTAGAGCATAAAACATCGAACATCAAGTATTGAGTGTCGAGAATCGAGGATCGAGTAATATGTAGCTAACATATAATATAGAGCATAGAGCATAGAATATCGATTATTGAGCATCAAGTATTGAGAATCGATCCAGGATGAGTATCAAGTATAGAAAAAAAACTTATGAATCATAACACATGAAGATTTTCAAGATTGAATTGAAAATTAACAGGATGCTAATGCAAAGAGATTCGTTTAGTAAGAAATGCCATACGTACGAAAAAAAGAATGAAAAAAGAAAAAAAAAAAATCCGACGTTTATGCCCGATGAACTTGGAAGCCCTTCAGTTGTCGCCGGCGGCTCCCTGATTCACGGTTGGCAACGCCCACAGGCCACACAGGTTGAGGTTCGTTTGCTCTTCTTTCCTTCATCTCGGCTTTTTTCTCAATCATTTTTGTTCTGCATAGCTCCTCGTCTTCTCCCATTCTTTCGCTCATCTCTCTCCTCATCTGTCACTGTGTGATTGTTAGTGAATATTATAGATTTCTTTCTTTCTGATTTATCAACGCTTGCCCCTATCCCCCATTGCTTCTGATACCGAATCTTACGCTCGAAAAATAATCCTATTTAATCTGCTTATAGAAGTTACCATTGCAAATACTAATTCCTAGTCAAGGGAAGTACTTTCTTTTTAACTGCTTCACTGATCAGTAGTTAATTTTGAATCTGCTTGTATCCGACCCACAAAAAGGACTATGCAGAATTGGGGTTGGGTTTGAATATATAAGAAGGAAGAGAACTTCCAAATGGATTGGAATTAGATTTGAGAATTTAACAACTCCTTGACGTTTGCTGAATTGTTGGACGGCCCCCCTGTTAAGTATATGTTCATGTTCAAAACCACCACCTCTGCATTCTTTTACTGTAATATATAACCAGTTGGTGCTCCTGAATGAAGAGTAGGCCAGGGGTATTCCCATGTTCAAAAGCTTTGATATATGATTTAATATATATTTGTTAAATTCTGTTTTAGCTGGCTTTGAATTTGAACCTGTTGTTTTAAGCTTCATCCAAGTTGATTTTTGCGAGAAGGAAGTGATGATGAAATGTTCTTCCCCGTTCACTCGCTATAACTTTTCTACACCTTTTTGAAGATGTTTATTGTAACTCACTGGGTTTGAATCTCTCTCCCTTATTTTGTAAATTTCATATATCAACAAAATTTGTTTCTTATACAAGATAATAGATACACACAAACACATTTTTTCAAGTTATAGCCTATATTAAACTGGTAAGGTTACAAGCATGTTAGAATACTGATTTCATTACATTCCTTTCTCCTATTTCCACTGATTTCCAGTTAAGGTGCCTTTTTCATCATTATCTTCTTGGTTACTAAACTTACTATGGCATTCTTTTCCTCCCCCTTTTTTGAAGTCATTTATAGGAGAGGTTCTATGACATGTTAATAATTGTATTGGGCTAAAGTCACAGACATGGTAAGCAAAGTTCACAAAACTTCAAGGCTTTAGTTCGAAAGAGATCTTAAACATCCAGTTGAGGTATTCCTATCAAATTCATGGGACTAAAATTTGAGATGAGAAAGGAGTTACAATGTTGGAGTAGTAATTAGGAAGTTCCTCTTAGACAATCGAAGGTTACCTTGAGAAAAGGTCCTGAGGAGCATATAATTCAATTGACATTCTTACCTTTCCTTTAATTTCTTTTGAGTATTTCTTCTACGCATGCCAGTTAAGTTGGTATGTAGGCCTCTGAAGAAGAGTTTTTGGTAGAGAAATATAAGAGTGTGGATCTACTTTTTAGTTTTTTTCTAAGTTCAATCTCTAGTTAATGTTGGCCTCGATAAAGATAGGTTATCAGAACTGCTTCTCATAAATTGGTTCTTTTGAAGCTCAACTCCAATCATTCCAAGCTTGCATTCTACTTTTTCCAAGCTATTTTGGGGCGGTAAGTGCACTTAAATGGTGAAGTTTCAGTTATGATCCATAGCCTACACGAAGGTTAATACTCAATTTTGACCTTGATTTTTCATTAATGTGGAAAGGATGTGAAACTATGAATATTCTTTTCATTTACTTAAATTTTGCCACTAATTTTTGGATTTTTGGCCGTGATCTCCATCTTCAATGACATAGAAAACTGGCTTCTAAAAGTGCTTTTGAGTTAGCAGCTCCAACGCAAAAGTTAGATTTTTGTGAAAACATTGAAAAGAGGTGATACTAGGGTCTTTCTTTCATCTCTGTGATTAGAAAGAAACAGTAGGATCTTCAATCATGTCTGAACTGTTGGCTAATTGTACATCTATTGACCTCAAATTAGAATGCCATACATATGGATTTCTGTAATTATGACAGCTTTTCTATTAACTTAGATCAGAAGCAAGTTTCTAATTTCCCTCCTCTAAGATGATAAGGAATTTCTCTTCCCATTGGCCTTTTGGCTGATGAATTGTTTCTCTTGTCAAAAAGAAAAGAATTAAAAAATGGAAAGAGAATGATTTGATTCCTAATCGAACCAATTTACACATATAACAACTTTCTTTTTTGAATTTAGGACCCCTTTTACTCAGGAAAACGAAGAATTATTCACTAAAAGATTGGAAGGGGGCATTTCTTCTATAATGGCATCTGAGTTGGTTGTGCATAATGGTGGATGCCACTGCAAGAAAGTAAGATGGCAAGTTGAAGCACCTGCCAGTGTTGTAGCTTGGGATTGCAACTGTTCCAATTGCTTCATGAGGGCCAATACGCATTTTATTGTACCTTTGGAACGGTTCAAGCTTTTAGGAGATTCTAGCAACTTTATTTCTACCTATACCTTTGGTTCTCACACTGCAAAACATACCTTCTGCAAAGTTTGTGGCATTACCTCATTTTACCATCCACGCTCAAATCCAGATGGAGTTGCAATTACTTTCAAATGTGTTGATCCTGGAACATTGACCCATGTTGAGATTAGGAAGTTTGATGGGAGCAACTGGGAAGCTTCTTATGATCACACAGGCATTGCTTCATTCTCAAAGTTTGAGAACACAAGTTAGTATGCATTTTCATATTTGCTATAAATGTATACTCTATGTTTATGACTGTTGACAATTGACACAAACTTTGTTTATACTTGTATTAGTAGCTGATGTATATTCTCGAGTCTAGCCATGCCATATTTCTACCTAATCCATCTCTTCTCCTACTCTTCTGTTATCCGCATTTGACAACTGCATTTCCCTCTTTTACCGCGCCATTCCTGTCAATCAATCTCCTCCCAAAACTAGGATATTAGAGAAACACAATGAAAAACTAAGACTCAAACCAAAACAGAAAAATGTGTGGTTTTTTCTGTTCAGACCTATTCTAGACCATTGGGGTAGGTTTAGTTCGCGGTTTTCACCAAAACCAGACCAGGCACACCCCTAGGAAGAACATTGATTGCATAGATACTTTTCTCTCTCAGTTTGGTAGGAGTTTTTCTCATTTGTTTTTAGAGTATCTTTGGTACTATCATTTTCCAAAATAGATTTTCTATTTTAACTTGTTTTGACACCAAGAAATGGTTGAGTCGTTGATTACTAAAAATTGGATTTCATACCCACAATTATATATTGTGGGGGACTCTAACAGGGTCGTTCAAAGGAAAAGATAGAAACAATGCTCGTAAGGAGTCCTATTGAAACCAAGAAATGTAGGCTTGCCTGCCATCCACACCAGAATAAATGAAGTTTTCCGAAAAAACCTGCTAGTGGAGGAAGACCTCCTAAGGATAAGAGACATAGTCTTCTTCCATAGTGGGTACCTACTTAAGATTTAATATCTTACAAGTTTTCTTGACACTCAGATGTAGGGTCAAGTGGGTTGTCCCGTGCGATTAGTCGAAGTGTACGTAAGCTAGTCCAGACAGTCACGGATTTTAAAAAAGAATTTGCCATCCTCTTGCTAGGCTATTTATAGCCTTTGCATCGAGTCTTGTAGCAAATATATTGTAGACAAAAAATTTGATGTATTCTTGTACATTGTTAAGTTGTGTTCTCTTTATGCAATTTTAGCGTACTGTTTGTCGTTCAAACATTCATATTTTGCTTAATCACCAAATTTTTGAAGTGTGTCAAACCTTAAATAAGGAATGAGTTTCGTTATTTATCAAATGAAATTTAAATTCTAACTCTATCCTGAGTTTATATAATTTGGTGATGTGAGTGGGTAGTTTATCAGAGCCAAAGGGATCTTTTTTTAAACTATATAATTTCAATTTAAGGAAGCTTAGGACTTAGTTTGCTTGGCATTTGAGTTTTGTTTTATGTTTCTAGATCAAATGAGTTCAACAAACACGTACGTATTAGGTAGACAATTTGGATTTTGTTTTTGAATTTTTTTTTTTCAGAATTTATGATCCAAACAGTTGCTAATTTGAAAACATGTATTTAGAATTTGAATTAAAATGTAAAATTCTATTAAAAAAGGTAAAAACGAAATATAATATTTCATTTTATAAACTCAATTTATTTTTAAACTATTGTATTATATAATTTATTTATAAATTATAGAAAATAAAAAATAACAATTATGCAAATCTTTTAACTAAAACATGTTCATAAATTAATTATTAATAGTTTATATTCAACTTATTATTTTTTTTTGACATATAAGGTGGGAGAATTGGACCTATGATTTTGAATTTGATAGTAAAAGCATTATGTTAGTTAAGTAATGCTTATTTTTGCATTACATAGAGTTTTATGGTTTATAAATAGTATCAAATACTTGTAAACTTGTTTAAATTATAATCTAATTCTTCATTTTGGTGCCAAACACATTCTCGAAAATATGAAATACAACTCTATTTTCATTGAATCTCTTATTTTTTTGTTTTCAAATTTCAGTTCTTAGATTAACTACTAGATAAACCCTTCGTTTTCTTATTGCCTATGAGTAGGATAACAGGGAAATAGGACCAACTAGCCTAAGTTTATATATTTTCTCTAATTACTAAAGAATCCATTTGAAACCTTAGGATCAATGAAATGATTCCTTGTTATGTGTTTGTTGATTAAGATTAAGATCCTTGATTAGTTTTTTTAGTATAGTGGAGATGAGGAGATTTGAACTATAAATTTATTAGTCAGCAACACATGTCAACAAAATATTAGCTTGACAGCTGGTGAGTGTGGTACAAATGCCTCTGAGGTGCAAGTATACTTCATCAGTGTCAAACGGAAGTATTTTGAGTATCGAAGCCAAGGGAACAATTCACAAAGCTTCCAATTCGATTTGAATGCAAATTGAGTCTAGACAAGC
Source organism: Benincasa hispida (assembly GCF_027475165.1). Classification (NCBI taxonomy): domain Eukaryota; kingdom Viridiplantae; phylum Streptophyta; class Magnoliopsida; order Cucurbitales; family Cucurbitaceae; genus Benincasa; species Benincasa hispida. The sequence continues at coordinate 30,725,574 of NC_143481.1, read as the reverse complement.
AAACAAGAGGTAACTGAGTATAAATGATTGATCGAGGGGTTTTGGTTGTAAAAGTAAAATAAAACATTTACAAAAGATGAAACTAAAAAGAATCAAATGATGGGAAGGAGATCCAAAATAGTTTCTGTCCACGCGAATTGTGCATACTATGCACCCACAATCTCCCTAACTAGGTGAGGTTGAATTCTTGGCATGCGACTCTTTATGCACCTGCAACTGGCAACTCTTTTAATTTCACCCAAACGAGCCTCTTTGAATGCACTAAAAAAATTGCTTTGTTAGCTTAGAATTTGGTTAGTTTTATGTGTAATTTGTGATTGTTGATCTTTTTATGTTTAATTTATAGAAAATCGAGTAATTGGACTAGAACGAGTAAATTTGAGAGTAAAATGACAAAAATATCCCTAAGGACGTCAAATTTTGACCGAGGGTAAGAAGAGATAAGAAAAGAGGTCAAAATGGGTGAAAAAATGCGGAAGAGGCCAAGCACGGAGCGTTGCAATGCGTGCTCGGTGCCAAGATAGTAGTTGCAAAACAAAGGAGCGTTGCGGCGCTTCAGAAAATCAAACGTGCTTCCGAAAATCAAACGTGCATCCGTCTTTAATTTGGATATCGCCATAGTGCTACAACAGATTGTAACATCCCGAAATTTTCAAGTAATTTTTATTAAATTATCTCGAAATATTTGGGTATTATCTTGACAAATTAGGACTACAAATTTAATTTGGAGACAATAATTAATTTAAATGATATTTATAATGATTTGAAATTTTAATTCAATTTACAGAAAAATTGGATTAATTTATTTGGGAAAAATTATGGTTTAAAATTTTTCTTCTCTTTTAATTTTGGAATTCAGATCCAAAATTGTAGTAATGAATTAGGAGAAGGAAATTGGATTATTTTATTTGGTTAAGGATTAAATATTTGAAGATATTTGGGGATTTGAATTCTTGAAGAAATTTGAAATTTGTATTTTGAAATTAATAAATCCAATTTGGAATTTAAGATATATATATATATATAATTGAAATTCAATTAAGATTTGGATTTAAAAATTTTATTTATATTATAAATATCATAAAAATAGATGTCCAATGCTTAGTGTCCTAAAAATCATGTGTCATTTTTCATATTATCCACGTGTCTTGTAATAATTCATGTTTGGGGTGGATCTCAAAATAATGCAGATTTGTGAGAAATCTACTTCAAAATTTCATTAATTTCATATTATTCAATTTTATAATTTTAGTTATTTTATGATTTTAGTTATATTATATTATATTTATTTATTATTAATATATAAATATATTATTATATTATATTTTTTCCATATTAGTGTTCCCGTTGTGTTTTCAATTTCACAACACATTATCAGCGCGAGTCTCTATTGCTCCCATCGCTGAAGGTAGGTTCTGAAGGTAGGTTGCTTTATTATAATTAATAAATTAAATGTTATTTTGCATATTTAGTACATATTAAATTTCTAATATAAATACAATATTTTGTGATAGTGTTGTCATGACAAACCTTACAAAACTAGAATTCGCAGCCCTTAGACATTAGTGACAATAATTATTTGTCATGGGTACTTGGTGCCGAAATTCACCTGGATGCTATGAACTTGGGAGAAACAATTAAAGAAAGAAATACGACATCCAGGACAAAACAAAAGATATGATTTTCCTTCCTCATCATATGTACGAGAAATTAAAAATGTAATATCTTACAATAAAAAATCCCCATATCTTATGAAAAATTTGAAAGAAAGCTATGATCACCAAAAGACAGTTATTCTTCCTAAAACCCGTTATGAGTGGATGCATTTGAGCCTACAAGATTTTAAATAAGTGATCACAATTCCTCATTATTTAAAATTAGTTCAAAATTGTTGTTATGTGGAGAAAAAATTATTGATGTCAATGTGTTAGAGAAGACATTTTCTACATTTCATGTCTTGGATATGCTGCTGCAGCAACAATATCGAGAGAAAAGTTTTAAACAATATTTTAAACTAATTTCATGTCTCTCGTGGCTGAACAAAATAACGAGTTATTGATGAAGAACCACGAACCTTGACCAACTGAAACAACACCATTCCCTGAAGTGAATGTTGTGAATGTTAATAATTGTGGTCGAGGTCATGAACATTGATAGAGGAAGAATTAATTATTATTTTCGTGGTGGTCGTTCTAATCATTTAAATTTCAAAAGAACCACACAAAATGATGATCACAATGGAAAAGCTCCACAAGATAAAAGTTCAAAGAGTGTTGAAAATAAATACTTCCGATGCAGAATGACTGGACATCGGTCATGTACCTGTCGTACGTCAAAACATTTATTTGACCTCTATCAAGCCTCCCTGAAGGAAAAAGAGAAAAATGTGGAAGCAAATTTTGCATACCAGGATTATGACATATTTGACCCATCTCACATGACAAATTTGGATGTGACGGACTTTTTTGAATCTCTTGAAGAGAAGATTGACACAGTTGGTGGAACATCAAATGTTTTTTTTTTTTTTGAACTTTGAGAATATCTAGACTTAATGTTGTTTTCTTTTATCCATCTTCATATTTTTTTTAGTAACTTGTGTATATTTTAAGGATTGTTTTTCTTATTATAATTATGCTCTTTTAATGAAGAAACATAATTATTAATGTTGGGTGTTTAAAAAATGAGCAAAGAAGATTTATGTCTGGTAGACAATGCAACTACACACAATACTTACAAATAAAAAATACGTTTCCAAATTGACAATGCTGAAAGCAAAAGTAAATACAATATCAGGTTCTGCAAACTTGATTGAAGGTTTTGGAAAAGCAAATATTATTTTGTCTAAAGGAACAAAATTTATAATTGACAATACATTGTTCTCTAGTTAATCAAAGATAAATATTTTAAGTTTTAAAGATATATGTTGCAATGGTTATCATATTGATATTGATAGTAAGAATAATGTGAAATATCTATATATTATCTCTACTGTCTTAAATGAAAAACGTATATTAGAAAATTTGTCTACTTTATCTTCTGGATTGTATTATACTTATATACGAGTAATTTAAACATATGCAACAATGAACCTGAAGTTCATGAATCTAAACATATTTACAATTTGACATGACTGATTGGGTCATCCAGGATCTATAATAATGAGGATACTTATTGAGAATTCAAATGGATATCCATTGAAGTACCAGAAGATTCTTCAATCTAATGAATTATCATGTGATGCTTGCTCTCAAAACATATTAATAATTAAACCATCATTAGCTAAAGTAGGGACTGAATCACTTGTATTTTTAGAACGAATTCATGATGATATATGTGGCCCACAAAGTAGACCATTTTGATATTTTATGTTATTAATAGATGCATCCAGTAGATGACCACACACGTCTTATTAATTATTGTATGTCAATTAGGATAAGTGTTAAACATCCTGTAGCTCATGTTCATACACAAAATGGTTTAGCAGAATCATTCATAAAACGTTTGCAATTAATTGCAAGACCATTACTTATGAGAGCTAAGCTTCCTTCGTATGGGGATATGTTATTTTGCATGCAATGTCACTTGTATGCATTAGACCAGTAGCTTATCATAAGTTCTTGCCATTACAATTAACTTATGGTCATGAGCCAAATATTTCCCTGAGAATTTTTGGGTGTGCAGTATATGTTTCAATTGCTCCACCACAACGCACTAAGATGGGTCCTCAAAGGAGGTTAGGAATATATGTTGGAATGATTCCCCATCAATTATTAAATATCTTGAACCCTTGATGGGTGATATATTTACTGCACGATTTGCTGATTGTCATTTTAATGAGACAAAATTTCCAATATAAAGGGGAGAAATTAAGAAATTGGAAAAAGAAATTACATGGAATTCATTGTTATTGTCTCATTTAGATCCCCGTGCAGATCAATGTGAACTTGAAGTTTAGAAAATAATTCATTTGCAAAATATAGCAAATTAATTACTAGATGCATTTATAGATGCAAAGAAAGTAACTAAGTCACATATACCACCTGCAAATGTTCCATGAAAAATTGATATCCCAACACAACAAGTTGTCACTAATACACGCCAGAAGCGTGGTAGACCAGTGGGTTCTAAAGATAAAAATCCTCGAAAACGAAAAATAATTAATAGTAAAAAAGACTTGGTTGAGGATGTAAATACCCATGAAGAAATCCTCGACATGACTAGTGGGGAAAGTGAAATACCTAAAGATAATAATGATATTTCAATAAACTATTTCATGACAGAAAAAAGATGGAATTGAACTAATGTAGTTATTGATAACATTTTTGTGTATCATGTTGCTCTTGATATTATATCTAAAAATGAGATCCTGAACCAGAATTTTTTGAAGAATGTCGACATAGAAAAGAATGACTTCAATGGAAAGAAGCAATTGAGGTGGAATTAAACTCACTTAAAAAAAGGCAGATTTTTGGACTAGTAGTCCGAACACCATAAGGTGTCAAACCTATGAATATAAATGGGTATTTGTGAGAGAAAGAAAATGAAAATAATGAGGCCACAAAATACAAAGCACGACTAGTTGCACAAGGTTTTTAACAAAGACCTAGTATTAATTATGAGGAGACATATTCTCTAGTGGTGAATGCAATTACACTAAGATATTTAATTGGTTTGACTGTGTATAAAAGTCTGGATATGCATCTTATGGATGTAATCACAACACATTTATGTGAATCTCTTGATAATGATATTTATATGAGAATCTCATAAGGATTTAAGGTACCTGAAACATAGACATCAAATTTTCGGGAATGGTATTCAATAAAGTTACAGAGATAACTATATGATTGAAACAAGCAGGACGGATGTGGTACAATCGCCTGAGTGAATATTTATTAAAAGAAGGATTATTAAAATAATCGAACATGTCCGTGTGTTTTTATAAAGAAATCACAATCATGATTTGCTATTATAACTGTATATATTGATGACATGAATATAATTGGAACTTCTGAAGAGCTTTCAAAGGCAATCGAATATCTTAAGAAGGAATTTGAGATGAAAGATCTCAGAAGAATAAAATTTTGCTTTGGTTTGCAAATTGAGCATTTAGTAGAAGAAACATTTATTCATTAGTCAACTTATATAGGAAAATTTTTGAAAAAATTTTATATGGACAAAGCACGTCCATTAAATATTTCAATGGAAGTTCGTTCATTAAATATAAAGAAAAATATATTTTGAACTCGAGAATATAATAAAGAACTTTTTGGTCCTGAAGTACCATATCTCAGTGGAATTCGTGCACTTATGTATCTTGCTAATAATACTGAAGGAACTCGTTTGACAGAGAACCTATGAGCGGAAGTGGATCGTCTAAATCCCATTTCGATTGAACATAAACATTTACAGTCAAGTATACAGATTATGCATCAAAACATAAATTATAGCATGCTTTCTAACAATAAATAAGGTTCAAAAGATTATACCTTTGAATAACTCTTCTTCACGTTAATCCCTCAAATTGCACGAACACTTCGAAGAAGTCACGAACACTCCAAACAACAACAAACAACAACAAAACTCTCGAACCAAAAGAGGACACAACCACTTGGTGAACTTGGTATTCTCGATGTGAGAACCCAGGAGTGGTGGGCTTTGGCTATTTTGGTTAGAGGGAAGTTTGGAGTTGGAGGAGGAAGACAATCGAGAAAGACAACTGTCTATCACATAGAAAATTCGCTCAGTCGTTTAGTAAAAGGAGTTTATCGCATAGGCTCTCAACTAATCGTGTAGAAGAACTCAATCGTGTAACACTAATCTACAGGAATAATAAAATCATACTTTATTTTATTCCATTTTTCCATAAAAACTAATTAACTACCCACTAAGGTGGTTAGAGAGAAAAAGAGGATAATTATCAAATAATTAATAATTATAAATAAATATGATAACCAACTTGTCATATTATATTTATAACCTATAATTTTAATATTGCATCATATACAATATATAAACTATAGTTATTTTTCTCTATTTTATAGCATTAAATATAAATCATATTTGTATTAAATTTAACAACTATGAATCTTATTCATAGAAAAATATATTTGAATCATAATCAAATATTTTTTCCTCCAATTAAACTATAATGTATCATATATATTATGCCAATTATATCATATATAATTGAATTAATTGAATTATATCATATATAATTAAATTCCCTCTTATTAATTTGAACATTTCAAATTAACTGAAAAACTGATTCTCAACTAAATCCTTTGAGCTAACCAAGGGGACCTTATGGACCTGTAGCTTGAAGCTCCAACGGTACGTGAATAAATAATTAAACTCTTTAATTACTTTATCCACCATCCGTTAATTATCGGACACTCCACTAAAGACTGACAACTGCACTCTTCGCACTACAGATATATTTCTGTGTCCATTGGATATAACCAATCAACAGTACGATGACCCTTCACAAATTGCTCGTAAGTACACCTAGCCCAAATTACCGTTTTGTCCCTGTAGTTATATCTAACTCCTTAAGAACCATTGATCTCTCTAATGAATAATAGATCATAGTCCCACTATGACTAAACCCCTCTCGGGCCAAGAGAGGGTGTGGCGCCACACTGTTCAAGACCCAAAATCAGCCTTTAAGGGAGCAATTTATCTACTTATCCCTACTTCGGGGAAGGAGTGAATTCCATCTTGTGTAGCTGAGTTTCTAGCTCCCCAATCAGACGAATCCCAAAATGGTAGGCTTGTGAGTCGACGATCTGGCCACTCTCACCCATACAAATCAAAGGACCGCCCTTATAGGCAGGAATTTGCAACTCACTCAGGATTAAGGTCATGTTTCCTATGGTAATCCTAGTGAAATGAAAGTCTCTATTATAAACAGCGTTATATAACAATAATAAACATTTCGTGGTTCGGTTTTATACAAACTTCTTTGTATAGAATATCCCCGCTCGATTGTCTAATACATGAATGATTAGGATCAGATCATTTGTAGCACTTTACAACCTTTGTAACACTACAAAAGTGGGCCATACTTGTAGTGTCACTAAGATAAGGTACCCAGTCTTATCCAGATTCTACAGACCATTTAGGTTATCACTTAAACATGACCCACCTGTATGTCTCCACATATATGTTTAAGTTAGAACGATATCTGTGGATGTTAGTTTATTGGTTTATGGTTAATGCAAATAAAATATCATATATTTCATAGACAAAGTGAATAAAATATCATATATTATTAATCATAGAAATGTTTGTTCATAGAAGGTTTACAAATTATAGGACCCTACGAGATTTAAGGCATCAACCCCAACAAATACAAGACCAGATATTGCATTTCCAGTAAATTTATTAGCTAGATATAGTTCTTCTCCTACAAAAAGACATTGGAACAGAATTAAGCATGTACTTCGTTATCTCTGAGGAACAATCGATATGGGTTTGTTTTATTCAAATAAATAAAATTTTGATCTAGTTAGTTATGCAAACTCGGATATTTATTTGATCCACATAAAGCTAGATCTCAAACAGGATCTGTTCACATGTGGAGGAACTATTATATCATGGTGATAGGTGAAACATACCATAATAGCCACTTCCTCAAATCATGCTGAAATTCTTACAATTCACGAGGCTAGTCGAGAATGTGTATGGCTAAGGTTAATGACTCAGCACATTCATGAAACATATGGTTTGTCTTCTAATAAAAATCTTCCAACAATATTATACAAAGAAAACACAACTTGCTTAGCCCAAATCAAAGGAGGATATATCAAAAGAGATAGAACAAAATATATTTTACTGAAGCTTTTCTACAATCATGATGTTGAAGAAAATGGCGACATCACTGTACAACAAATTTGTTCGAAGAATAATCTATCAGACTTATTTACAAAAGGATTACCAACTACAACTTTTGAAAAATTGGAGCACAACATTGGAATGTGGTGACTCAGAGATCTTAAGTGATTTTTTCGTGAAGGGAAGTAAATATATTGTATTCTTTTAGGAGTGTGTATTATATGCAATATGTACTCTTTTTCCTTTACTAGGGTTTTTTCCCATTGGGTTTTTCTTAGTAAGGTTTTAATGAAGCATATTTCATATATATATATATATGGGCATCTAAGAGGGAGTATTATAAATATTATAAAAATAGATGCCCAATGCTTAGTATCCTAAAAGTCATGTGTCATTTTTCATATTGTTCATATGCCTTGTAATAATTCATACTTGGTGTCCATGTAAGTACACATCTTATTTGCCACTTTGTCTATAAATAGTGACATTTGGTGGATCTCAAAAGAATGGACTTATGAGAAATCTACTTTAAAATTCCATTAATTTTCATATTATCCTATTATCCAATTATCCAATTATTTTATGATTTTAGTTATTTTATATTGTATTATATTATATTTATTTATTATTATTATATAAATATATTATTATATTATATTTTCTCCATTTTTGTGTTCCCATTGTGCTCCTCAATTTCACAACAATTTTTGTATAATACATATTAGTTTTGGGTTGAAGTTAAAAAAAAAATAAAAAAGGAAAAAAATTAGATATCTTTCTCGGGAAATTTGTACGGATGACCCATTTTTAAAAAATAATGTCAATTGACCCTCTGCTGACATCATCGCCATACCAAATTACGTAAATTACCCTCACAAGTGCCTCACGTTATAAATCTCGCTCTCGCTTTAAATTCCTTGGTTTGATGTGATTGCTTGTCAGTGTACGGATGATTTGACAATTTTCACGACTAAAGCCTTAAATCAATAATACCTAAACACAATACAATGATGATTTCTTTAAACTCTAAACTCCATTTCAACGGTGATTACTTCCCTGGTTTTCGATAGTGTTTGTTGAACGAAGTTTTTTCGAATGGGGATTTCCAAGACAAGGCTTTTTAAAAAAGGAACAGGTTTTTCAGAACGGTGTTTCATTATTTTGTGTCTGTTTCATTATTTTTGCTGTGTTATTTCCAGAAAGGTAGAAATTGAGCATTACGAAATTTTTATTGGGAGAGAGAGAGCGAGAGATAGAACGAAAGTGAGACAGAGCAAAAGTAAGAGAGAATGGGAGATTAAAAGAGAGAGAGATTAAGAGAGAGAGAGCGAGATTAAGGGAGAGAGCAAGATTAAGAAGGAGCGAGAGTACACTTCAATTGCTTGTACAAGTTAATGAAAAATGTTCTCTTGCTTTATAGGATGACAAAAAAAAAAAAATGTCTCTTATTCGATATGGAGATGATTGGGATGAGAATGAAAGTTTGTATATTGGGGGAGAGTTGACAGGAATCATTGTGCCTGTTACATTGAAGTATGACGAACTTAAATCTCACATTTACAGGGTTACAAATGTCAATTCTCCAGTGTTTGATCTTATAATGAGAGTTAAATATAAGCTTGAATATGAAGCCCCTCCATAATACATAAGGAATGATGATGATGACCGTTTCCTTCTTTTCTGAGAAGAGCTTAATAGACTTCAGTTATCTGTAACGTTAAAATTGAATCAGGATGAAAATATTAGAATGAGGTTTGGAAATGTGAGTTATGATGATACGACTATGGACAGACAATACGAGGAATCATATGAGTTTCGTCGAGAAGAGGATGATATTCCATTGTCTACCAACACTATACCATCAACATTATCACTAGACAACAACCGCACTAATCCAGCAAGATTGAATTTAATGAATCATGGTGATACAGAATTAGGCGGTACTTCAGTTGTTGGTAATGAGAGATCATCTAGGCTTCATTATATGAATTGTGGTCATCCAGAGCAACGTTGTGGTCCTTCAGTGGATGTTAATGAGCAACTAACAGGATTGAATGAAATGGATCGTGATCATAGAGATGTGCATTGTTCTACAACAGCTTCAGTGGTTCCACCATCTGTGTCTTCAAGTCATAGGGGAGAGTTGATTATGCCTGGTACCTCTTCATCTAGGATAGACGTTGAAGTTGGTAAACTATTTTTGAGTAAAAAAGACTTGAAAATGTGATTATCTATTTTGTCCATTGATGACATGTAGAAATGCATGTCATCTTAGGCCTTTTATTTAAAATTATGAGAACTGTTAAGCAGAATATGTGGCAATTATGTTAGGAATTCATAAGAAATTGAGCTTGCGGTGTTCAGCATTAAGAATCTCAGCTAACCCATTATTATGCATTATTATGCATTATTATGCATTCAATTGTCTATTTTTGTAGCTAACGCAGGAAGTGGACGCAAACGCGGAAACCAGACTACCGCATAGACGACTGCATACGGAGAAACTCTCCATCGCAAAGGTGAACATGTTCGATCAACGCATGGGTGTTGTGGTAATCAGCAGCATGCATCCATCGTATGGGAGTTGCGCTCGTCAAGTGATTGCGGTCATCGTGTAGAGTTGCGGTATTAAGTGAATGCGGTCACTGAATGATTATGGCTATACGATAGCGCATGATAAAGGGATCAACGTAAGTTTGGTGGAATGGACTCATCAACGCATCTACCTTGGGAAAAGAAAAAGATGATGTTGACATTTCACCTACCACGCCGTTAGCAGCAGAGATTCAGAAAGGAATAAATGCACCACGAATGTCAGAATCAGAGCAGTCCATTAATGCTGTCGGCGATCCAAGCTCTATATAAAGAAGCCGATAAGCCGAATTCCAACTTGTCTGGGGATTACCCCTACAATCCAAGGTTTTCGCCTGAGGTTCGTCTAGGGTGGATCCTTGTGATCTAGACAAATGCGTGAGAAGAAGCTTGAGAGTTCTTCATCTTCTTCATCCGTTCTGAGTGACGACCGGAGCCTTCGACCGAAGCTAAATCTCGGGAGAGTCAGCTTCACCACCCTGGAAGCAAATCTTTGCTTCCAGCTGGTCATTTCATTTTCTCTTACTTTTCTTATATTGTATTGTATTACATTTTGTGATGAAGGAATTAATACATTATGTGTTCAATGCATTTCTGTGTTTCCTTCGATTCCATCCCCACCTTTCTTTAGTTAGCATCCATAACTTCATTGCATCAGTTAGTGAGATTGCTAGAGTATCGCAAACCTAATCATGTGGATTAGAGATATGAAGCATGTAGCAAACCACCGGAAGGTGTGTGTTGCGTGAGTGTGTGAGAAAACCTTGCAATGTAAGCAAGTATTCACTAGGGATAGGAATAATCTTACGTTAGCCAAGTTCATGCGGGTACCTTGTCTTATGTATGTGTCCATTGCACCTTTAGAGCTACTCGGGAGAGAGTCTAAAGAAAGAACCTAAGACTCGAGAGAGCTAGGTTAGAATTGATGCTCAGAAGAGCTAGATTAGGTTTGCATAAGCAAGAATGGAGACTTAAGAATAAGTTCCGTTTGCCATCCCATAGCGTATGCACCCTATGGATAGGATATTGCATGCGTCCAGGAAGTAGGATATGGTGGTGATATGTGGCCATCACACTCATACGGTGAGAGCAGGTGAGCGGGTTATAGAGGTTTAGGCTGGCATAAGCTTCTCGGCACTTTTGTATATCCATCGCATACGTCCTAGAGTTAGGCTCAAGTGTGGGTAGCATGATCGCATGGCTTGCATTGACTAAGGTTGCCCTTGCGGTCACTCTTAAGTATTGTAATGAAGACATCTCCACATTTTATCTATTTTCCCATTCATTTACTTCATGTCAAAAGTTGTCGCGTCTCTACCTTTCATTCTCATTCTCATTCTGTTGTCTGTTAGCTAGAAGTAGGAGTAGTGTTAGCTTAATAACCCCTCCAACATTCTTTTATTCAACCGCGACATGCACATTACCACATACATCTTGCTACAAGTCCCTGTGTTCGACCTCGGATCACTCGAGAAACTTGCGTTCGCGTTATACTTGGCGTGAGCGAAAGAAAAGTTGTGACAGGATGCATGGTCATCGCATACATTTGTTAACACATAGTCATTCCAGCGCATGACCATCGACGCATGAAAATCAACGCATACTTCAAGAACATGCATCACATATTGCGTCCACGAAATTTTAGTTGTTGAGTAATTGACATCTAATTTCCCCTCATCAAGTTTTTTCAAAAAAATTTTTGAATTTAGGGTCAGGAAGTCAACGAAATCTTTGTTCACTATCAAATGTATTAGGGAGACTTGTCAGTGGAGCTTTCGTGTAATGAAAATGGAAGAGTCTGATATATTCAAGATCACAAAGTACTGCAGTTTGCACACATGTTCCATCGGAATTCTGAATCACGACCATAGACAAGCAACTGCTACGGTTGTTGGTCAGTTGATTAAAGATAAGTTTACAAGCATAGGACGTATTTATAAACCTTGTCATATCGTTGAGGATATGAAGAGAGATTATGGCGTAAACATAAGTTTTGATAAAGCATGACATGCAAGGGAAGCCACATATGATCTCACTAGAGATACTCTACAATACTCATACTCTATACTACATGCTTATAAGGAAGCGTTAAAAATAGAGAATCCGGGTACAGTGTTTGAGATGTGCATTTCAAGTAATTGTTTATGACATTAGGGTCTTGTATTAGAGGTTTCACAAGCTGTTGGCCTGTGATAATTGTTGATGGATCGCACTTGAAAGGAAAGTACAAAGGCACCATGTTGGTTGCAGTTTCTATAGATGGGAACAATCAATTATACCCACTAGAATATGAAATAGTGGACAATGAAACCGATCGATCATGGAAATGGTTTATGTTGAACTTGAAATGCAGTATCAGAGAACCCGATAGTCTGGTGTTTGTGTTTGATCGGATGGTATCTATTAGCAATGTTATTCGTGTTTTTTCCCACGACATTTCATGGATTGTGCACGTGGCATATAGATAGAATCTTATTACAAAATTTAAGGATAGTACAGTTGTTAGGAGATTAAGAGATGCAACAAGGGCATTTCGTATGACAGAGTTCCAGACAAAATAGGACGAACTCCGTAGTTTTCGAGACGGTGCTATCATGAAATATCTAGAAGACATCGATCTTCAAAGGTGGGCACGGGTTTACCAAATAGAATGAAGATATGACAACATGACGTCTAAAAATGTAGAGTATTTCAATTCGTTAATTAAAGAGTATCGTCTATTGCCCATAATATGCTTGATTGAACATGTTAGAGGAATTCTCCAGTCCTGGTTCTACGAATAGAGGAATTACCGGACATCTCGAATGACATTGCACTCTGACTACTGTGAAACCCGATTGGCAAGTGAGGTCGATAAGGGCAGACGATATCGGGTTGAGCCTATTGATTGTTATCAAGTCCATGTGTGAGATAATCGATTGGATGGTATTATGTATCTTCAAATAAAGGAATGCACGTATAAGGATTTCACTCATTTGGTATCCCATGTTCGCATGCACTTGTGGCTGCCAAAGATCGAAGCATACCCATTCAGAGTCTTTACAGTCGATTTTGTACAATGGACTCTCTAATGACTGTGTATGCAGAGCCTATAAATCTACTCGGGCACATATCTGAATGGAGGAGAGCTCCTGGATATGTAGAAAAGACTATCCTTCCTCCAAAGTTTGTGGCACAAGTCGGGCGGCAGAGAGTGAGAAGAATACCATCCAGAGGAGAATTTCGCAAACAAATAAAATGTGGTAGGTGTGGGAATTATGGGCATAACCACTGAAACTGTAGCGAACTGCTCACAACTATGCGATGTACTGAAAATGGCAGAAATCATGACTCAAATACGTCTCATCTAGTTTAGTTTATAACTAACTTTATCTTGTAACGGTCTATTGGTATATGTTATAAATACCACTGATCAGAAAACAAAGAAGAATTTTTCATACTTTCTATTTTTTCTGTAAATAAAAACAAGTTGTAAGCAATCTTCAAGTGAGAAAGAAAGTGAATCTTTTTGCAAATCACGAAAACACCATCTTGTTATCAAATCATAACGATTTTAGATTATCGAGTTGAATCACGTATTGATTTTCTTCTATCGAGTCAGAAGTTTTTCGTCTTCGAGTTGCTTTGAGTAAAGATTAATACTCATCGAGTAGAGATGAGTATTGATTAGCACTCATCATGTTCCATCGAGAAAAGAACAGAAACTCATCGAGGATAGAAGGAAATTTCTATCGAGTATCGAGCAGAAACTTATCGAGTATCGAGTATCAAGCATCGAGGATTTAATAGAGCATTTCTTAGCCATTTCTTCATAATCTCGCTCTCTCTCTAAATCTCCATAAGTGTTGCTCTCCCTAAAAGTTTCGCTCTTTAAATCTCACTCTCTCTCAAAGTCTCGCTCTCTCAATCTCGCTCTCTCTCAAAATCTCAATCTCTCAATCTTGCTCTCTCTCCAAATCTTACTCTCTCAATCTCGCTCTCTCTCAAAATCTCGCTTTCTCAATCTCCATAAGTGTTGCTCTCCTTAAAAGTCTCGCTCTCTCTCAAAGTCTCACTCTCTCTCAAAATCTCGCTCTCTCAATCTCGTTCTCTCTCAAAGTCTCGCTCTCTTAATGTTTGAACTTTTAACCTTGAACTTTGATTAATGTTTTATATACCATTGATATAATGAAAAGAGCAATAGCTCAATTATACATGTTTTGATAAAATGTATAATATTAAATTTTGAACTTTGAACTTTGATAAAATTGTTTTATACATGTTTTACATACATAAAAAATACAATAAAAAATACATGTTTTATACACATAAAAAATACGGAGTGCTAGCCCACAATTGACATGCTAACTGCATCCTATATTCACTCATTTTCTCTGAGTGATTACGGAAGGATCAACAACAGTCATCAAATGTTCTAGTAATTTTATTGCAAAGATACCACAATCAAGCGACCCGTGCTGTAGGTTGGCATTCATGGGCCGGGTGATTTTCCAACGGGATGTGGATAGGCTCAACTTTGAACGATCCATGTGACAATCAATGGGTCCAACCAAGTCCTCAGCTTCGTCATTGGTGTGTATGGCGGAAGTGAATCGAACACGAATATTGAAGGAACTCTCATACAAGAGTACCTATGAGCGGAAGCGGATCTTTCCAATTCATTGTGACAGAATTTTCACATATACATTCACACATACAAATATGCATTAAAAATGCTAAATTACTGGCATGCTTAAAGGATACATAAATAAGAGACCGAGAGAACATACCGGTTGAAGATTTTCTTCACAGCAAATCTCGCTTTCGCTGGAACGATAAGCTATCATTCAGTAACACCCAATCGTCTACCACGAACAGTCTCAACACGAATAGATGAAGAAAAGGAATGAAACCACCACTTGGAACCCTCAGTATCCTCGGAGTGAGAATCCAAAGAGTGGGCTCTGTTCGGATTTGATAGAGGGGAGGAGGAAAAGAGATCATATACAACGACCAACCAAGTGGGAGAAAGACTCGTCTATCGTATAAGCAAAATGCTTGATCATTTAGGTGAAGTATATGATCGTGTAGGAAAAACTAAGCGATCGTCTATATGATCGTTTAGTAAAGCTCGGGTGCTAAACGATCGTTTAGTAAAAGATAAGCAATCGTTTATTAAGTAGCGTGCACGGGTGTAAGCGATTGTTCAGTAAACAACACTATTGTATATGCTCTGATTTACTAAGCGATGACTCTCTAGAATTGCAAAACACCGTGAGCTATTTAAGCGTCTCAAAACGATTCTTCATCTTACTCATCAGTTACAAAAACAGAAGAGACGCCGACCAATTATCCCATAACTATCAAATTAATAAATAATAAATATAATCACATTATATTCATAACCTATGGTTTAATATCATATATTAACCATAGTATTTTTCCTTCATTAGATATAAATCATATTTATATCCAATTTCCTTTAAATTAATGTATCTCATACATAAAGTCAATTATATCATATATAATTAACTAGTTCAATTATATCATATATAATTGAACTTCCTCTTGTCAATTTGAACATTTTAAATTGATCCAAAAACGAGTTCTCAACTTATATCCAAGCTACCAAGGGGACCTTATGGACCTATGGCTCGAAGCTCCAACAGTACGTGAATAATTGACTAAACTCTTTAGCCACGATATCCACCATCCGTTAACTGCCAGACATTCCACTAAAGACCGATAGCTGAACTCTTCTTACCACAGATATATTTCTATGTTCATCGGATATAACCAATCATCAGTACGATGACCCTTCACAGATGCTTGTAAGTACAGTTGGGTCAATTTATCATTTTGCCCCTGTAGTTACATCTTACTCCTTAAGTACCACTGATCCCTTTAATGAATAATACAACATAGTCCTACTATGTGTGAACACTGCTCGGGCCATGAAAAGGCATGTGGTGCCACATCATTCAAGCCCCGAGATCAACCCTTAAGGGAGCAATCTATCTACTTACATCTGCTTCGGGGAAGGAGTGAACTTCATCTTGTGTAGCTAGGTTCCCAACTCCCAAATTAGATGAGTCTCCAAAGTGGTAGGTTTGAGTCGGCGCTCTGGTCATTCGCACCCATGCAAATCAAAGGACCGCCCTCAATGGTAGGAGTTCCCAACTCACTCAGGAGTGAGGTCATGTTACCTATGGTCATCCTAATGAAGTGAAGTCTCTATCATGAACGGGGTTATATGACGAGACGTTAACACTTCGTGGTCAGGTCTTATACATTTGTATAGGACGCCCCCGTTCCATGTCCACTACACGAATGATTAGGATCAGACCATCTGTGACAAGTCACAACACTTGTAACTATTCCACAAAGCGGATCGCGTTCGTAGCTTTACTAGGATAAGGTATCCCTCTTATATCCATATACAACAGACCATTTTGGTTATCACTTAAGACATGATCCACTTGTATGTCACCACATACATGCTTAAGTTACATAAAGACAACCGGGTATTTTAAGTTTATTGGTTTCTGGTAAATCAAATAAAACATCCAAATGTGCAAAGTCAAGAAGTGAAGTAAATATCATATATTATACAACACAAGCATTCGTACAAACTGTTTACAAACTACAGGACACGAGACTTGAGGGCATCATCCCCAACAAATATATGGCCTCTGTTAATGTCCATTGCAAGGATCATCTAGTGCTCACTGATGTTCATTGTCGTATACATAAAATCCACATATGCCCATTTGACATCGAATTTATCGGTGACGTAGTCCTTGTACGTGTCTTCATCCTCCCATACTAAGGCAACCTCTAATCTTGGCTTATTCTTTAGAATATGAAGTTTGTGTGGACTTCAGAATGTGAGCAGAGCTTTCAAGAGTTAAAATGGAGACTCGTATCGACTCCTATACTTTATCAATCCTAGGTAAAGAATTTGAGATTTATTGTGATGCATCCGAATAGAGACTAGGATGTGTGTTGATGCAGAACGGGAAAGTGATTGCATATGCGTCTCGTCAACTTAAGAAGCACGAGAGCAATTATCCTACGCATGATCTGAAGTTGGTAGCAGTTGTATTGGCTCTAAAGCTGTGGAGACATTATCTATTTGGAGAGCGTTGTAAAATATTCACAGATCACAAGAGTCTGAAGTATATGTTTGATAAAAAAGAATTAAACTTGAGGCAGGGAGGATGGATAGAATTGATCAAAGACTATGACTGCTTAATTGTGTACCACCTTGATAAAGAAAATGTTGTAGTAGATGCACTAAGTAGAAAGTCTTTGGGATCCAGAGTAGTTATTGGGTCAGTGAGAGATATGTTTGATAACTGGTAGAAATACAAGTTATTAAAGCTCAATTTATTAAAACAATAGGAGAAAGCGATGATAAAATAGGCAATATTATGATTGAATGCGCCAAATTAAAAGAAAATTGCGATCGCTAACGCTCATCGCATAAAAGCAGTTAAATTGCGTTATTCTGTGCAGGTACAATGCGATGGCGCACTTGAATTTGTGATCCAAGGGTATAATGCGATGGCGTGTTTGAGTTTGCGATATAAGGGTACCTCAAAGATGATCGCGTGATGACTTTACATAAAGGTGGTAGCCTAATGTAATGAAACATGATGGGACGTAAAGCTGATAAAGGTCAAATCGAAAATATAGTTGACGGTCGTTGAAGACCATACTGTTGCAAATATATTGAACTTCCGGTGACTATCAGACGATGCAACAGGGTATGGAAATTAATGCTACCCATCCACGCAATCATTAGCGAGAAGAGCTGCTTTGTCTAGAAGTCTATAAATACCCAATGCTACCAAACCAGAAAGAGAGTGTGTGAGGAAGCGAGGCAAAGCCGAGGGAAGGGAATTCTTGAGAAGAAATTAATTTTTGGAGAGGTCGAGAGACTGCCGAAAACAGCACGGAGGAGAGACACCAAACCCTTGCGAAAGCAAGAATTATCAACTTGGGAAAGAATTGAAGTGATAAGAGTAGTGTAAAAAGCCAGAGGAAGCAAGACATTGTTTACCTGGCTTGATACTTCTTACACCATTTATTGTTTTGTACTCAAACACTTTACTTGCAAAAATGGAAACTTCATTTCAATTTATGTTCAATCTCTTCACACCATGCATGAGTAACTAAATTTGTGAATGGGTTGAGAAGTACTTAGCTAGCATGACTTAAGCTGTGCACTTAATGCGATCATCTTGTCTTATGTATGCTTCATTCATCATTTGGAGTACTTGAGAGAGTAGTCTAAAGACAGAATCTAGGCTTGAGAGATTCGGATTAGATCACATAAGTAAGAGTAGAGACTTAGAAATAAGTTCTATCTACTACATTCCATACACATCGCATGCATCCTAGAAATAGGAAATGTGGCCTTATGCATTGAGAAATGTAGTGCTTAATATTTGTGTATAGCATGATCGCATGACTTGTACAATATCTTAAGAAATGCTAGTGAAACCTCTTCTCAACCCCTTCATCGCATACTTGTCACAACACCACCCTTTATCGCTGTGCATTTAATTCCATCGCATTAGAAAATCTAAGTTAAATCACCATCTACTTCTTAAATCACCATCGCAATAGGATCAGAGAGTCCGTCACATATCTATTTAGTAATCCCTGCATTCGACCCTAGACTTACCAAGACCCTAAGAAGGCTTATACTTGGGCTTTGTTAGGAAAACTTGCATGATCATCGCATCCACACATTCTTACATCACATGATAAATCAACCCATCAAGTTTTTGGCGCCGTTGCCGGGGATTACGGTATAGATTGCGCTAACATAATTTTTTTTTTTTATCTTTGCAGCTTTCGACCTTTGTTGTATTGCCATTCCACCTGTGAAGGAAGAAGCAAGCGTCGTATGAGCGAAGGACATACACTTGAGCTCAAGTATGACCCAGAGATCGAAAGAACTTTTTGCAAAAAGCAGAGAAACAGACATAAACAGCAAGGAAGAGTTTGTATAATGACTGAACAACCTGAAGAACAAGTAGCGAATGAAAACAACATGATGGAAAATCCTATCCTACTGGCAAATGATCGTAATAGACCCATTCGAGACTATGCATCACCAAACTTGTATGATTTCTCCCCAGGAATCATGAGACCAGCATTGGATGGATCAAGGTTCAAGATGAAGCCAGTAATGTTACAAATGATACAAATAGCAGGATAGTTCAGAGGTCGGCATGGTGAAGATCCGCACGCCCATCTACGAAGCTTCATTGAAATTTGCAACACTTTTATGTTCCCTAATATTTCCCCAGAAGAGGTTCGACTCACGTTATTTCCATTTTCACTATGCGATAAAGCAAGAAAATGGGCATACTCTCTCGAACCAGGAGAGATAACGTCATGGGAACAAGCTGTGGAGAAGTTTATGAAGAAGTATTTCCCTCCCATAGAAAATGCCAGAAGGAGGAAATTGATCACTAACTTCAAACAAGAAGAAGATGAATCGCTCAGTGACGCATGGGCGAGATTCAAGAGACTAGTATGCGATTGCCTACACAATGGATTGTCGGATTGCCTCCAAATGGAGATTTTCTATCATGGACTCAACTCTGCATCGCAGACAGTTGCCAATGCGGTAGTAGCAGGAGGTATTGTGGACAAAACATATGATGAAGCAAAGAATATTCTTGATTGCATCTCAAAAAACCACGAAGATTGGCAAGAAAGCGATCAAAGAACAAAGCCCAGAGAAGGTAATACGAGTAATGGTGCCATCGCATCATTACAAAATCAGATGAATGTAATGATAAACTTGTTGCAAGGCATCGCAATAAACAATTCAGGAACTCGAAATGGGCAAGTTAATGTGATAGAGCAAACAAGCACCAGCTGTGTTGTATGTGAAGAATCACATTCTTTTGAAGAATGCCCACGAAATCCTCAATCAGTTTACTTTGTAAAAAACAATCCTTTTTCAAACACTTACAACCCGGGGTGGCGAAATCACCTTAATTTTTCTTGGAAGAACAACCAACAGTAAGGCAGTCAGCTTGTGGCTCAGAGAGAGAGATCGCTAGGATTTTTCGATAAAACTATTGGACAACAGCAAGCTAGCAGTTCCCAAACACCATCCTCATCATCACTGGAAAACTTGTTGAAGCAATACATCGAAAAGAATGAAACAGTCCTTCAAACCAAGCTACATCCATCTGCAATTTGGAAATTCAAATTGGATAAATTGTAGGAGAGCTAAAGAACAGACCCCAAGGGACATTGCCTAGCTCAACTGAGCTTCCACGCAATCCAGGGAATACGGGGAAAGAACACTGCCAAGAAGTCACCCTAAGGAGTGGAAAGGCAGTGATAGAAGTCAGAAAGGAGCCTCGCAAGACCAAGTCAAAGGAGCAACCGACGATTGAATGAAAGAAGCCTATATCGCAGAATGAATCAAAGGAGTCTGAAACTAGGGAACCAGAAGATGCAATCACCTCTAAGCCTCTAGACCATGAAACACTGAAAGTACAACTACCTTCATTCCCTCAAAGACTGAAAAAGAAACATAACGATGAAGGTCAGTATCAACGTTTCTTGAAAATATTGAAACAATTGCACATCAATATTCCATTCATAGATGCAATAGAGCAGATGTCGGTGTATGCAAAATTTTTGAAGGACATTGTCTCGAAGAAGAGAAGCATGAGAAAATTCGCCACGGTGGCATTGACACAAGAATCCAACACAATAATCCCACCAAAGATGCGCGACCCAGGCAGTTTCACAAGACCCTGCTCAATAGGAGGAATCTATATTAGTCAAGCATTATGCGATCTTGGGGCAAGCATAAACTTAATGCCCCTTTCAATCTTCAAAAGATTGAATGTGGGATAGCTAACACCCACAACGGTGACTCTTCAACTCACCGATAGATCCTTGGTGCACCCTGAAGGGAAATTAAAGGATGTTTTGGTAACAATAGACAGATTCATTCTACCTGCAGACTTCATTTTCTTAGATTATGAAGTTGATAAAGATGTTTCAATTATATTAGGACGATCATTCTTGTCTATTGGTCGTGCTCAAATAGATGTGCATAAGGGAGAAATCACAATGAGCGTCAACGGAAAGAAGCTAAAGTTTAATATTATCAAGGCAATGAAGTTCCCAGATGAGGAAGGCCTATCAGATTCCAAAGATGAACACACCCGCGCTGAAAATTGGGAGTCCGAGGAAAAAAATGAAAAAAGAGAGGATGCGACAACATCCATAGAGACTTGCCATGCGATAATAAAGATATTAAAGAATGAGGAAATGCTGAATTTGGATGAAGAAAGAAAAACACAGAAGCCCTCTTTAGAGCAACCACCTACACTAGAACTAAAAACTCTACCGACCCACTTGAAGTACGTATTCTCGGCCAGAATGAAACCTTATCAGTCAACATATCCTCTGCGTTACCTGAAGAAAAAGAAACTGCATTGTTTTAAAGAAATATATTAGAGAAATCAGATGGACGCTCGCAGACATCAGAGGTATTAGCCTGACGTATTGCATGCATCGAATCCGACTTGAAGAAAATCAGAAGGGCTCAATAGAACCTCAACATAGACTAAACCCTACGATGAAGGAGGTTGTCAAAATAGTAATCATCAAATGGTTAGATGTCGGCATTATCTACCCTATCGCAGATAGCACGTGGGTTAGCCCCGTGCAATGTGTTTCCCAAAAAGAGTGGGATGACAGTGGTTGCTAATGCAAACAATGAATTGATCCCCATGAGGACCGTCACATGTTGGGGATTTGTATGGACTACAGGAAACTTAACGCGGCGACAAAGAAAGATCATTTCCTCTTGCTTTTCATTGATCAAATGCTCGACCGATTAGCGGGGAATAATTATTTCTGCTTCCTTGATGGGTACACAGGCTATAACCAAATTATGATTGCACCAGAGGATCAAGAAAAGACCACGTTCACATGTCCATATGGAACGTTCGCCTTTTGTCGCATGCCTTTTGGATTATGCAATGCTCCCAGTATGTTTCAAAGGTGTATGATGGCAATCTTCTCCGAGTACCTTGAAGACTCAGTTGAAATATTTATGGATGATTTCTCAGTCTATGGGCAAACATATGAAATCTGTCTGCAAAACCTGGAGAGAATACTAAAAAGATGTGAAAAAACTAATCTGGTATTGAATTGGGAAAAGTGCCATTTTATGGTCAAAGAAGGAATTGTGCTCGGGTACAAGGTTTCAAGGAATGGGTTAGAGGTGGATAAAGCAAAATTTGAAGCTATAGAAAAACTTCCACCTCCAGCGAATGTGAAAGCTTTAAGGAGTTTCCTAGGACATGCAGGGTTTTACAGAAGGTTTGTGAGGGACTTTTTCAAGATCGCTCGACCTTTGAATGTGTTGTTGGAAGCTGATAGACCCTTTGATTTTAATTCACACTGCCTCACTGCATTCAAAGCACTAAAGGACGCTTTGATTACAACGCCAAAATCTAATCGCACCCGATTGGGCAAAACCATTCAAACTGATGTGCGGTGCCAGCGGATATGTGAGGGGGTAGTCTTGGCACAAAAAGTAAAGACAATGTTACACCCTATTGCATATGCTAGCAGAACATTAAACTCCATGCAGGCGAATTACACCACCACCGAGAAGGAACTTTTAGCGGTAATTTTTGCGATTGAAAAATTCAGACCTTACTTGTTGGGATCAAAGGTGATAGTCCACATAGACCACTCTACGATAAGATATTTGATGACCAAAAAAGATGCGAAGCCTAGACTAATCCGATGGGTTCTCTAAGATTTATGTAGATAGAATAGTCATTCAGTATGGAGTCTCAGTGTCGATAGTGTCAGATCGAGACTCAAGGTTTACTTCGAAATTCTAGCCTAGTTTGCAGAAGGCTATGGGCATTAAATTGCATTTCTGTACGGCTTTTCATCCACAGACGGATGGACAGTCTGAAAAAATTATACAGACACTGGAAGATATGTTAAGAGCATGCGTGTTACAGTTCAAAGGAAGTTGGGATACGCAATTATCGTTGGTCGAATTTGCATACAACAAGAGTTATCATTCAACTATCAGAATGGCTCCCTATGAAGCATTATACGATAGACCATGTAAGACCCTGGTATGTTGGAACGAAGTTGGAGAACAAAAATTATTGGGTCCAGAATTAGTTCAGCAAACAACTGAGAATATGAAGCTTATCAGAATAACCTTAAGACGGCTCGGGATGGACAGAAGAGTTATGCAGATAAGCGAAGAAGAAAACTAGAATTTGAAGTCAGAGATCAGATATTTCTTCGATTGTCTCCATAGAAAGGAATTCTCTGACTTGGGAGAAAAGGAAAGTTAAGTCCACGATATAGCAGACCATATGAGATTGTGGAACGAATTGGCCCAGTAGCTTATAAACTGCAGTTACCTCCAGAGTTAACTCGTATTCATGACGCATTCCATGTGTCAATGTTGAGGAAGTATATGCCTGATCCTACGCACATACTAGCAGAACAACCAGTACAACTCAAGGAAGATTTATCATACGAAGAAGAGCCTATCGAGATTTTAGAAAGAAAAGACCAAAAGAATAAGATGATACCTTTGATAAAGGTATTATGGTGTAATCATGCAATTGAGGAAGCAACCTGGGAACCTGAAGAGAAAATGAGAAGGAGATATCCTCAACTTGTTAGATGATATCTCAGGTAAATTTCGGGGACGAAATTTCTTTTAGGGGGAGGTAAATTGTAAACCACTAATTCTACATTCTCTACATAAGTATGTTTAGCCATGAGGATATTATGTTAAATAAGTAATAAGTGAAACTTCTGGTTTAATACAAGGAAGTAAGAAGAAAAGAAGAGAAGAAGAAGGAAGAAAAGAAGAAAGAAGGAACGAAGAAGATAGGTTAAGAAAAGAAAAAAAAAGATTAATTAATTAAACTTAAATTAAGTCTTCCTGGCCGACAGCACTAAACCCATTAGTGGGTGAGGTGGCGGTCGATGATTTCATGCATGAGAAGGCAACCGATTAAATAAAAAGGAAGAAGCAGTTCAAAGACTCGGTTTAGGCAATTGACTTGTGCGATCTAAGTGAAATTTGTGCCATTTGAAATCTATAAGAGTATAGTTTTTAGAGGTAGGGTTTCTGAAGAAAGATCATATAAGAAGAAGGTTGAAAAGTGAAGAAATTGCAGAAGGGCCAAGTTCTCGGATTATAGGGGCCAGTGGTAAAGATTGAAAGCTCCAGGCCAGACCACGAGGAATTTAGGGCTGAAATTTTAAGGTAAGGTATTAACTCAATTATAAATAAGTTTGTAGAAGAAAGTTTCTCGAAATGAGTTCTGGATTTCGAGTTATAAATTTTTGAAGTTGAAACAGGAATTTGTTGCATAAGTAGGCAGCTAGTTGGGAAGATTAAGCAAGCAGCTCACCCGAGGGAGCAAGAGCGAGACAAGGATTGTGTAAATCTCGCTGGTCACTCAAATCTCACTGATTTTCTGCCTAGTCTCGCTAAATTCTGTGAAGATCTCGCTAGTGATGATCTCCTTGGTGACGATCTCACTAGTGATGATCTCGCTAGTGATGATCTCGCTAGTGAAGATCTCGCTAGTGATGATCTCCTTGGTGATGATCTCACTAGTGACAATCTCGCTTGTACTGGTCTCGCTAATGATGATCCCGCTTGTAAATGTCTCGCTAGTAAGCAAACTATTTGAAGTATCTTGATAGGAATTCTAAGGAATCTAACAAGGAATTATGTTGTTTCAGGCCAAGAGGAGCTAGGAGAAGCCTACAAATCATTAAGAGCTCAAACGAGTAATGAGTGACTAAAATAATCTTAATGTTTTCAATTTTTTATGCATAAAAGATGATGACATGCAGAAATGCACGTCATCTTAGGCCTTTTGTTTAGAATTATGAGGGCTATTAAGCAGAATATGCGACAATTATGTTAGGAATTCATGAGAAAATGAGTTTGCGTCGTTCAACATTAAGAATCTCGGCTAACCCACTATTATGCGTTATTATGCGTTCAATTGTCTATTTTTGTAGCTAATGCAGGAATCGAACGCATACGCGGAAGCTGGGCTATCGCATAGACGACCTCATGCGGAGAAATTCTCCATTGTAAATGCGAATGCATACATTCAACGCATGGGTGTTGCGGTAATCAACCGCATGCGTCCATCGCATGGGAGTTTCGGTAATCAACCGATTGCAGTCATCGTGTAGAAGTTGCGGTAACCAAGTGATTGCGGTCATTTCAAGATTGTGGCTACATGATGATAACCATAATAGCAGAATTACCGCAAGGTTGGTGGAATGGAAGCATTAACGCATATCTCAGGAAAATCAAAAGATGATGTTGACATTTCACCTACCACGCCGTTAGTAGCAGAGAATCAGAAAAGGACCAACGCGCCGCAAATGTCAAAATTAGAGCAGGTCCATTAATGCTGTTGGCGATCAAGCTCTATAAATAGAAGCCGCTAATCATAACTTCAGATCATCTAAGGTTTTCATCCAAAGTTTCCTACCTTCGGGTGGATCCTTGTGATCCAGACGAACGCGTTAAAAGAAAGCTTGAGAGTTCTTCATCTCCTTCATCCATTCCGAGTGATGACCAGAGCCTTCGCCGGAGTTAGATCTCGAGAGAGTCAGCTCCACCACCCATCCATGGCACCACCGGCAGCCTTGACACACATCTGCTGGAAGCAAGACATTACTTCCAGCTGGTCATTTCATTTCCTCTTCTTTTCTTATATTGTATTGTATTACATTTTGGATTAAGAAATTAATACATTATGTGTTCACTGCATTTCTATATTTCCTTCGATTCCATCTCCATCTTCATTACTTAGTATCCTTAATCTTCATTGCATCACTTAGTATGACTGTTAGAGTATCGCATACTTAGTCATGCAGATTAGAGATATGAAGCATGTAGGAAACCACTGGGAGGTGTGCGTTGTGCGAGTGTGTGAGAAAACCTTATTTGCTTAGTGTGAAGCTGTAGCAACGCCTGTCCATAGGCGGACGCAATGCTTATCTACGAGTAAAGTTAGCAACAACTAACTATCCGGGAGGGTAAATGGTTGGTCGCATTAAGCAATGTAAGCAAGTATTCACTAGAGATAGGAATAATTTTACGTCAGCCAAGTTTATATGGTTACCTTGTCTTATGAGTGCATCATTCATCATTTAGGCATACTTGAGAGAGTAGTCTAAAAACCAAATCTAAGACTCAAGAGAGCGGATTGGAACACATAAGCAAGAATGGAGAACTTAGGAATAAGCTCCGTTTTCTATTACACAGCGTATGCACCCTACGGAGAGGATATTGCATGCGTCCAAGAAGTAGGATACGGTGGTGGTATGTGGCCATCTTGTTTATGTGTGAGAGCACATAAGCAGGAATAGAGACTTAGGAATAAGGCCTCTCGACACTTCGCATACACACTGCATACGTCCTAGATTTAGGCACGAGTGTGTGTAGCATGATCGCATAGCCTGCGTTGGCTGAGGTTGCCCTTGCGGTCAAGCTTAGGGTTGCGATGAAGGCATCCTCACATTTTATCTATTTTCCATGCATTTACTACACGTCAACAGTTGTCGTGTCTCTATCTCTCATTCATATTCTCATTGCTTTGTCTGTTAGATAGGAGTAGGAGTAGTTTATAGCTTATACTCTCCATCATTCTTTCATTCAACTGCCGCAAACACATTACCGCATAGCATTTAGTTACAAGTCCCTAAGTTTGACCTCGGATCACTCGAGAAACTTGCGTTCGTGTTATACTTGGTGCGAGCGTAAGAAAACTTATGACGGGAACACATGGTCATCGCATACATTTGTTAACGCATAGTTTCATTCCAACGCATGACCACCGACGCATGATAATCAACGCATAACCTATGACATGCATCGAATAATTGCGTCCCACTAATTTTAGTCATCAAAAGACCATGCGATTTCAATGATGTTTGATGATAAGTTTATACGTCTTCAAGCAATGAAGTTTTATGAATTGCATAGCATTTCTTCTCTAGCATGTATATGTTTGATTGCATGCCAAGGTTATATGTTGATTCATTACAAAAGCTAAATATCTATGATGAAACATGCATTTTTAAGATAAAAGCCATGTTTCTACAAATGTTATGCTAAAGACTATGATTAAATGATTCTTAATGTATATGTTTTTTTTTTTTTTTGGGACAGTTGCAAATATAGACATTAGACCCAAAGTATTAGCAGATATAACATAATGTAAAAAAAAATTGCAAATATGGCCAAATTTAAATAGTCTATCAGTGATAGACCATATTATTGTTAGGAGTCTATCAGTGATAGACCATATTATTGGTAGGGGTCTATCAATGATAGACCATATCACTGGGAAGAGTCTATTAACGATAGAAGTCTATCGCTAATAGACTTGGGGGTCTATCAACGATAAAAGTCTATCGATGATAGATTTGTCTATATTTGCAATTTTTTTTTCAAATGATGTTATACACTTGGTTATTATTCCTAAAAATGCTACTAATTGCAATTACCCTTTTTTTTTCTTAAGCATGATATGTTTAGTAAGCCGGATACTGTAGGTATAGAAGGTATCCAAAAAGTACCTAAGGTGTTGATGGTTTTAGAAACTCCATGTGGACGTAGGTAATTCTGAATGAGAGGCCGAAGTATGGGTCTCCTAGGCCATAAACCAGTAATCTGAGGCCGAAGTATGGGTCTCTTGGCCAGATACAGACGTTGGGAGCTAGAGCGATGTATGTTTGTTCTCAGCTAAGGTTTAAAGAGATTTATTGATGATTGATG
Organism: Benincasa hispida; assembly: GCF_027475165.1. Lineage (NCBI taxonomy): Eukaryota > Viridiplantae > Streptophyta > Magnoliopsida > Cucurbitales > Cucurbitaceae > Benincasa > Benincasa hispida. The sequence continues at coordinate 30,697,304 of NC_143481.1, read as the reverse complement.
AGTTTTCCTTAAAAAAAGCATGAGATTATGATTATGTTTATGTTTTATTAGAAGTTTCTTGAAACGTTTTCCAGTATGTTGACATGTTTATAATAATGTGAATCATGACATAATATTATTTCTATAGTCACTCACTGGGCAACTAACTCACAGTTTTCCTATGTTTTTCTTTTCCCAGGTAGTGGTCAGATTCCTCAAGGTTGATCCTACTACTGCTTGCCACTGATAGATCTGGCTAGTTAAAAGAATTTAGGTTAATGGTCTATAATGATGTGCACATGTTGTGAGCGGAGTAGGGTTTTGTTAGTAAAGCTTGGGCCAAGCTGTAAATATTTTATTTGTAAATATTGTGTTATGGTTTGTTAAACATGTGATTATATGGAAGTTGATGTTGAGCCTTCCTGATATAGGCTAATTGTATAAGTTAATAATGTTTATCAAGTTGGCACTAAAGAAGTTAAGTAAGTAAGTATAGGGAGTAAGTGTTGGCGATAAGGCTGTTGGATCGATATGGCAACCATAGAGGGGGGTTGAATAGGGTTTAATTAAACTTTTTTTTCTAAATTAACCCAATTAAACTAATTAATACACTTTTTTTTTATAAATAATAAGAAAAATTCAATTTATGCAACAAATAAGATGACAAAAATGTGATAATTTAATTCTATCAAATTTTAGCAAATAAATAAGAACAAACTAAAATATACAATAAATTGCTTAAATTAATTGCAAAAATAAAAAGGAAAAAGTTAGAGAAGAAGACACCGTAATTTTTATAGTAGTTCAGTCAAACTTGACCTACTCCACTCCTCAAGCGCCTCTTGGGAATTTGAATAAAATATTTCCGACTCTTTCCAAGGATTAGAGCCCAACCGTTACACCAACGCTCCTTTTACGGGTTCAAGAGCAGACCCGATCCTTTCCACGGTTTAGGATCAAACCGTTACAAATGTTGGAATTTTTGAAGAACACAATACAACTCTCACTAGAGTGGATTTACAAGTTTAAGCACTCAACAAATTTATCCTCACAATACAATAACACTCTCTCAAGAATAAGATGAAAAGAAAAAAATTGGGAGCTTAGAGAGAGCAACAATGGAAACTTTCGAGTTTTGGAGGATTATGAAATGTAAAATTTGTTAGTACAAAATTTGAAGAGGAAGATGGTTTATATAGAGATGGAAAACTTTTTAGAAACCACAATTAATTTGGACCATTGGATTTTGGAAAAGAAAAATCAATGGTAGAGATTTTAAACTAAACTAGTCGTTAGATACAAACAAAATATAATATTAAATTCATTTTCTTTTTAAAATTAATCCAAAAAATAAAAAAACATACCATGTGTCAAAAACTAGCCGTTAAACACAAACATAAAATAATATTAAATTCTTTTTCCTATTAATTCATTTTCTTTTTAAATTTATTCTTTTTAAAGTCAATTAAAAAATAAAAAACATACCATATGTAAAAAAATTAGTCATTAGACACAAACATAAAATAATATTAAATTTATTTTCCTTTTAAATATCTTTTTAATTTCATTTTTTTTAAATCAATCCAAAAATCAAAAGTCCATCATATGTTAATCTCTCAATAATCAACCATTCAACTATGCTGCCACATGTCTACATGCAAATGGTCTGGTTATGCCACATCATCCACCACAGTATTTTCTCTATAGACTTGTTTTGGTCATATCGTCTTCGTTTTAGCTCCGATTTGAGTGATTCAAGAGGTGTTGGAATCGTTGTTCCGAGCTCTACGCTATGGACATATTAAAACACTAAAATTTTCAGTAATTAAAAATTGAGTTTGTTATCATCAAAACATTGATTAATTAATTAATTAAAATTAATTAATTTGAGATTAAGGGCCAAAAAGCCAACAATCTCCCCCTTTTTGATGATGACAAACCATTCATCAAATACTACATGCATAGATTCCTCATTTACTAAAGTTCTTTTTATTGAAAACTTTATAAGCTTTACTAGTAGAGGAATAGTCAAGGAAAATACCAACATCTGTCTTAGAATCAAAATTTTCAAGTTTTTCTTTGTTATTCAAAATAAAACATTTGCAACCAAAAACTTTGAAATACCCATTATTTAGAATTTTGTTATGCCAAAGTTCATAAGGAGTTTTATCCAAAGAAGGTCTAATTAAAACTCTATTAAAACATAACAAGCGGTGTTAATGGCTTCCGCCCAAAAGTATGTAGATAAACCATATTCATGCAACATTGATCTAGCAAATTCTTGCAAAGTATGATTTTTCCTTTCAACTACACCGTTTTGTTGAGGAGTTCTTGAAGCGGAGAAATTATGAGAAAAACTATTTTCTTCACAAAAAGTTTTAAAAGCATTGCTATCAAATTCTCCTCCATGATCACTCCTAATTTTAGAAATAAAAAAACTTTTTTCATTTTGAACTCTTTTTGCAAATCTATAAAAGCTTTTCAAAGCATCATCCTTATGTTTTAGCATCAAAACCCAAGTAAATCTTGAAAAATCATCAACTATCACAAAGGCATAATAGTTCCCTCCAAAACTAGCAATTCTAGAAGGGCCAAATAAGTCCATATGTAATAGTTGAAGGGGTCTAGTTGTAGAGATTACATTTTTAGATTTCTTCAAGACCAGGTCTGAAGGAAGGAATGAATCAACAGATAACCGAGAAATAGGTAGCACTTGAGGTCCCTAAAGAAAGAAGGAAAGACGGAATCTTACTAGAAGGAAGAAGCAAGAAGGAAGCAAGTCGTCCTAAGACAATTCCTCTTCACTCAGTTTGCTTACCCATTTGACAAGCATCACAAACTTTGTCTTTTTCAAATTTAAATTTGGGAAGACCTCTAACCAAAGAATTCTTGGAAATATTTGAAATTAAGTGCATGCTAGCATGTCCTAGTCTTCTACGCCATAACCAAGAATCATTATGCAAAGCCGATAAACATTTATCATTAATAGGACAATCATTCAAATCAATAGTACAAATATTTTCATCTCTATTTCCAACAAATATAACTTTTCTATCACTAGCATTTTCAATGATGCAATTCTTTTTATCAAACACAACTCTAAAGCCTTTATCACACAATTGACTAATACTAAGTAAATCATGCTTCAAACCATCAACCAAAAGTATATTTTCAATTAAAATAGAAGATTCATTACCTATACTACCTTTACCAATTATTTTACCTTTCTTATTGTCACCAAAGGTTACAAGACCTCCATCCTTTTTGGAGAGAGAGACAAACTTGGATGGGTCTCTCGTCATGTACCTCGAGAAACCACTATCCAAGTACCACTTGTTTTTCTTAGAGGCTTTCAAACAAACCTACAAACACAAATGTTCAAGTTTGATTCTTTGGTACCCACACTTGTTTGGGTCCTAGATGGTTAGCATTGACAAACTTGGGAATCCATTCCATTTTTGCATAGACATTTAAGGCATTGGATTTAGACAAGTAACAAGAATAAGTTGTATGTCCAAACTTGCCACATGAGAAACAAACCACATTATGCAAAGATTTATCTCTTACAACAAATTTATGCACTCTACTTTTCTTGGAGAAATTATTCCTTGGAGTATTGTGAAACTTTGTCCTTTGAGAAAAATTTCTTCTTAGAGAAGTAGTATGAGCATATTTCAATTTAAAACACTTAGGTCTAATATGGCCTTCAACACCACAATAATGACATATAGGCACAAAGTTAGATTTAGCATGCTTAGACACAAGCTTAGGCATATTATGAGATGCTTTAACAAAGATAGTTTTAGAACTTGAAGGAGTAGAACATTCATCAATATAGCCTAAATCTCTTTTATCACCAAAAGGCTTGCCTACTTCAATTATCTTATCTAATCTTCGAGCACTTATTGTCAACTTTTTAATAGATTCTTTAGCCTTATCAAGTTCTTGCAAAGCACTAAATTCCTTTTCTTTGAGTAATTTAATCAAATTATCTTTTTCACAACTATCATGCTCAAGAAATTTAGCTTTGTCAAGCAAGGCATTTTTCTCATCACAATCAAAAGCATGCTTATCACAAGAGATATTCATTTCATCAATATGCATAGGCATGCTCATTCTCTTTTAAGCAAGCAATTTCTTAAGTAAAGACTTATTTTTACTAGATAAAATATTGTATTTCTTTTTAAGCACAACATACTTAGAACTAAGTTTTTCTAAATCATTTTACATATTTTCAAAAGCTTCGAACAATTCATTATAAGAAAGAGGTTCTAGAGTTACCTCATCATTTTGTTCATCCTCTTTGTCACTATGAGCCATGAAGCAAAAATTGGCCATTTCTTCATTATCACTCCCACTTTTGCTTTCATCGCTATCATCCCAAGTAGCTTTCATTGCTTTCTTCTTGGATTTCTTGAATGATTTGAGAAAAGGAAAATCGGTTCTAATATGACCCGGCTTCTTGCATTCATAGCATATTACCTCATCCTTTTTTCTCTTTCCACCTTTTGACTCTTTTTGGTTGGAGAGATGCTTCTTGAATTACTTCTTTCTCTTGATGACGTCCTTAAACTTACGTGAAAGATAGGCAACATCATCTTCATCAAGGTCATCTTCATCTTGGGAGTCACTTCTAAAGAGATGGTCTTTAAAGCTATACTCTTTTCTTTCTTTTTCTTCTCATCCTCCATGTTTTTCTTGATCTTTATCTCATGCGTCAACAATGAGCCCATGAGTTCATCAATGGAGAGAGATTTGAGATCCTTTGCCTCTTGAATGGCGGAGACTTTAGGCTCCCATTGTTTAGGCAAAGACCACAATAGCTTCTTTATCTTCTTAAGATTTGAGTACTTTTTCCCAAGTCCTTCTAAAGCATTGACAATGTTAGTAAATCTAATAAACATATCGGAAATAGCTTCATTTTCATCAATTTTAAACATTTCATATTGATGAACTAACATGTCAATCTTTGTTTCTTTTACTTGACTAGTTCCTTCATGAGTAATTTCTAATTTATCCCATATCTCTTTAGCAGTTTTGCAAATAGACACTCTATTATACTCAACTTCATTCAAAACACAAAATAAGTAATTAATAGCTTTAGCATTTAAAGAGCATGCTTTCTTTTCATTTATTGACCATTCTTCCTTAGGTTTTATAGTGCTAACACCATCAACATCTTTTGTTGGAATTTTAAAACCTTCCTCAACAATATCCCATAAATCATAATCAAGCAAGAAAAATCTCATTCTATTTTTCCAATAATTATAATTAGTACCATTAAAGAAAGGAGGCTTTGTAATAGATTGACTATCGGTAAAAGGGAAAAAACCTAAAGTTGTCATAGCTAAAAAACAATTAAGTTTATCAAGAAATAAATATTTCAAGAAGAGCAACCCGCTCTGATACCAATTGTTGGATCGATATGGCAACCCTAGAGGGGGGTTGAATAGGGTTTAATTAATTTTTTTTCTAAATTAACCCAATTAAACTAATTAATACATTTTTTTATAAATAATAAGAAAAATTCAATTTATGCAACAAATAAGATGACAAAAATGTGATAATTTAATTCTATCAAATTTTAGCAAATAAATAAGAACAAACTAAAATATACAATAAATTGCTTAAATTAATTGCAAAAATAAAAAGGAAAGAGTTAGAGAAGAAGACATTATAATTTTTATAGTAGTTCGGTTAAACTCGACCTACTCCACTCCCCAAGCGCCTCTTGGGAATTTGAATAAAATCTTTCCGACTCTTTCCACGGATTAGAGCCCAACCGTTACACCAACGCTCCTTTTATGGGTTCAAGAGCAAACCCGATCCTTTCCACGGTTTAGGATCAAACTGTTACAAATGTTGGAATTTTTGAAGAACACAATACAACTCTCACTAGAGTGGATTTACAAGTTTAAGCACTCAACAAATTTATCCTCACATTACAATAACACTCTCTCAAGAATAAGATGAAAAAAAATTGAGAACTTAGAGAGAGCAACAATGAAACTTTTGAGTTTTGGAGGATTATGAAATGTAAAATTTGTTGGTTTAAAATTTGGAGAGGAAGATGGTTTATATAGAGATAGGAAAAATTTTTAGAAACTACAATTAATTTGGACCATTGGATTTTGGAAAAGAAAAATCAATGGTGGAGATTTTAAACTAAACTAGTCGTTATATACAAACAAAATATAATATTAAATTCATTTTCTTTTGAAATTCATTTTCTTTTTAAAATTAATCCAAAAAATAAAAAAACATACCATGTGTCAAAAACTAGCCGTTAGACACAAACATAAAATAATATTAAATTCATTTTCCTTTTAATTCATTTTCTTTTAAATTTATTCTTTTTAAAGTTAATTCAAAAATAAAAAACATACCATATGTAAAAAAACTAGCCGTTAGACACAAACATAAAATAATATTAAATTTATTTTCCTTTTAAATTTCTTTTAAATTTCAATTTTTTTTTATTTTAAATCAATCCAAAAATCAAAAGTCCATCATATGTTAATCTCTTAATGATCCACTATTCAATCAATATGCTGCCACATGTCTACATGTAAATGATCTGGTTATGCCACGTCATCCACCACAGTATTTTCTCTATAGACTTGTTTCGATCATATCGTTTTCATTTTAGCTCCGATTTGAGTGATTCAAGAGATGTTGGAATCATTGTTCCGAGCTCTACGCTATGGACATATTAAAACACTAAGATTTTCAGTAATTAAAAATTGAGTTTATTATCATCAAAACATTGATTAATTAATTAATTAAAATTAATTAATTTGAAATTAAGGGCCAAAAAGCCAACAAAGGCTAGTAACAGTTACCGTCACATCTTCTTCTAAGTTAAGAGGGTAATTTGTGAGAGGGTGTGAGAGAATGTGAGTGAAAAAATTGACATATCATATATATATTTTTTCCTCCCACTGAGTATTTTATAAAACTAGGGCTTCTTACTTAAGTAAATTCAGTTAATTAATTTATCTAAGTGATTGTTAACTTTTCCCAAAGTACTATTACATTGGATGGTTTAACAAGAATGATTATTATTTATTAAACACTTTAATAAACCTTAATAATTCATTACATGCTTATAAAATATTGGCCTAATTCACCTTCTAGATTGGTTCCCAAGTAGGACTGTTCCGTTTAGCTTAAGTACCCAAGTCTAGACAGAATATTTCTAAAACAAAGGTTCCTTATAGGCAATTTTTTTTTATATAAATTTAATCTTTTACGGTATTAAATCCTATTAAAACGAATTAAAAAATTAATACATTTCTAATCTCATTAGAAACGCTTTTAACATAAGTATAAGTGAATTAATTTTATACCATTTAAAATTAAATTGGACCTATGTTTGCATCCAAATTTTGGTTTTATAGATTTAATATATTTCATTAAACCTATAACCATTATAAAGTAATGAAATTATCAAAACCTATAATTTGCATCTGATGACATTGATCAAATATAACAATCATATTAATCTAAGTTATGTCATGCTCAATGCAAAGTTTATTTTCATCTAATAAAAATAACACTTAAAATTATCATCCATGAAAATAAACATACACATCCAGTTTCATTAAACAGCATAATACTTATATTATTACTAATGAAAATAATTCACATGCTATCATACTATATAACAATTATATAAATGATGCATGGAAATTATTTTTATTAATAATATAATACTTATATTATACTAATAAAACTTCATTAGACATGCATTTATAATATAATTCTTATATTAAAATATATGAGCATGCTTAATTAATTATGCAATCAAATATATAACACTTATATTAACAATGATGTATGAAACATGTTTACCTAAGGTGGGATTTTGAATCTATATGACATACATGATGTATTATAAATTCATACATTAGTTTATACATACATCAAATGCATAATAAATTAAATAGACAATATTAGACCAAATTTTGGCACTCTAAAATGAATTAAATTAATATAACTAACTTATATTAATCTAATTAATAAAAATAAAATAAATAAATAAAAAATTAGGGCACAATCGCTATAGCCGCGCGCCTCCACCTTCTGGAGTGCAATGCTGCGCCACACAAGCACTGCGACACAGTGTTTCATACGTCGGAGCATAGACCATAGCACTGCGGTGCTAAGGTCGGTGCTTCGACCAGAAGCTCAAAAATTGCACCGTTTCTACTACGTCTTTGCTCCATTTTCCACCGATCTCTTTAGAAACTTTTGCTCCTCGATTGACACGGACTAACACACTTGATAGCAAATTTTAAATGTCCAAAAACAACAGGCCTTTACATTTTAATCACATTAAAATGTAAAGTTAAGTGCCAAAATTTGTACAAAATTAACATTCAATAAAACAAATGCAAGCCCACCTCCTATTCTGATTTTTATTCCTAAAAACAAAAAATAAAATTACACAAACCTAGCTCTGATACCACTTGAATGGAATCGAATCCCTCGGAAGCATATGATAGTGGTGCAATTTCAAAGTCAGTTTTATAGCAAACAAAATAATAGTAAACAATTTATAGTAATAGCGGATAAACATTAAATTTAAGCGTACTATTAAGGAAGAAGTAAAGAGAAAAAGGATCTCATGTTTGTCAAATCCTGATCTTCACAATTTTCTCTCACTTTTCTGACGAATGCCTCTTCAACGAACAAGGACACCACTCTAGAATGTAGAGAGAGTTTTTGTATGGAGGCTAGTGTTTTTCATTAAATGAAACCCCTTGCCCTAAATATGCTAGGATGACTTCCAATTCCATTGGGAGAAGTGGAGGTTTAAAAGAATGAGGAAATGGAAAGAGAAGTAGTGAATTTTGAATATCAAAAGTGAAGAAGATGAGCTTGTTAGGTACTTAAGCACCTTGGAGAACCACACCCCAAAAACTAGCTATTGGGGTGGGAGAGCCAAGCCACTTAAGTACCACATTGGTCATTCCATTCTAACCAATGTGGGACAAAGGCGGCATCCCATACTACCTTGGTTCCTAACACTATAAAGATGCATTTATATGAAGAAAGGTTAACTCCTTCTCCAAGTCTTCCTTTTTCCGATTAATTAAATAACCATTATTTAATTAATTGACATGCAAATTAAATAACTATATATTAAATTATATTTAATATAGAGTTAATTAATTAATATAAATATCACATACTAGTCTGCATTCTCCATCATTTGTTAATTAATTAATTAACCATTAATTAATCAATTAACATATGAATTAAATAGCTATATTAAATATTTAATATAGAGTTAATTAATTAATATATAAATATCACATATTTATATACATACATCTGTTGAATGAGAAATTTTGGACCAATCGCAAGTTGCCATGTCATTTAGTAAATTAATGACGAAATTCCAAATCATTAAATTTGAGCACAATTAGGAGTTGACATATGTCTTGAATTGAAATTGAAGATAAATTTCGATGAAGCCACGTGGTTTTATCATGGCCGTTGAATCAGATAAAATTAATTTAGCTCAATTTGATATTATTATTTGGGTCAAAGTTCAACTAAGCCCAAAAATAGGCTGAATTTGACCTAAATGTCAAATCAGGCCTAAATCCAATTAATTGGGCCCAAAGACCAGACCCATGGACCAACCAAGCCCAAGTCCAACTAATTGGGCCCAAAGGCCAGGCCCACGGACCAACCAAGCCCAAGCCTACCTGTGAACTCTATAAATAGAGAAGCTCTCCTCATTTTAAGAGGTCAACAATTCTATACTCCATAGAGCTTATAGGAATTCTCTACAATCAGAAGACTTCTTGACTCCTGAAGCTGACCACACCTGAAGACTAAAGTCCTTCGAAGATACAAGCATTCTGAAGACTGAAGTCCTTTGAAGATACAAGCATTCTGACCACGCTTGAAGACTGAAGTCCTTTGAAGATACAAGAAATTCTACATACAGAGAGCCCAGAGAGAATTCATCAACAAGCAGAAGACTCTCAAGACTCCTGAAGCTGCACTCCTAGAAGACAGAAGACCCTTAAAGACATAAACACTCTTCCAAGACTTCTATTTCAAGAACATCCATCCAACCGAGAGAGAATCAGAGGATCAAGTACTAGAGATTGAACCACATCGCATCAAATCAACCTCAACATCAACAACAACTCAAGTTCAACTACACGAAACAAGTTTCTCTAGAAGCCTCGTGCGAACACTAATCCTCCAAAAAGATCAACAAGCCCAAAGGTCGATCATCCAAGAAGATCAACAAGCCCAAAGGCGGATCCTCTAAGAAGATCATCAAGCTCAAAAGTTGATATTCTAAGAAGATCAATAAGTCCAAAGGTCGATCATCCAAGAAGATTAACAAGCCCAAAGGCCGATCACCCAAGAAGATCAACCAGCTTAAAGGTTATAATTTATTTTGAAAGCATCAAGATACTATGTATTAGAGATGGTACTCACTTTCCACAAAATTAATACAAATACAAAGTTCAAGTTCCACGAAATAAATTCCTCTTGAAATCTTGCGCGAACAACATCTTTTTATGAATCCAATTCATATAAATCTAATATTTGAATCTCATTCAAATACATCTCTCTTATACCGTAATTCTATATGAATCCAATTCTATGAATTTAATATTCGAGTCTCATTCAAATATTTCTCTCATACATAATTTGGATTATAGTTTACATCTATAATTAACCACGTTATATATAAATCATATTAATATAAAATTCCTTCAAGTAATTTGAACAATTCAAATATTCCTCATTACTATTCTTTAGCAAGCTAACAAGGGGACCTTATAGACCTATAGATTAGAAGCTCCAAGATTAATTAATTAAACACTTTAATTAAATTAATCAATATTCATTAACTATCAGTCACTCTATTAAAGACCGATAGCTGCACTCTTCGCACTGTAAATATATTTCTATGTCTACGGATATAACCAATGAACAATGAGTCAACCCTTCACAAATCGCTCATAACTACAACTGGATTAAATTACCGTTTTAATCGTATAGTTACATCTAACAATCTGAGTACCACTGATTCCTCTAGTGAACAAACAGTTTATATCCAACTATAAACTGACACCTCTTGGGCCAGTGAGTGGTTGAGGCTTTATTATTCAAGACCCGGAATAAGCTATTAATGGAGAAATTTATCTACTTTTCCTAATGTTGAAAATGAGTGAATTTCATCTTGTGTAGTTGTGTTCCTAGCTCCCTACTTGGACTACACTGAATTTGAGTACAAAGCATGCTTAAAAACAGTTTTTCAAGTAAAAGGGTTTCAAGAGTACAACCTTTGTAGATTTCTTCTTATTCCATGCTCTCTCCACAAAATTGAATCTCCAAATCTTTAGTAGACCACCAAGAGGAACTTGTCTACTATTCTCAGCCTTGGATTGAGTGGTGGAAACTCTAAATTAATCTTAATTGGAATGGAGAAGAATAGGGTTTTTAGGGAGTTTCAGAAGTTTCTATCAAAATTAACTTGCATAATCATCAAACTTCAAAATTTTGAAGCTTTTATTTAGTCAATCCATGCAAGCACTATCTATTAGCACATTGACACTTCAAACTCCATTTGAGTTTAATGGGATAGGTGTGAAAATGTGGAAAAATCCACTAAACTACTCAAAATTGGATATTTCCACTTACAAAATAAATTCCAAATTTTATTTAAATTAATTGAAATTAATTTAAATAATAAACTCAATTTCTAATTTGAAATTTGAAATTAATTTTATTTAAATAAATTTAAATAAATAAATAAATAAATAAATAATTATTAATTTAATATCAAATATTAAATTAATAAAACACTTAATCCTAAACATGAATCCCTATTCCTGTAATCAATATTTAAATCAATATTTAAATACATCAAAATTTTCAAACACGTTTAGTTTTAATAAATTTAAACGTTAACTATATCATATATAATTATCCAAATCTAAATTGATTTTGAACCTTTCAAATTCAAAACCCCAATTTCGAATTTGAACGCTTCAAATTTGCTCAATATTCTAATCTAAGATTTAATCTTTTACGAGCTAGTATAGGGACCTTATGAACCTACAGATCATGAGCTCCAACGATTTGAGATTAATCAGTTGAACTCTTTAATCTGAGTTAATCAATATTCGTTAACCACCGAGACATTCCACTATAGCTCGATGTTTACACTCTCCTCACTGTAGATATATTTCTGTCTACTTGATTTATCAATGATCAGTAAGTCGATCCTTCACAAGTCGTTTGTATTTACAGCTAGGTAAAAAAAAAAAAAAACATTTTACCCCTGTGAATACATCTTGCTCCTTGAGCTCCCACTAATTCTCTATTGAATAATTGGTTTATAGTCCAACTAATAAATCATGTCCCTCTTGACCATGAGAGGGCGGGATCCCTTTGTTCAAGACTAGGAATTAGTTTTAAGGGAACAACCAATCTGCTAACCTTAAAACGGGTAGGAGTGAGTTCTATCTTGCAGAACTATGTCGCCAACTATCTATCTGGTCTTATCCCCAAAATGGGAGGCTTGTTGAGCAGTGTTGTTAAACTACTCTCACCTATGTAGATCAAACGATAATCCCAAATAAATAGGAGTTCATAGATAACTTAGGATTAAGATTGAGTTACCCTAGGTCATCGAATTGAAATAGTCAGTTTTAACAGTAAATCGTCGTTATAAAGAAAAAGTTTCTACTTCGTGGTCCGATCTTATGCAAAAACTATTTTGCATAGGATTTCCCCACTTGTATATCTCTACATGAACAATTTCGCAATCACATCGTTTGTATCAGTATACAAAGAAGGCTGCATCCATAGTGTCCCCAGGACGAGGTATCCAATCTCATCCATATACTTATAGACCTTTTTGGCTATATACTATAACTTGATCCTCTTTTATGTCTCTACATAAATTTATGGTATTCATACTAGCCATAGATTCGTTTATTAGATTTCATAACACAATGCTGATGGAACACAAGACATACGCAGCTGAATTAGGATCTAATTACACTCTAATTGCTTTTAATTTAAAGGAAAAGATACATGCAATTGAAGGAAAAACAGTAATTAAAATTACCTTTGTAGCTCTCGAAAACCGCTCTTCCTCACTGAATCTCGACCCGAACACGAACGGACCACCACTAGAGTTGACCTACTATCCTTTGGACTTAGAACCGGGTTGTGGGACCTGGTGGATGAAGAAAACTAAGAGAGAGAAAGAGATGGAAATTTGGGTTAGGTTTGGATTTTGGACTTCACTCAAGAAAATGATTTCTTCAACCCAAATTTAGAAAACAATTTGGCAAAATTGACAAAACTTTTTTTCATTCAAAATGAAAGCCCATTTTATAGAAAAAAAAAACCATGTAACAATTGCATGAACCAAATCCATAAAAACCCAACACCTATAATCCACTATCTTAGTGGGCTTAATGTCTCAACCATAAGCCAACACCTAGCCCACTATATTTTTAGTGGAATTATCCAACAAAAGTTTGGATTTTTCCACTAACTTTAGTCAAAGGGCAAAATAGTCATTTGGTCAAAGTCAAACTTTGACCAAAAAGTCAACATTTTGACTTTTTATGATTTTTCCGTGTTGACTAATTTTGACCTCCCGAGCATGAATCCACATTCATTTTCTCGAAATTCAAATCATATTTGAATATAAGGTCAGTCAAAGTTTGACTTTTCAAAGTCAAAAATCAACTCTTTGACTTTTTATATCTTTGACCATTTCCATCATTTCTGAGCTTCCGAATATGAACGTATTCATATTCTTGATATTTAAATCACATTTAAATATTAAAGTTGTATCTCTAAACTGAAAACCCGACCACTATATCACATATACTTATCGGTTTCTCTCTCTTCACCTAATTCGAACAATTCGAATCATTTTATCATACTGTTATAAGTTTATTCCATATGAGTTATTAGGGGAACCTAATAGACCTATAGATCATGGGCTCCAACGATCCGAGATTAGCTGGCTAAACTCTTTAGACGGAGCTAATCAACATTCGTTAACTAACGGGTCATTCCACTATAGTCCTGTAGTTGCACTCCACTCACTATAGATATATTTGTGTCCATTTGATATAACCATGATTAGTAAGCTAATCCTTCACAGGTTGTTCGTAATCTCGGCTGGGTCATAAAAATCGTTTTACCCCCGAGACTACATCTTATTCCTTAAGTTCCACTAATCCTCTAATGAATAATTGGTTTAAGGTCCAATTTATAAACCGAATCCCTCTCAGGCCAAGGAGAGGATGGGGTCCCTTGTTCAAGACCTAGATTAAGTACTAAAGGGAACAACCTATCTACTATCTCTATAACGGGTAGGAGTGAATTTCGTCTTGCACCCTATGTTCCCAGCTATCCACCCGATCTTACCCCTGAAATGGGAGGCTTATTGGGCCAGCGATGATGAGCTGCCCTCACCTATGCAGATCTAAGGATAATTCCGAGTGAACAGGAGTTCATAGTTAGCTCAGGATTAAGATTAAGTTACCTAGGTCATCAATTAACGAAATAGTCAGTTTTATACATAAAACGGTATTTAGAATGTAAAAAGTGACTATTTCATGGTTCAGTATCATATCCCTATATGAACGATTCAGGATCACATATCTCTATATGAACGATTCAGGATCACATCGTTTGTACTAACTACAAAGTGGGCCGCATCCATAGTGTCCCCAGAATAAGGCGTCCAACCTTATTCATATACTATAGACCATTTTGGCTATCCACATTTATGTCACTACAGAAAGTTCAAACTACATTAAATAGCCTCAGGACCTTAGTTTATTGGATTCAAGATTTCAATTTCAATAACAACTTTATCGAAAAACAAAACAGAAAATGTTTATTAATTTACAAACTACGAGTTTTAGGACATAAAATCCAACAAACTCCCACTTGGACTAAAACTATTAGTGGAGTATCACAATGTTGAATTTAAGTGAGAAACATATGAGTACAATAAACATATGAATACAATAAACTAGGGCATATACCCAAAAGTTCTCCCACTTGTCCTAGTTTACA
Source organism: Benincasa hispida (assembly GCF_027475165.1). Taxonomy (NCBI): domain Eukaryota; kingdom Viridiplantae; phylum Streptophyta; class Magnoliopsida; order Cucurbitales; family Cucurbitaceae; genus Benincasa; species Benincasa hispida. The sequence continues at coordinate 30,682,229 of NC_143481.1, read as the reverse complement.
AACTTCATAGACCTAGACTCTATAGGTGACCTTCAAACACTTTAGCTGTGAGGGCCTTTGTAAAAGAATCAACAATGTTTTGCTCAGAAGATATCTCGGTTACTACAACGTCTCTACAATGTACAATCTCCTGGATCAGATGGTATTTGCACTCAATATGCTTACCGCGCTTGTGGCTTCTTGGTTCTCTTGAATTTGCAACTGCACCACTATTATCACAATATAGAGTGATAGGCAGATACATATTTGGAACGACTTCCAAATCTGTCAAGAATTTCCTCAACCATACTGCTTCCTTTACTGCTTCACAAGCAGCTACATATTCAGCTTCCATTGTGGAGTCCACAATACAGGTTTGTTTTACGCTTCTCCACACTACTGCTCCTCCGTTAAGAGTGAACACTGATCTAGATATAGACTTTCTAGCATCTTTATCAGTTTGAAAATCAGAGTCAGTGTATCCAGTAAGGATCAAATCCTTAGTACCATACACGAGCATGTAGTTCCTCGTTCTCCTAAGATACTTGAGGATATTCTTAACAGCAGTCCAATGATCATATCCAGGATTGGACTGATACCTACTGACTATCCCTACTGCGTAGCATATGTCAGGTCTAGTATATAACATTGCATACATTAGGCTCCCTACTGCAGAAGCATAGGGAATGCGTCTCATATCCTCCACCTCTTGAGGTGTCTTAGGACATTGATCCTTTGACAAATGAATTCCATATCTGTAAGGTAACAGACCTCTTTTGGAATTCTGCATCTTATACCTAGACAACATTTTGTCTATATAAGTTGTTTGAGACATGGTTAGTGTTCTGTTCTTGCGGTTCTAAATAATCTGAATCCCGAGAACATACTGCGAATTTCTTAAATCTTTCATTTGGAACTGCGTTGCTAGCCATTTCTTGTTGTCAGTTAGGTAACCTACTTCATTCCCAATGAGTAGAATATCGTCAACATATAAAACTAAGAATGCTATAGTAGAATTGACGATCTTCTTGTAAACACAAGGTTCGTCAACATTCTATTCAAAGCCATAAGATTTGATCGCAGTATCAAATCTTATATTCCAAGATCTAGAAGCTTGTTTCAACCATAAATGGATTTTTGAAGCTTACAAACCTTTTGTTCTTGATCCTGTGCAATAAACCCCTTTGCTTGAGCCATATAGATACTCTCTTCAAGATCGCCGTTTAGAAAGGTTGTCTTGACATCCATCTGCCAAATTTCATAGTCATAAAGGGTGGCAATGGATAAGAGCATTCTACTCGACTTAAGCATGGCAATGGAAGAGAAAGTTTCTTCATAGTCCACTCCCTCTCTCTGGGTATAACCCTTTGCCACAAGTCGAGCCTTAAAATTCTGTACTTTACTGACTTGGTCTCGTTTTCCCTTGTAGATCCACTTGCAACCAATTGGTTTTACATCATTTGGTTGATCTACAAGTTTCCAGACAGAATTGAAGTACATAGACTCCATTTCGAGGTCTATGGCTTTGACCCACTGATCACGGTCCACATCTTTCATGGTCTGTTTATAGGTCGATGGATCCTCTATGCCGTCATCAGATATAACGACTTGTGTTTCTGTTAAACCCACGTAACGGTCAGGCTGATGAACAACCCTCTCACTACGTCGAGGCATTCTCAACTCTTGAGAAGGATGTGACTGACCAGATGTACTAGTTTTATCTACTACTTTAGTAGATGAACTAGTTCTATTGGTAGTGTCTTTGAAAATTTCATTCAATACTAGTCTACTGCAAGGTTGATGACTTCTTATGTGGTCTTCCTCTAAGAAAGTGACATTTTTTTTTATACAAATACCTTATTTTCTTGAGGATCGTAAAAAAGACCACCTTTTGTTTCTTTTGGATAACCTATAAATAGGCATAGTTTTGAACGTTGTTCCAATTTTTTAGGATTTTGCACCAACACGTGTGTTGGGCATCCCCAAATCCTAAAGTGACGTAAACTGCCTTTACACCCTTTCCATAGCCCATAAGGTGTTTCTGAAATATTTTTAGAGGGAATGTTATTCAAAATATAGATAGCAGTCTCTAATGCATGTCACCAAAAGGAATTAGGTAACTCAACAAAGCTCATCATTGAGCGAACTATGTCCAACAAGGTTCTGTTTCTTCTTTCAGATACACCATTCTGTTGTGGCATATTATGTGAAGAAAGTTGTGACTTGATTCCGTGTTCTATCATATAGTCCTAGAATCTTAAGTCCATGTACTCCCCACCTTGATTTGATCGTAGTGTCTTAATTGTTTTACCTAACTAGTTCTCAACCTCAGCCTTATATTCCTTGAACTTTTCAAAAGAATCAGACTTGTGATGCATTAGGTAAATATGACCATGCCTTGAATAATCATCAATAAAACTGATGAAATATTCACACCCACCTCGAGCTTTGACATTCATCGGTCCACAGAGGTCCGAATGTACGAGCTCTAAGGGTATTGTGGCTCTGAGACCTTTTCCAGAGAATAACAATGAGAGGCCTGATGGGAACCAAAGGGTTAATCGGCCAGCGTAAGACCCTATTTTTCTTGCTACCGATCGTAACATCCCAATAAGGAACTATGCGGTGCCTAATTTATATGAATTCTCGTCCAGAATTGCAAGACCCACGGTTGAGGAGAATCCAAGGTTTGAGATAAAGCCGGTCATGCTACAAATGATCCAAAATGCGGGAGAATTCAGAGGTATACAAGGAGAAGACCCGCATGCTCACTTGACCAGCTTTGTTGAAATGTGCAACACCTTCTCCATTCTTGGTGTGACTCCTAAAGGAATTAGGCTGTATCTCTTCTTGTATACACCGCGGGATGAGGCTAAGGGGTGGGCTCATTCATTAGAGCCAAATGAAATCAACTCATGGGACCAATTGGTTGAGAGGTTTATGAAAAAAATTTTCCCACCCGCCGTCAACGCAAGAAGATGGAAGGACGTGTTAAATTTTGAACAGATGGAAAATGAAACTCTGAGCACCGCCTGGGTGCGATTCAGACGATTAGTGAAGATCTGTCCGCACATCGGGATTCCCGATTGCGTTCTGATGGAAACTTTTTATAATGGCTTGGATCGATCAATGCAAGCTATTGTTGATGCCTTCGCAGTAGAAGGATTCATGGACAAGACCTACACTAAAGCCAAGGTCATCTTGGATCACATTTCGCGAAACACAGATGACTGGGTAGATGACGGGTACAGGGGAAGAGGCCCAAAGAGAAGAAGAACAGAAAATGTCATTGTACCAGCTGATACAATGACAACATTGGCCGCACAAATGGCCGCAGTGACCTCTCTCCTCCAGACGATGGCAATAAATCAAGGAACCCATCTCAGGGTGCAGCACAAAACAATGTGCTAGCACAAGTGGCAGCAATCAGCTGTGCACAATGTGAAGGGGGTCATTCAACAGAAATGTGCCCATCGAGCCCGCAATCAGTGTACTCCATTCAGAAAAATCCATACAACGATACATATAATCCAGGTTAGCGAAATCACCCCAACTTCAGTTAGGGAGGTAACAACGACCAGGGGGGCCAGAGGAATTCACAGGACAACTCCGGGAATCGAGAAAACCGTCCAGCTTTTCACCAGAGTATGAATCAGAGTCACCAACAGAGGCAATCGCACAACCAACCTTCCACATCAAACACCTCTACAAATTCATCATCCTTGGAAGCCCTGCTGAAGCAGTACATGAGAAAAATGATGCGGTTATGCAATCGCAGGCATCTTCCATAAGGAATTTAGAGGTCCAAGTAGGGCAACTGGCAGCCGAACTTTGAAATAGAACACCGGGAACGCTGCCAAGTAATTCAGAAGCCCCCCGATCTCATGGGAAGGAACAATGTCAGTAGTGACATTATGCAGGCAAGTCTGACTGCCTGTGGGGATGCGGATTGCGGTAACCTTGAAGAACTTTTTCTTAATCAGCATCCCTAACATCTATCTTTATCGCTTTCTTTATAGCTTTCTCTACTGCTTTCTTTATTGCGTTATTACAGCTTTCTTAAATTAGTCTTTACTGCTTTCTGAATTTACTTCTACTTCAATTCAAGTTGCGTTAATTTTATGCTGTGTTGAATTTATTTACATTCCCGTCTTAGCATTACGTTGTTCCTAAATTTCTGTGAATGAATATTCAAAAGAAAATGAACATCGCAATGTCTTACCAACTTGGTTTTGGGGATAAGTGTTGCGATGTTGATGAAATAAAACAAAAAAATAAAAAATAAAAATAATAAAAATAAAAATAAAAATAAACTTTAATATCATTCGGTATGCAATGCGATGACGGGTGTATCTTGCGATGATAGATACACTTTGCGTCCATCTTCCACAAATGCATTGCGTTGACAGATGAGTTGCGCACGTATGTACACTTCGCCCGTCCTTAGCAAAAAACGCAATATGTCGAGGTAGTGTTGCACTGGTAGAACTATCGTGCACCCGTCCTCCAGAAATGCATTGCGATGAGGGGTATGTTGCGCTAATGCATACATTGTGCCCATCCTCCGCAAATATGCATTTGAGGTAATGGATGCATTGCGTTAATAATTAACATTGCGTTGGTCCGAATAAAATAAAATGATAAAATCTTCACAGAGAGAGTAGTCCAATCATTTAAGCTTCCGAGGGAATTATGACTTAGCAGACGAAACGATGTCCTTTCTGCTAAATCGTAATGGGAGGGGCACGGCGGCAGGCTTTTTGAGAATATCGAAGCCTGCCATGCAGAGATTGTGTTGGGCCCATTAAGGCCCAACCTATAAATCTCACCTCCTTCAACTGAAGAGCTTATTTGAATCTTTTGCGAAAGAAACCCTAAAATTTCCTCTGCATACCATACCCTTCCGATTTCCTCCCTCAAACCAAAATTTTTCCTAACTCTTTCACTCAACTAAGTAAATGGTCGGACAATCTTCACACTCATCTTCCCTACCATCATCCCCTTCCCAAGCCCTTGTCACCGCACGGGAGGCAACATTCCTCGCTGCTAGCCGTCTCCTCGCCGCCCAGCCCAAGCCTGCCCAAAGAATCGCCAGAAAACCCCGACAAAAGACCTCTGTAGCCAAACCACTCACCATCTGAGGGGGGCCGAGCAGGAGAGCGCCTCTGCCACCAGACCTGAGGTGGCACTCCCAATACCTTCGTCAGAAAGAAAACTGAAGAGAAGCAGAGGAGAAGACAGAAAAGATGTCACGTGCGCGCCAAATTATCGCATCAGGTGATTTGGCCAAGAAACTGCATGATGAGAATGTGCGCCGTGACAACGCAAGGGCGGCAGAAGAAGAAAGGAGAAGGCTCGAGGATGAGCAACACATTTTGCTTGCCTCGGGATAGTTTGAGAGAGAAATGGGAGAAGAAGAAGAAGAAGAAGAAAAGAACAAGAAGAAGAAGAAGGAAAAACGACGCAAAGCAAATGTGCAGCGCGTTAGAGAGAGGAAGAGAAAAGAAGTGGAAGACTAGAAAAGGAAACAAGAAGAGCAACGCAAGGTAAGGGAATGCAAACAAAAACAAAAATTCCACCTTGCGTCTGCTCAAGACAGGGGCAAAGCTAAAGTTGAGAGCAGCGAGCTTGCGTCGACCAGGAGGTGCCCATCAACACAGAAAGAAAATGATGATATGATGATGGAAATGGGTTTCTTCCCTGCGTCGACGCCACTACCAGATCTGATCACGAGTGTAGTGTTGGAACATGGGTGGAAAACTTTCTGCCAATGTCCCTCAATTGTTATTCCTGCGGTAGTGAAGGCCTTTTATCACGGCCAGCTCCATGACACCGAAGATGCGGTGATCATTAAAGGGTGGACAGTGTCGTTCAGCGCAAAGGACATCAATGAACTATACAAGTTGAAGAACATCCCGGAAGCACTGGGTAACAAGTTAATTGATGATCCTGAAGAAGTACACATGGAGGATGCGTTGAAGGTATTAAAGTAACCGGACACTAAGTGGTCGGTATCACTAATAGGTATTAAGACCCTTGCCTCCAACAGGCTGCTTCTAGACGCACGACTTTGGGTATATTTGGTGAAATGGTGACTCATCCCAACAACGCATGACAAAACAATTTCAAGGGATCGAGTGATGGCCACATACTATATCGCGCGAGGCATTCCGATCGATGTAGGCCAACTCATTGCGAAGCAAATTCAAGGTTTTGTTGGCCGTGTGAGAGGTCATTACTTCTTCTCGTGGACGATTTCGAGCCTATGCCTCTCTGTGGTTGTAGGCATTGACGAAGAGCCCATGCCTGAAGTTCACGGCATCATTCACACGAAGATCCTGAGAATGCTTCTCAAGGATTCCCTACATTGCCCCGAGCTTCCAACAAAAAGGCCTCTCATAGATCTGAACGCGCCGCAACAACCCAAACCAAAGAAGTAGCACCGCAATGATAAAGGAAAGGAAAAAGTCCAAGAACGATCACCGCAAGAATAAATCCAATTACCCTTGGACCCCTTGCCTTTAATCATTCGCCCGCCTAGCCCTCCAATAGAGTGCCTTTCCCCTCTTCCAGACCACTTCACAAACCTCCTCCTTGCTCCAGATTTTAACCCCGCATCTCCACCAGCGTCCCCCAGCCATCCATCTCCACCTCACTTTTCACCACCATCACCACATGTTGATGACCCACACAGTTTAGAAGTAGGCCCTTCCACTTAACCTCAATCCGATGTTGGTGAAACATCGACGACGCAACCTAGAATCGCATCCCTTGCTGGTGACTTAGCAGAAATGCGGTCCCTCTTCTCTCAACAACTTAACTTCTTCCGCCAAGCAATAACAGAGTTGTAGGAGAGCAACGCAGAGTTGCAACGTAGCAATATAATGGTGCGACAAGCGATCATTACCATTCAACGCAACATCTTTACCATCCGCCTGAACCAGAGACAGATGGCAGAGTGCAACCATGAGTACTTCAACTTCTTAACAGCTTATTTACATGGTCCCATGGTGCCTCCACATCTACAGCAACCTCTGCAGTTTCAAGATGCGCCTCAACGAGCCCCTCTGCAACATCCTCCTTAAGATCCCCGCCACAACTCTAAATTTGGGGGTGTGCCACCTTCTCTACAAATTTGCTATTTTTTTCTTTGTGGCCATTCATTCAATTCTTTTATACAGAGGCTATACCTTGTATTCTTTTGTACATGCTACAATTTTGTGTTGCGATGGTTATAATTCTCTGTATACTTAGACAAATTTTATACAAAAGAGTAATTATTCTTTCCATATGTGTTAGCCTCTTTACTTTTATCATCCTTTGTCAATTATTACGATAATTCTTATATTTTCTTTTGTGTTGTTAATTGTGCTGCCATGATGAGTAATATGCATACCTTTAGCAAAGTTTCTTTATACATTGCATTTTCTGACTAACACTTAGACAATTCATTGCAATAGTTCTACTTTACCTTCTTTATTACAAGATTCTACTCAAACCTTCTTTTCAAAATTTTGACTAAGTGTTTTGTCTTTTCTGTCCAAAACAACGCAATGAGGACTTGCGCATCTCTAAATTTGGGGGTGGGGAAGGTCTGAGCAGATGCGATCAAGTGGATGCAGTCATATTAGGCAAATACGTTCATCATCATTGTCAAAAAAAAAAAAATCATGAAAACTCCGCTGTCAGCGCAAGGGAAAATCCCAAAAATCCCAACCCGATAAGAGTTAAGTTGTGAAAGGAACTTGCTTGTAGTTGGATGCTCACATGACACCTGTAGAAAGCTGTTGCTAGCTTAATGTAACGCAAATTTTTGTTTGATGCAAGTCCATGCCATAAACTTGATGACATAGATTTTAGGTGATGATATGCGATACTACTTCTAGATATGCGTTATTAATGAATGTTCTTGTAGTATGCTGTGCATTGTCATAAGTTTCCTTGTGTTAAAACCAAGTATAATTTCACCGCAAGTTTCTCGGTGTGATCCGAGGTCGAACACAGGGACTGTTCGGGGTTATTGCGTTATGTTTGTGATATATGCAACTAGGGGTTTTCCAATTTATAAAAGAGTTTTGTGTACAGGTAATTAAACATGCGATAAAGTAAAGTAAAGCGGTAAAAATTTGATAATAAAATAAATTACGATAAAGTAAATTATACAAACTACAAACTCTTATACAAACTACTCGGAGGCCAGCAACAGACGCTGTTCCTCCTCGCGCCTTCTTATCCCTTCGAGCCTTGTGAGCTCATTATTACTGCGCATGTCCTCATCTTGTAGTCTTCTTCTGCGATTTCCTTCTGCCATGATGAGCTCCTGTTTCTCCTCCTCTTCTTTTCTCCTTCTTTCCTGTTCTTCTAATGCGATGATTAATCTTTTAGGGTCAATAGTAAACCCTTGCGGCGCATTCTCCCTACGACGCCGCATCAGGGGGGTTATCTTCTCCTTCTTCGCCTTCCTCCGTCGCAACCATTTGCGTTGTTTCAGGTTGCGCCGGCTCCATCAATTGCATTGTTTCCCCCCTGTTCTCCCTTACAGAGGTTGATTCTCCATCCTTTTCCGGGCTCGCAGCTCTCTACTTTTTTTCTTCTTATTTTCTTAGGCGCCTTTCTTCACGCCGGCGCATTCTTCTTTCTTCCTTCTCTTTCTTCTTCTTCTCCTTCTTCTCCTCTTCATCTTCGTCATCATCCTTCTTTTCTTTATTCTTTTTCTCTTTGCGATGATGAGAAGACTCCACCTCTCCAACCTTTCTCCCTTTGCTTTTCTTCTTCTTCTTTTTTGCTTCAACTACTTCTGGTTGCGTCTCCACTACAACCTCATCCATCGCAACTTCAGCCACCACAATCTCTTCCATTGCAACCTCCTCCACCGCAACTTTGGAGGTTCTGTCATAGGTTTCTGCGTTGGCAGTTACCTCAGGAGTCTCTAATGCTAGAGTGCCTCTTTCTATCTCTTCTTCGTTCACCACTGCCTCTGGCACCACCACCACCGCTACCTCCTCCGTAGATAGTGGTTGGTTTACAACCCCTGCCTCGGGTAACCCCCCTCCTTGCTCTAGATTGCTCAGAATGTTACCAAACACCTCCGTATCATCGCGTCTCTTCTTCTCACTCTTAGTTGAGACGGTAGAAGCTGGAATTGGTGTGCTTCAGTTCTTTGCCTTCTCTTAAACTGAGAAGGTCTGACGGCTAAGGGGTTTCTTCGGGTTCTACCAACGATTCTCAGAACGGTGTGGGGTTGGGCAGTAAGTCTACGACTGGCAGCGAGGAATGCTACCTCTCGCATGGCGATTTGGTTAGAGGAAGGGGTTGATGGTGAAGCAGAGTGTTGGGAAGCTTGGTCGGCCATGCATGATAAGCTTGGGAGGACTGGAAAAATCGCTAGGGTTTTGGGGAAGAAGAAATCTTCGTATGCTGGGCACTAGGGTTTTCAGTTTGCAAAATGAGGTAAAGAGTTCATAGACAGGGAAGGGTTCCTATTTATAGGTTAGGTCGTAGTGGGCCCATCACGATTTTCGTGGTGACAGGTCTTGAGACACTCAAAAGGCCCATCGCTCAAACTTCCCTCATTTATGAAATTTCAGAAAAACGTTCTTTCGTCTACAGAATCATCATTGCTTTGGGATACGAAACAATTGGACTCCTTAAATGACAAAAAGAATTTTCTTTAATGTTTTATTCGAATGGACGCAAAGTAAAGATTAACGCAATATGTTCACCAACGCAACTAGATCTTCCAAGAGGATGGGCAACAACGAATGCATCCCCGCAACACTCCCCTTAACTAAACACATTTCTGGAGGATCGGGTGCACGGTATTGCTACCAGCGCAACACTACCTCAACATAGTGCATTTTGCTAAAGACAGGCAAGGGACACACATGCGTGCAACACACCCCTCGGTTTCAACGCATTTGAGTTGGATGAACGCAAAACGTATCTTGCTTGCTTCAAGATGCGCTTATCATCGTCTTGCATACTAGATGTTGATTGTTTCATTTTATTTATTTTATTTTATTTTTCATCATCGCAAGTTGCTATGACTTGCGACAATAAATTTCTCTTTGTTACTCAATCATTCACCAATTAAGGACCAACGCATTAATTACAGAAAAGTTAATAGAATTAAAGACGGTACAAAAATAAATGCAAAGGAAATAAATTAAGAATAAATTCATAAAGTCAAGGAATGAATTAAATGAAGAAGTAAAGACAAAATTCAAGAATTCAATAAGAAAGGAATTTAAAGAAAGCATTAAACATAGATGTGAGATATTGACCGGAAGATGCGTTTCTTTGAGTGAGCGCAATCCACATCCCTGCAGGTGGTCCGGCTTGCCTCCTAGGGACATTGCTCATTTCTATTGGATTCTGGGGCTTCTGAGTTGCTGGGCAACGTTCCTGGTGCTCTATTTCACTGCTCAAATGCCAGCTGGCCCACTTGGATCTCCAAGTTTCGAATTGAAGACGCATGCGCTTGCATTACTGCATCATTTTTGTCCATATATTGTTTAAACAGGGCCTCCAATGAGCTTCCAGAGGTGTTTGAAGATGAGGGTTGCTGGTTATGCGATTGCCTTGGTTGCCCCTGATTCGAGTTATGTTGAAAAGGAGGATTTCCTCGACTGCCACTCTGATGGTTGATTAGCCCCCTTTGATTAGGATTGACTCCCTAATCGAAGTTAAGATCGCTCCTCCAGGCAGGATTGTAGGTGTTGTTGAAGCGGTTGTTTTGGATGGCGCATACTTGCTGGAGATTCGATGGGCACATTTCTGCTACATGAGCCCCTCCACAATTAACGCAACTTATTGCGGCCACTTGAGCCGGTGCAGCAGGTTGCGCTGATTTTTGGGGGATGGCTCCTTGATTGATTTCTGTCGATTGAAGGATGGAGGTCACCGCAGCCATCTGAGTGGCTAATGTGGTCATTGTCTCCGCAGGGACAATGGCAGTTTCATTCTTTCTTCGTTCGGTGCCTCGGCCTCCATAGCCATCATCAATCCAGTCATCCATGTTTTGCGATATGCAGTCAAGGATGACTTTAGCCTCAGTATACATTTTGTCCATAAAACCTCCTACTGCGGAGATGTCAGCAACAGCCTGCGTCGATCTATTCATGCCGTTATAAAAGGTCTCCATCAAAACACAATCGGGTATCCCGATATGCGGGTAGTTTTTCACCAATCTTCTAAATCGCACCCAGGCGGTGCTTAGGGTCTCATTCTCCATTTTTTCAAAGTTCAGCACGTTCTTTCGTTGCCTTGCGTTGACGACCGACGGGAAGAACTTCTTTATGAATCACTCCACCAGTTGATCCCATGATGTGATATCGTTTGGCTCCAATGAGTGAGCCCACCTCTTGGCTTCGTCCCTCAAGGTGTAAAGGAAAATATATAGTCTAATACTCTCCGGTGTAACGCTAGGTAGTGAGAAGTTGCCGCACATTTCGACAAAGCTGGTCAAGTGGGCATGCAGGTCTTCACCTTGCAGACCCCTAAATTGCCCTGCATTTTGGATCATTTGTAGCATGACCGGCTTTATTTCGAACCTCGCGTTCTCCTCAACAATAGGCCTCGAAATCCCAGGCGAAAAATCATACAGGTTGGGTGCCGCATAATTCCTCATGGGGATGTAGCGATCAGCGGCCAAGAACACAGAATCCTGCGCTGGCCTAACAGCCCCTTGATTTCCTACGGGAACCGCATTGTCATTATTATCTGCCATGCTCGTTGCTTTCTTTCGCCTTATCCAATTCTGACGTGCCCGTGCGCGAAAGGTACGCTCAATCTCAGGGTCAGCTTCGAATTCTGGTTCAGCACCAGTACTCATAAATCGTCAAGTTGCTCTCCGCGTTGAACAGCCAGTACAACGAGATCTGTCCTGCAAAACACCACTAGCATACTCAAACAATAAACCGTTAACCAATCCCCGGCAACAGTGCCATAAACTTGTAACACAAATTTTTGTTTGATGTAAGTCCACGCCATAAACTTGATGACATAGATTTTATGCGACGGTATGCGATACTACTTCTAGATATGCGTTATTAATGAATGTTCTTGTAGTATGCTATGCGTTGACACAAGTTTCCTTGCGTTGAAACCAAGTATAATTTCACCGCAAGTTTCTCGGTGTGATCCGAGGTCGAACACAGGGACTGTTCGAGGTTATTGCGTTATGTTTGTAATATATGCGACCAGGGGTTTTTCAATTTATAAAAGAGTTTTGTGTACAAGTAATTAAACATGCAATAAAGTAAAGTAAAGCGGTAAAAATGCGAGAATAAAGTAAATTGTGATAAAGTAAATCTAAGCTAAGATGATACAAGATACAGGTTTCATGATACAAGATACTAATGTCAAGGCTGGCTGTGAAGATTATACAAAGATCATGTAATGCGTCTTATGTGCGAAGAAGAAAGAGAAAAGATAATTAATACAAACAGTGCAAGTTCCTTAATTGCATTAAAGATATAAGTACTGTTCCGTTTTTCCCTTGGCGTACACCTCTCGGTGATTGGCCGCGTTCCCATATCTCTGTGGTGAAACAGGGACAAACGTAATGAACGCAAGGTTGCTTCCATTTCTGGAAGTACTACCCGCTTTAGTCAACGCATTCTTCTAACATTCTCTCGACAGATCGGAATGACATCTTCACTTCTACTCTCACAGGTGAAGATGCCGTCTAGCATGCCTTAGCTAAATGCATTTATCTCTTTAACACAGATTAAGTTACACGTTTAATCCATATTAATTACCAAGGGATTAAGAAAACTTCATGGAGAAAACGATTAATAGAGGAACGGAAATAGACAGAGAAGTGGAAATGGAAATGATCGAGACATTCAATAAAACTATTTAGCGTCTGATACATGATTTATGAATGAAGGGATTAAGAAAATGAAATACAATTGATGAAATAAAGTTAGAAACAAATACAAATAAGTGCCAACGTCTTGGCGCTGATCTGGATGGAGATTTGCTTGCGGCGTGGATGGATTGTGCGGAAGGATGAGCTTCCCTCTCAGGCTTGCTTAACCAGTAGCAAGGATCTAAGCACAGAGCTTCACAGTGGAGATCTGGCAGAATTGCACTAAGATTCACTTCTCGGCGTTGTCTCTTCTCTTCCCAGATTTCATCCGATCAGTACTCAGCTCAGCCTCTCTCTCAGTAATCTAGCATCAATTAGCCCTCGTATTCAGTATATTTTCTCTGAATTCTATGGGGGTATTTATAGGTGAAAAGCTTTGACTCTTGGCTTGTGGACCCCACTTCTTGTTATGGAAATTTCGAAGATGGAGGAATAAATATTCCTTCTGTTATACAATCAGACCGTCAAATCTGCACAACGGTTAGTTGTACACGTGTCGCAATCCTCCGCATTTGCGTTGCTCAGCTGCATCTTTCGATCGGGTGCTCGCATGCGGTGTTGTTTTTATTACCGCATGCGGTTAACATTCAGCTCGGGATCGAATGTTGCATTGCGCCATCATTACGTTAATCGTCTCTTCATTGTTGATTGATGGGCCTAATGTGACAGAGATGCGTTGTTCAGTTTCTCATTGAGCCTTGATCGCACAGGGTGAATTGGTTTCCTGCAAAACAGAATAGAAATATCCTCTTCTACCATCTTAATGATGTTAGTGAGTGTAATTGCGATAATTCATAATTATTGTATTTCTGAGCTCTTTTGGCCGCAATATCTGAATAAGATAGCATAAATAACTTGTATTTCTACAAATTATCACTTAACTTAAAGTGACCCAAGCCAAAACGAAGGTAGGTTTCCAGGATAGACGCAATAGAAAAAAAAGAGAGAGAAAATAAGGATAAAAGAGACAACTCCTCTGACTAGCAAAAGTAAAACTTGGCTGAGGATCAAGAGTTGAAGTTGAGATTGGTACACAACCAAAGTTGGATGCTCGCATGACACCTGTGGGAGCAAGCCAAAACGAAGGGTGTAACCATGATCAACATTCTCTATACGATGATCCAAACCAAGCCACCGCATAAAGATGCACTTCGTTGTTTTTCCAAGAAGAGGTAAAACTTTCTTCTCAAATCTAGAAGGGAACTTTGGGTAGAGGTTTTTTTTAGATAAGAATAAAGTAGAGCATGTGAAGAATTGTTAAAGGATAGAAGGAACTTGCGGTGTTGAGAAATTTTGTAGAGGGCGGAGCATTCGGAGTAGCCGGTCGACGCAAAGTTAGGATTTGAATTGAGTGGAATTGCCTTAGTCGAAGATATGCTTGAGGACAAGCATATATCTAAATTTTGGGGTGTGATAACTTATAGAAATACAAGTTATTTATGTTGTTTTATTTAGATTATGCGGCAAAAAGAAGGAAAAATTGTGTCGATAGTATAAAAATTGGCTTAGAAATACGAAAAATTGTAAAGTGTGGTGAACACACCCACTAACCCCATTTCGATGGCGAAATGGAATGTCCAAGTCTTTGTTTTGCAGCAAATAGGTCACCGCATGCGTTAATTGCTCAAGGATAAAAATGAACAACGCATCTACACAGCATGCGGCAATCGATCAAGAACGAAAAAGATCAACGCAATTGCAGCGCATGCGACGATCAATCATGGATTCAAGCGATCAACACATTTCCACCGGATGCGGCGATCAACAAGAGATCAAAACAATTACACTGCATGCGGCGATCGATCGAAGATGTGAAGAGCAACGCATTCGCAAGGACTTCTGATGTGTACAGCTTTCTGTTGTACAATTCTGACAGATTGATCGTGGAGCTGAGCGGACATTTCCACTACGCCATGGAAGGAATTATCAAAATTACAAAGTGGGACCACCAATACAGAGAGCCAAGGTCTATAAATAGCTTCCTCAAATTCAATGTTAAGGGAGGCTGGTCTAAAGAGACAATACAGAGAAAATCCGGGAGAATGATGAGACAAGGCTGAAAGGTGAGTCTCTGAGCAAGAAATTCTTTCCATTCTCGAAGAAGAAGCTCTGTGCAAGAGGTCACTTCTACCTAGAAAGCAAGCCTGAGAGGGAAGCTTTCCACTCCATTTCATCCACACGCCGGTAAGCACAACGTCTCCGATTGGAATCTGTGTCAAGACATTGACACTCTTTCCATATTTGTTTCTATTCTTTCATTCATCTACTGTGTTCATCCTTCTTTAATCTTTCATTCACAATCATGTATCAAACACTGATCTTTAGATTTAAATATCATTATCGTAATCATTATCATCTCTATGTTCTTTTCCACACATTTATCATCCATTTTCTCCATCACGTGTCATTAATCCCCTAGGAAAAAGGGAAGGATTAAGCGAGTGAATTAATCCTTGTTAAGGTAATCGACTAAGTTTAGCTAAAGCATGCTTGACGGCATCTTCACCTGTGAGAGCAGAAGTGAAGATGTCATTCTGCCTATCGAGGAGGGTTGGAAGAATTCGTTAATTGAAGCGAGAAGTATTTCCAGAGTTGGAAACAACATTGCGTTCATTACGTTCATCCCTGTTTCACCATAGACATATGGGAATGCGGCCAATCACTGAAAGGTGTAAGCCAAGAGAAAACAGAACCTTAGTTGCATCCTTAACGAGATTAACGTACTTGCGATGTCCTTTCCCTCAGCTCATTCTTTTTCTGATTCATTCACAAGACTTGCCACCGCATTCATTAGATTCTTTTGCACAACTTCACAGCCAATCCTCACCCTGTATCATTAGTAGTTTAGTCATTTATTTTATCGTCGCAATTTATTTTACAGCACTTTATTTACCATCGCATTTTATTTTCATCGCAATTTACTTTTTTGCACAAACCAATTCTTTATTCTTTATGTTAAACCGGTCGCATTTACCACATTAGTATCGCAATAACAACAACAATCCCCGTGTTCAACCTCAGGTCAATCTGAGAAACTTGTGTTGAAATTATACTTGGTTCCAGCGCAAGAAAACTTGTGACACGCACTACATCATCGCATACTATGAAGCATATTATCATCATTGCATACACCGAGAACGTAGTATCGCAACAATATCTTTATCGCAAAGAACTTGAGCACATAGAGCATCATCATTTTCATTCATTAGCGCATTTTAATAATATAGATAAAGATTATAAATTTATTATTACAAGTTTTTGAAGGCATACCTCGGGATTTCTGAGCTACTCAACAGACCTTCTGAAAAGTAATTAGACCATGATGCAGCATTGACATTCTCACCTAATGCGTCAATAATGGCGGTGATTCAGAGCAGGATTATCAAAGTTGTCTGTAATTGGCTCTATAAATAGAGCCTTGGAACCCGAGTTCACGCATCCGGAACTTCTGCCTTGGGCAGATTCCTATGATCATAGACGAGAGCATGAGCAAGAATTACTTTGAGAGTTCTTCATTTGCACAACTTCCTCTGTTTGACGACTAGAGCTTCACCAGAGATAGAGCTCGAGAAGGACTGCTCCACTACCCATTCATTGCACCACCGGAAGCCTTGACACACATTTGGTGGAGGCAAGAGATTGCCTACATCTAGCCTTCCATCTCTCTTCTCACCTTTGTATTGTATTACATTTTGGCTTAAGATATTAATATACTTTGTAATCAATTCATCTCCATAGTTCCTTTAATATCATTTTCACCATCTTCTCTTACTTTATCATCTTTTTTTTTTTCACCGCCATGAGCTAAGTGCAAATTATAAGAGTTATCGCATACTCAATCATGCATCATAGAGATATAATGCATGTAGCGAACCATCGAGAGGTGTGTGACGTGTGAGTATGGCGAGTTAGGATTACCCTTGCGATTGAACTTAAGGACTTGGTGCTGTCTCATCCCCAACCCTATTTCTCCATGCATCTTACTATGTATTAACGGTTGCCGTATCTCTACCGATTCTCATAGTTAAACTTCAATTGTTCGGTCTATTTAGCTAGAAGTAGGAGTAACGCATAGTTAATTAGGTTCTTTCTTTTTATTTTTTATTCCCCACCTCAAACACATTACTTTACATTCATTATTTAGTTGCACGTCCCCGTGTTTGACCTCGGATCATCCCGAGAAACTTGCGATCTTGTTATACTTTGTGAGAGAGCAAGAAAACTTGTGACAGAAGCACATGATCATTGCATAGACATTTAACGCATACTCTTCAGACCATCACATGATCATCGCATGACCATCAACGCATATCAACAAACCAATTTATCTTCAACATGTAGAAAATCGGGTGTAAGATTCTTTTCCTTCGTTACCCCAGTACAACCCCCACTACGCAATTAATCGCATCACACATCACTCGAAGGGATGCGACCAATCAGGTGCCACCAGACTGGGCACAAAGATCAACGCATTCTTGAGCTTGTTGAATGCTTGAATGCAAGTATCGTCAAAATTGTATGATTTATCTGCCTCTAAGAGCGCACTTAAGGGGCGTGCGATTTGAGAGAATCCTTTGATGAATCTCTGGTAGAGTCTCGCATGACCCAGAAAACTTTGCAAGGTTTTAACATTTACAAGCACAGGGAGTTTGGTGATTGCTTCGATCTTTTGCCTCATCCATTTCAAGTCCTGCTTTGGAGGCTTTGTGCCTCAACATGATGCCCTCTGTCACCATAAAATAGCATTTCTCCCAGTTAAGGACAAGATTAGTATCTTCACAATGTTTCAAAACTTTCTCCAAATTCTCGAAGTGGCAGTTGTATGTATCACTAAAAATAGAGAAATCATCCATGAAGGTCTCTACAGACTTTATAGAAAGTCTAAAAATATTACCATCATACACTTATGGAATGTTCCGAGTGCATTGCAGAGCCCAAAGGGCATGCATCAGAAAATGAATGTGCCAAAGGTGCACATGAACGTCATTTTCTCTTGGTCTTCTGGTGCAATTGTGACTAATTATATCCACAATATCCATCAAGAAAATAGAAGAATTCATTCCCTGCAAGTCTGTCTAACATTTGGTCAATAAATGGTAGTAGGAAGTGGTCCTTCTTCGTCGCCAGATTCAGTTTGTGATAATCCCTACATGTCCTCCAGCCAGTCACAGTCCTTGTTAGAATCAACTCATTCTTGCTATTGGCTACAACCATCACTCCTCCTTTCTTGGGGATGCATTTTACTTTCTTACCCAACTATTATCTGAAATGGGGTAAATAACCCTTGTGTCCAATAATTTTATTATTATCTGAAATGAGGGACTTATTATCTAATGGCTTTCATATGCTTCTTCAACACCTGTAGTAAGGCAATCTCGTCAAGGCAATCTCATCATCTGTGCCCAATATGGTAGAGATAATGACTGATAGACTATCATTATTACCTAGGTAAGCGTATTTGAGATACGTCAGTAAAGGTTTCAGTTCTAGGATAGGATGCTCCTCCATTGATGGTTTTATCCTTGCTACTTCTCATTCATTCAAATTCAAAGACTCGAAAATAGGGTCAATTTTCATCACTGGGTGAACTTCTTCCACAATCAACTCACTCTCTTCTTCTTGCATTTCCTTTCCAAGTAGCGCCCAACAGTAAGCACTGATATTGTCAATGCGCTAACACGTCTCCAACTCATCTAGAAATTTCAATGCGTTAAATACATTGAATTTGACTTGTTGATCATGGACTCTAATTGTCAATTCTCCTTTTTGAACATCAATCAGTGTTCACCCTATTGACAAAAGTGGGTGCCCCAAGAAGATTGGGATTTCAGTGTCAGCTTTGTAATCCAGAATTATAAAATGCATAGGGAAGATAAGTTTATCGACTTGCACACGAATGTCTTCAATCTACCCTTCCAGGTACGTTATGGATCGATCAGCTAGATGCAAAGTCACAGTAGTATGTCCTGCCTTGCCAATACATAACTTTTTAAAGATGGACAATGACATCAAGATATTGCTGGCTCCTAGGTCGCATAACGCATGGCCAACTTCTTTCCCACCAATTGAACATAATAATGTGAAGCTTCCAAGGTCTTTCATATTTGCAGGAATGTTTTTAAATAATGCATTACACTCTTGAGTGAACACAAACATTTTGAATTCACCCAGCCTGCGTTTTTTGGTTATGATGTCCTTGAGAAACTTCACGTAGCTTGTCATTTGCTCAAGAGCTTCCACCAGTGGGATGTTTATATGTAGTTATTTCAACACATCTAGGAATATCTTGAATTGTTGGCCATCATTTTTCTTCTTTAACCGATTGGGAAAAAGAGCTGCCATTTGAAAAATTTATCTTGCTTTACTTTTCTCTTCTGTCGCATCAAGAAGTTGCGACGATGCTTCTGGGCTTGTTATTTTTGGGGTTTCTGTATTATCGGAGTTCAATGTTGTTGAAGGTTTGTTAGAAGGTTGAAAAGTTTACCCGAGAAGATCTATTGTGGAGTCTGGATTATTGTTGATGAAAATTAGTGAATGCAATTTTGCGATGCATATCTTAAGTTATACGTTGGTTACCATGCGGCGATGGTCATGCGTTGGAATGAAAATATGCGTTACTCTTATATGTGATGACCATGTGTTCCTGTCACAAGTTTTCTTGCACTCACGCCAAGTATAACGCGAATGCAAGTTTCTCGGGTGATCCGAGGTCGAACTCAGGGACTTATAACTAAATGTTATACGGTGATGTGTTTGCGACGGATGAATAAAAGAATGATGGAGGGTATAAGCTAATAACTACTCCTACTCCTAACTAACAGACAAAGCAGTGGAAGTACGAATGAAAGGTAGAGACACGACAACTGTTGACGCATAGTAAATGTATGGAAAATAGATAAAATGTAAGGATGTCTTCATTGCAACCCGAAGCTTGACCGCAAGGGCAACCTTAGCCAATGCAAGCTATGCGATCATGCTACACACACTTAAGCCTATTTCTAGGACGCATGCGATGTATATGCAAAGTGTCGAGAGGCCTTATTCCTAAGTCTCTATTCCTACTCATGTGCTCCCACACTTAAACAAGATGACCGCATACCACCATATCCTACTTCTTGGATGCATTCAGTATCCTCTCCATAGGGTGCATACGCTATGTAATAGCAAACAGAGCTTATTCCTAAGTTCCCCATTCTTGATTATGCATTCCAATCCGCTCTCTAGAGTCTTAGATCTGGTTTTTAGACTACTCTCCTAAGTATGCATAAATGATGAATGATGCGCTCATAAGACAAGGTAATCGCATAAACCTGGCTGATGTAAGATTGTTTCTATCTCTAGTGAACACTTGCTTACATTGCTTAATGCGACCAACCACTTACCCTTTCAAGCAGTTAGTTGTTGCTGACTTTACTCATAGACAAGCATTACGTCCGCCTATAGACAGCCGTTGCTACAGCTTTACACTAAGCAAATAAGGTTTTCTCACAACACTCACGCAACGCACACCTCCCGGTGGTTTGCTACATGCTTCATATTCCTATGCTGCATGATTAAGTATGCGATACTTTAACAATCTCACTAAATGATGCAATGAAGATTAAGGATGCTAAGTAAATGAAGATGGAGATGGAATCGAAGGAAATATAGAAATGCATTGATCACAAAATGTATTAATTTCTTAAGCCAAAATGTAATACAATACAATATAAGAAAATAAGAGAAATGGAAAAGGCTAGTTGGAAGCAATGTCTTGCTTCCAGCAGATGTGTGTCAAGGTTGCCGGTGGTGCCATGGAAGGGCGGTGAAGCTGACTCTCTTGAGATCTAACTCCGACAAAGGCTCCAGCCGTCACTCAAAATGGATGAAGGAGATGAAGAACTCTCAAGCTTCCTTATAATGCTTTGGTCTGGATCAGAAGGATCCGCCTAAGGCGAGCCTCAGACGAAAAACCTTGGATAAAATGAAATTCTGCTCATCAGCTTCTATTTATAAAGGTTAATCGCCGATAGCATTAATGGACCTGCTCTGATTCTGACATTCATGGCGCGTTGGTCCTTTTCTAAATCTCTGTTGCTAACAGCGTGGTAGATGAAATGCCAACATCATCTTTTGATTTTCCTGAGATATGCGTTAATGTTTCCATTCCACCAACCTTGCGTTCATCCCACTATTATGGTTATCCCGCAATCTTGCAATGACCGCATTCACTTGATTACCATAACTTCTACACGATGACCGCAATCGCTTGACGATCATAACTCCTATGCGATGGACGCATTTGGTTGATTACCGCAACACCCATGCATTGAACGTATGTGTTCGCCTTTGCGATGGAGAATTTCTCCACATGCGGTCATCTATGTGATAGCCCGACTTCCACGTCTGCGTCCGCTTTCTGCGTTAACTATAAAGATGGACAATTGAACGCATAATAACACATAATAGTGGGTTAGCCGAATTCTTAATGCTGAACAACGCAAACTCATTTTCTCATGAATTCCTAACATAATTTCCGCATATTCTACTTAACAGCCTTCATAATTCTAAATAAAAGGCCTAAGATGACGTTAATTTCTACTTGTCATCACACCTCCAAACTAATAATCATGCTTGTCCTCAAGCATGCATTATACTCAAGAAATTCTTAACTCACCCTCCGACTTTCCTTTGCGATGACCAGCCTCTCAGAATATAATTACTCATACCGCTGACCATGGCCGCAACGCTCTCCTCAACTTTGGCTGCTTCTTCAAAAAGATATTTTCTAAGTTTAAATCTGGCAAGCCTTTGCTAAAAAACTTTTTATTCATTCACCGCAACTTTGCATTTAGCTTTTAAGAATGCATTCGTTCAAAACACTTAAAAAAAATTGCGATTACTTATTCAAATGAGGCATTGAACCTGGTTACACTCTTTGTTTTGGCTTACCCCCACGTGTGTCATGTGGGCATCCAACTTCGGTTGCGTTCCATATTCAACTCAACTCGTGTCTTGCTTATTTAGCTTGCGCTTGATAAAGGAGTTGCGCTTATGCGTTGATCTTGGCGACTTACTTTTGTTTTGGCTTGCCCTCACATGTGTCATGCAGACATCCAACTACGGGTAAGTGCCTTTCACAACTTAACTCTTATCAACATGGGTTTCCCCATTGCGTTGACAGTGAAGTTGTTATTCTCAATTTTTTTTTTGGAATGATCGCAATGTAATGAACTCAATTCTCCGGGATCGCTGCCACCCCCAAACTTAGAGGTTAGCAACGCTCACACCGCAAAGCTAAAAACAAACTCAATAGGAATGCGGTAATAAATGTTTGAGCGAAGGGTTGCACATAATAAAACTTATATTGTCAAAATTTGAAGAAGCTATTAAAAGTAAGGAGCACCTTGCGATGCTTAGTTAGCGAATGTGGTGAATTATACGTACCATCATAGATGCATCGCAAAGGAACGCAATCGGACAAGGAGAATTTCAAAAGGATAATGCATAAAAGATAACAAGAAAAGAACCTTAAGTAGAATAACGCATGCGACCATGCGTTGGAATTCATGTGATCGAAGCCATGCGTTAAAGGATGGAGGGAATTCTTCCATTGTAATTGCACACTGAGGAGAATTATTATCGCACCTACAAGGAGCAAACGCACCACAACCAAGGAAGCAGCCACATATCCAAAATAACAATAAGAATAAAAATAAACTAAACTAAGAAAGCAAGGTAAAGATAGAGTAGAAGACGTCCCTGGAGAAATTGGAATGTTGTCACCGTAAGGAGTCTTCCATGCAGGAGATTGCTCTCAACTGCATAGGTCAAGAAGCTCGTCCCGACCATTGGAACTTTCGGCAATTGGTGGGTCAATGCGGCCGTCATGTGCTTAGAACTACCTTCAGCTCATGCAACTGATTGCCCTTCTATCTTAGGGTCAATACTAGCTTTCGGCGCATCGCCTACACTTCAATATTGGTTGCAACTTGGTCGAACAAGCTACAATACTCCCAAGATAAAAAGGTTGCCTGCGAAAACACAAAACTCAACAAATAATTAGCTACCAAGTCCCCGACAACGGTGCCAAAAACTTGTTGATGAAAATTAGTGAATGCAATTGTGCGATGCATGTCTTAAGTTATACGTTGGTTATCATGCGTCGATGGTCATGCGTTGGAATGAAAATATGTGTTACGCTTATATGCGATGACCATGCGTTCCTGTCACAAGTTTTCTTGTACTCACGCCAAGTATAACGCGAACGCACGTTTCTCGGGTGATCCGAGGTCGAACTCAGGGACTTGTAACTAAATGCTATATGGTGATGTGTTTGCGGCGGATGAATAAAAGAATGATAGAGGATATAAGCTAATAACTACTCCTACTTCTAACTAACAGACAAAGCAGTGGAAGTATGAATGAGAGGTAGAGACACGACAACTGTTGACGCGTAGTAAATGTATGGAAAATAGATAAAATGTGAGGATGTCTTCATCGCAACCCTAAGCTCGATCGTAAGGGCAACCTCAGCCAACGCAAGCTATGCGATCATGCTACACACACTTAAGCCTATTTCTAGAACGCATGCGATGTGTATGCAAAGTGTCGAGAGGCCTTATTCCTAAGTCTCTATTCCTGCTCATGTGCTCCCACACATAAACAAGATGACCGCATATATGTATATGCGAAGTGTCGAGAGGCCATGTTCCTATGTCTCTATTCCTGCTCATGTGCTCCCACACATAAACAAGATGACCGCATACCACTGTATCCTACTTCTTTGATGCATGCAGTATCCTCTCCGTAGGGTGCATACGTTGTGTAATAGCAAATGGAGCTTATTCCTAAGTTCCCCATTCTTGATTATACGTTCTAATCTTCTCTCTCGAGTCTTAGATCTGGTTTTTAGACTACTCTCCTAAGTATGCATAAATGATGAATGATGCGCTCATAAGACAAGGTAATCGCATAAACCTGGCTGACGTAAGATTGTTCCTATCTCTAGTGAACACTTGCTTACATTGCTTAATGCGACCAACCACTTACCCTCTCAGGCAGTTAGTTGTTGTTGACTTTATTCATAGACAAGCATTGCGTACGCCTATAGACAGGCGTTCCTACAGCTTCACACTAAGCAAATAAAGTTTTCTCACAACATTCATGCAACGCACACCTCCCGGTGGTTTGCTACATGTTTCATATTCCTATGTCACATGATTAAGTATGTGATACTCTAACAAACTCACTAAGTGATACAATGAAGATTAAGGATGCTAAGTAAATGAAGATGGAGATGGAATCGAAGGAAATATAGAAATGCATTGATCATAAAATGTATTAATTTCTTAAGTCAAAATGTAATACAATACAATATAAGAAAATAAGAGAAATGGAAAAGGTTAGCTGGAAGCAATGTCTTGCTTCCAGCAAATATGTGTCAAGGCTGCCGGTGGTGCCGTGGAAGCGGTGGAACTGACTTTCTCGAGATCTAACTCTGGCGAAGGCTTCGATCGTCACTCAAAATGGATGAAGAAGATGAAGAACTTTCAAGCTTCCTTCTAACGCTTTTGTCTGGATCACAAGGATCCGCCCTAAGGCGAGCCTCAGGCAAAAAACCTTGGATAAAATGAAATTCTACTCATCGGCTATTATTTATAAAGGTTGATCGCCGACAGCATTAATGGACATGCTCTGATTCTGACATTCGCGGCGCGTTGGTCCTTTTCTGAATCTCTGCTGCTAACGGCGTGGTAGGTGAAATGTCAACATCATCTTTTGATTTTCTCGAGATATGAGTTAATGTTTCCATTCCTCCAACCTTGCGTTCATCCCACTATTATGGTTATCATCGTGTAGCCGCAATCTTACAATGACCGCATTTGCTTGATTACCGCAACTTCTACACGATGACCACAATCGCTTGATGTTCGTAACTCCTATGCGATGGACGCATGCGGTTGATTACTGCAACACCCATACGTTGAACGTATGTGTTCGCCTTTGTGATGGAGAATTTCTTCAAATGCGGTCGTCTATGCGATAGCCCGGCTTCCGGTCTGCATCCGCTTTCTGCGTTAACTACAAAGATAGACAATTGAATGCATAATAACACATAATAGTGGGTTAGCCGAGATTCTTAATGCTGAACGGTGCAAACTCATTTTCTCATGAATTCCTAACATAA
Source organism: Benincasa hispida (assembly GCF_027475165.1). Lineage (NCBI taxonomy): Eukaryota > Viridiplantae > Streptophyta > Magnoliopsida > Cucurbitales > Cucurbitaceae > Benincasa > Benincasa hispida. The sequence goes on along the minus strand of NC_143481.1, from coordinate 30,657,207 downwards.
TTGCCGCATATTAAGCTTAACAGCCTTAATAATTCTAAATAAAAGGCCTAAGATGACGTGCATTTCTGCCTGCCATCAATTATCAATGTCAATTGGAGTAAGTGTTATTGGATTCTTAATTTCTTGTTCACTCGGAGACTGTGGTTGTTGGGAATGTCCTAAAACTCGCAGTTTGTAAACATTTTCTATTCACAATAAAAGATATTATTGAGATTTCTTTCAACAAATATGTTACTAAAGATGTTATTGAATTTCATTCATTACTAAATCCAATAAACTAACCAATAGCTATAACATCAATACTTAAACTTTATGTAGAGAAATAAAAGAAAATCAAGTTTTAGTATATAGCAAAAAAGGTCTATAAGTATTGGATAAGGTTGGGTACCTTATCCTAGGGACACTATGGATGCGACTTGCTTTGTATATTGATATAAACAATGTGATCTCAAAGTTGTTTATGTGGAGATATATGAGTGGGAGTATCCTTTGTAAAAGATGTTTGCATAAGACGGGACCACGAAATAGTCATTTTTTCTTTATAACAACCGTTTACTATTAAAACTAACTATTTCAATTCGAGGACCTAAAGTAACTCAATCTTAATCCTGAGCTAACTATGAACTCCTGTTTATTCGGAATTATCCTTTAATCTTCATAGTTGAGAGTGGTTCAACATCACTACTCAATAAGCCTCCCATTTTAGGGGTAAGACCAGATAGAAAGTTGGGGACATAGTTCTGCAAAATGGAATTCACTCCTACCCATTTTAGGGTTAGCAGATAGGTTGTTCCTTAAAGTACTGACTCTTGGTCTTAAACAAAGGGTCATCGCCCTCTCATGGCTACAAAAGATTCAGTTTAATGATAGGAGCATAAACCAATTGTTCATTATAGGATCAGTTGAGATTTAAGAAGCAAGATGTATTAGAGGAGTAAAACCATAATTTTGACCTGGCTGTAAATACGAATGACCTGTGAAGGATCGACTTACTGATTATGGTTAAATTAAGTGGACAGAAATATATCTACAGTGAGGAGAGTGCAACTACTAAGCTATAGTGATATGTCTTGGTAGTTAACGAATATTGATTAACGGTCTAAAGAGTTTAGCTAATTAATCTCAATCATTGGAGCTCATGATCTGTAGGTCCATTAGGTTTCTCAACTAGCACATAAAAGGATTAAATCTTAGAATAGTGTGTTAAAAGAATTTGAAATGTTGAAATATAGTTTAGGGTTGGGTAATTATATTCGATATAATTAACATTTGATTAACGAATGAACTGAATTTGGAGAGTTTGAAATATTTAAATTTGATTTAAATTCAAATACATGAATCGTGATTCATGTATGGATTAGGTATTTTATTAATTTAATATTTGATATTAAATTTGTTTAATTAATTATTTATTAAAAATAAAGCATTTTAAATAAATTTAAATTTAAAAATTAAAATTTAGAAATTAAGTTTTTCTAATTTAATTTATTGAAATTAAATTATAATAAGAAGTATTTTAAAATTTGGAAGTGGATTTTTCCAATTTGTCCCCTACAATGTTATTTTTCAATTAGTGGAATTTAAGTGTTAAACTCCCATACAATTCAATGTTGCATGTTTTATGGTATAAATAGATGGCTAATCAGATTAGTATTCATTCCTGCAACTTTAATTTCTGGAAAAATAACTCAAGTTTTCTCTCTTCAAACTAAACCTCAATATTACACCTATATATCCTCTTAATTTGAGTTCATCCACCCAATCTAAAGAAGAAACTCTTATCAAAGAGAAACTATGAGAGGAAGCAAGATCGTTCCAAATTCATTGTGACAGAAAAAACAAGCATTCACAAACATACATACAAGTTATGCATTTCAGAACAAATTACGACATGCTTTTAATAATAAATACACAAGAATGAGAGACTTACCTTTGAAGAACATTTCTTCTGTTTTTCTCTCGCTCTCATCAAGAACTGGGACCAGCACCTCTCACTCTCGCAGTAGGCGTCTACCCAAATATCTTGTTGTCGCTCAGTAAACGAGCGGTCTTCTCCATGTACAAGGAGCAACTGGGACACCGCCATTCAGCAAACAATCGTTTAGATAAATGCGCGTGTACACAATCGTTTAGTCAACACTTGAAGCTGTCGTGTAGGCTCTCGTGAGCTAAACGATAGGCAGTGTACAACTAATGAAGCGATACTACAATTCTCTTGCAAAATGAAAACATTTTTCATTTTATCCTTACGATTCTCTTGCAACCTCCCACTTTCACGCACGATTAAGGAGAAAACAACCAACAATTATCTCATAATTGTTTTAATTAGAAATAAATATAATAACTACCTTATCATATTATATTTATAGCCTATAGTTTGAAACCATAGTCTTTTTCTCCTTTGCTTGATATAAATCATATTTACATCATTTTCGTCCAATTAATGTATCTAACACATCATATCAACTATATCACATATAATTGAACCAGTTTAATCATATCATATATAATCAAACTCCCTCTCGTCAATTTGAACACTTCAAACTAACCCAAGAACTTATTCTCAACTTGAATCCATTGAGCTACCAAGTGGACCTTAAGAACCTGTAGCTCGAAGCTCCAATGATACATGAATAGCTGACTAAACTCTTTAGCCACGAGATCCACCATCTGTTAACTGTTGGGCACTTCACTAATGACTGACAGCTGCACTTTTCTCACTACAGATATATTTCTATGTCCATCGGATATAACCAGTCAACAGTACGATAACCCTTCACATATGCTTGTAAGTACAGCTAGGCCAATTTACCGTTTTGTCCCTATAGTTACATCTAACTTTTAAATACCATTGATCCTTCTAATGAACGATACATCATAGTCCTACTATGAGTGGACACCTCTCGGGCCATGAGAAGGTGTGTGGTGCCACATCGTTCAAGCCCTGGAATCATCCTTAAGGGAGAAATCTATCTACTTACCCCTGCTTCGAGGAAGGAGTGAATTCCATCTTGTGTAGCTGAATTCCTAGCTCCCCAATCAGACGAATCCCCAAAGTGGTAGGTTTAAGTCGCAATCTGACCACTCTCACCCATGCAAATCAAAGGACTACCCTCAAAGGCGGGAGTTCCCAACTCACTCAGGATTAAGGTCATGTTACCTATGGTCATCCTAGTGAAGTGAAGTCTCTGTCATGAACAACATTATATAACGAGACTGTAAACTTCGTGGTCCGATCTTATACAAACTCCTTTGTATAGGACACCCCCACTCGCATGTCTTCAAATGAATGATCAGAATTAGACCATCTGTAGCACGACAACATTTATAACTATCTACAAAGCGGGCCGCATCCATAGTGCCACTAGGATAAGGTTTCCCTCCTATATCCATATACTACAGACCATTTTGGATATCACTTAAGGAATGATCCACCTGTATGTCTCTATATACATGCTTAAGTTACAATGACAACCAGGGATCTCATGTTTCATAGACAACAGTGAAGAAAATAGCTCATATTATTACTTCACAAGCATTTGTTCAATACAGATGTTTACAAACTACATGACCCAATGAGAGTTTAGGGTATCCAAGAATCTCCCACTTGTCCTAAAGTGAGTCGGGTGAACATAACAACAAGTACAAACCAATAAACTACTGCACTAAGGCTTAATACAAAAATCTCCCACTTGCCCTAATCCAGCGCGGGTGGTTCTGTAGGCCCATGCTCTAAAGGTGACCCTAAAAAACTATAGCCGTGAGAGCCTTCACAAATGAGTCAGCAACGTTGTGCTTCGAAGAAATCTTCGTGACTATCACATCCCCTTGATGCACTATCTAGCGGATGAGATGATACTTTCGCTCTATATGTTTGCTGCGCTTGTGACTCTAGGCTCCCTGGAGTTCGCCACAGTACCACTATTATCACAATAGAGGGTGATAGGCCTATTATCACAATGGAGTACGCCACAGCACCGCTATTCTCTGAAGATACTTAAGGATATTCTTGACTGGGGTCCAGTGACCCTGTCCTGGATTAGACTGGAGTTCACCACAGTACCACTATTATCTCCTCAACCTCTTGAGGTATCTTAGGATACATTTCCTTAGACAGTGTAACTTCATGCCTTAAAGGTAGTAGGCCCCTTTTGTAGTTTTGCATCGAGTACTTGAGCAACATCTTGTCAATGTACGATGCCTGAGACAGTGCTAGCACTTTATTCTTTTGATCCTAGAAGATCTGAATACCAAGAACAAACTGAGCCTCTCCTAAATCTTTCATTTGGAATTGGATTGCTAGCCAGTTCTTAACTGCAGTCAGTAGACCTACATCATTCCCAATGAGTAGGATATCGTCTACATACAACACTAGGAAAACTACCAAACTGTTGATGATTTTCTCATAGACACAAGGCTCATCAATGTTTTGGTCAAACTCGTATGATTTGATTGCATTATCAAACCAACTGTTCCAAGATTGAGACACCTATTTTAGCCCATAAATGGACCAATTCAGTTTTCAAACCTTTTGCTCTTGACCTTGGGCAATGAATCCCTCAGGCTGCACCATATAGATGGTCTACTCAAGATTACCATTTAGAAAGGTAGTCTTTACGTTCATTTTCCATATCTCATAGTCATAATATGAGGCAATGGACAAGATGATGCGAATAGACTTCAACATGGCAACAGGCGAGAAAGTCTCCTCATAGTCGACTCTTTCCACTTGGGTTCCTTTCCACAAGTCTAGTCTTGAAGGTTTGCACATTCCCATCGGCACCCCGTTTCCTCTTGTAGATCTATTTACAACTTATAGGTTTTACCCCATCAGGTTGATCTACAAGATCCCACACTGAGTTAAAGTACATCGACTCCATCTCGAGATCCATGGCTTTGACCCATTCATTCTGGTCAACATCCTCCCTTGCCTTCTAATAAGACAACGGATCCTCAACCTTGCCATCGGCTACCATAGCTAGAATTTCAGTGAAACCCATATAGCGAACAGGTGGGTTTGCAACCCTCCCACTACGTCGAGGTTCCCTTAACTCTTGATGTGGAACTGACTTACCAGATGAACTTTCATCAATAACTCTTGCTGATGGAGCAGGCCTTTCAAACAACTCTTGTTGAAGTTTCATTAGTTTCATTGGAAAGTTCACGCGACACGATCTTACTAAGTGGATTGTGATCCCTCATATGATCCTCCTTCAGAAAGGTAGCATTTGTCGACACAAACACTCTGTTTTTCATAGGATCATAAAAGTAACCCCTCGTGTGCCTTTGGGGTAGCCTACAAAGAGGCATAACCTCGAACGTGGTTCCAATTTCTTTAGATTAGCCTCAAGCACATGTGCTGGGCAACCCCATATGCGGAAGTGATGCAGACTAGCTTTAACCCATTCCACAACTGCAAAGGTGTTCTCGCAACACTCTTGGAAGGAACATAGTTGAGGATATACACTGCAGTCTCCACTGCAAAACTCCAAAACGAGTCCAATAAGGAAGCGTAACTCATCATCGACCGAACCATGTCCAACAAGGTTTTATTTCTCCTCTCCGCTACACCATTCTGCTGAGGTGTACCCGACACTGAGATCTGGGAAATGATTCCATGATCTATCATATAGTTCTGGAACTCCGAATCTAAAAACTCTCCATCCCGATCCAATCAAAGTGTTTTAATCCGTTTATCCAATGCCTTTTCAATTTCAGCCTTGAACTCTCTGAACTTTTCAAAGGATTCAGACTTCCGTTGCATCAAATAAGCATATCCATACCGAGAGTAATCATCAGTAAAAGTGATAAAATACTCATAGTCTCCCCTGGCTCGCACATTCATTGGACCACAAAGGTCAGAATGCACTAATGCTAGAGGTTCTTTGGCTGGATCAACTTTTCCAGTAAAAGGTCTTTTAGTCATCTTGCCTTCAAGGCAAGATTTGCACACCGATAAAGAATTTTCCTTTGACTCGCTTAGAAGTCCATTCTTCACCAACCTTTCAATCCTATTGAGATTGATGTGCCCTAATTGAAGGTGCCAAAGTTGGCATTTTCTTTAGGAGAAACCTTTTGTCGTTTATTTTGAGTAACGACAGTTTTAAGCATCTCTATGTTATGGAGAGAACTTGTTGCTAATGGCCTTAGCACAAGTTGTTTTTCAGTTTTTTTGAATAGATCTCAACTCCATCTTTAAGAATAAAGACTTTATTCAAATAAAAAATAAGAGTATATTTACACTGAATCAGACACTTTAGAGGAATCAAGTTCCGCTTTAACTTGGAATTACATAAACATCATCTAAAATGATAAATTTCTTTTGTAAAGTAAACTAGAGCCCTTCCATTGCCACAATTGAGACGATGTGCTCGGTGCCTACTCACATCGTCATCTCTCCAGCCTCAAGATGCTGCCAGGATCTAATCCCCTGAAAAGAAGAACAAACATGATTAGTAGCCCCAGAGCCAATAATCTAGGTAGAATCATCATTCTCCACTAAACAGATTTCCAAAACTTGTAAATCATATTTACCTTGTTTTGCTTGGCCTTAGCCTTCTTCTTCTTCTTTATCCAACAAGGACAATTCCACTTCCAGTACCCATCCTAGTTGCAATGGAACATTTTCCTTTGTCAAGGGGTGTTGGTCGCCTTCCTCGTTGGGGGATAGGCTGTGGGTTAGCAGGTGCCTTCCCTTTCCCCTTACCACCCTTCTTCTTCTTCCACTTGGAAGTGTTAGAAGTAGAAGGTGCAAATTTAGTTCCTAAGATCGAACCCTTATGGAACATCTTTGATGACGAGGCAACATTTTCCTCATTAACCTTCTTCTCCTTACTTTTTAGCAAGGATTGTAATGTCTACAACTCGTTAAGGAAAGTTGTAAGGGTATAGTCGACTTTGTTCAGTATAGCGTTACTAACAAAGTGTAGGAAGCTATCTGGCAACGAGTGTAGAATGATTCTAACCTGGCTTCCCTCATCGATACGTGACCCATTCATCTCCAGCATATTGAAGTGGACCATCATATTCAAGACATGTTCACAAACAGAGGTGCCTTCCTCTATTTCGGAGTTGAAGATGCATTTCAGAGCTTCATGCTTGAGCTATCCAAATGGTTGTCTAAACATTCTCCATAGGGACTCCATGATCTCACACGTTGAGACCATAGACACATGCTTCTTGCCCAAAATGTCGTTAAGACTAGCCAAGATGTAAGCTCGACCTTCTCGTTCGCCCATGTTCAATGCTCATAAGCCTCCCAAAAATTTTGAGTGGCATTTGGAGGTGGAATAGGAGGACACTCCTCTGTAAGGACGAACCTCAGGTCATTGATGATTAAAATTGTTGTGACTGTATGTTTCCAACTAGCGTAGTTCTCATTGGTCAATTTGTCAGCACTTAAAAGAGCTAATGTGGCTGTAGCCATTACGTTGCTGAAAAACGAACAAACTTAATGAGTCAATGCAATACCCCTTTTTATACCACTTTTAATTTTAGCAAAATAGTTTCCATGTACCCTAAGTGAAAGGACATCTATTTTGAAATGATGCCCCAACGAGGCAGGACAAACGTCACCGGTGGGGTGATCAAATGCCTCTTCACTGGGATGAGACACTCTCAACCATTAGGCATAAACAACTCTTGTAACTGACCCTAACAATCACCATTTTTCGGTCCAGAACTGTTAAACTTTTAACAGTTTCGCGTAAGTGTAACCCCTCATTTTCGGCCCTAGAGTCTCGCCCTAATGCACCCACCGTAGGGACAAAGCAGATTAGGACAAGAGACTAAAGCAACCTTATCCTATATAGGAGATCAGATAACGAGTCGTGCAAAACTGCCATCCTATAAGGGGACACCCCAGGGTGCCTCGAGGCGATGCACAGAAACACTATGCAACCTAACGAGAGAGACTATGGGATATGCTGTTGCACTTCTCGCTCTCACTTACTATGAACATTTTCTCCATTCACCTTGATATTGACCTACCCAAACACCGTCCTTTAGGGGGACACTCCCAGGGTGCCACAAGGCCAAGGATAGATCTCACGGTGTGAACATAAAGGGAGAAACGCGAAGAGATTTAAATGAAGTATCATATACCTCAAGTACCTCCCACTGAATGTTCTAACTAGGGGTTCATTAACTTAGACCATTTGGCTACTGATTTTATCTAAGTCAGTTTCATTTGTTCAAAAACATCTCTTGTCTTTGAAATTAAACAAGTTCAAGTAGTCCCATTAAACTCCTTAATGGACTATCCTCAAATTTGCATGAATGCATCAAATCTATCTACTTCACCTTTGCAGGTAGGTTCCCAGGTAGGGGTGTTCTGTTTTTATCAGCTTAAGTACCCCAGCCTAGATAGAACCCGCCTTAGACAAAAGGTCCCTTATTGATAGATTTGCTACATATTTAATCTTTTATTAGTCAATTTAATCCTATTAAACTGATTAAAAGATTAAACCTTAGGTTGCTAATCTCATTAGAACCGTGATCTTAGGTCTATCTCCACCAAGTTTTAAAACTCTTTTACAACCATGATTCAAGCTTAAGCTCGCATGCATGTCTTTCTTATTGATTTTAGTTCTAATTTCCCTTATAACACTTATAAAAGAAACAACCAAAACCTATTCACATTGCCATGCACAACTAGGTATTTATAACTCTTATAAATTTAATCTATGTGTCATGCTTCATGGAATGTCCATTCATTACTATATATAACTCATATACACTTTGTAATAAACTAAGGAAACATGCTTCCATACACCCTTATACTATAACACTTATAATATAAAGATGATGCATGTCTATGCTTAAAGCATACATAAATATAACTCTTACATTATATGATGCATGAGCATGCTCTTATGTAATTAAAGTCATGCAAACTACTATATCATAACAGTTACAATATAGAGACGATGCACGACCAATGCATAACCCAAGGTGGGATTTCAACTATATGGCATACCATATGACATATAATCAAACATACATCTTATGTACATTCACCAAAGATTAATGGATCGGGATGATTAAGCCTAAAAAATTCTATCTATTACACACATCCATCGAGCAAATCGGTTCACAGGCGAACCGGGTCTTAAACTGCTCGGGCAAAGCCTCCTTGATCGTTTAGTAAACTGGCCAAGTATCCACGATCGCTTAGCAACGATTGAGTACCATTTACAATGCGATGAAGCATGAGGCACTCAATCGTTTAGCGCACTAATATTAAATGCGCAAGTCTAAAGGATCGTTTCGACGACTACAGTGTTGTGAAGCACGATCGTCTAGACAATCATAGAGCAAGCGCTCAAGTAACTTTTACTACATGATCATGTAGTCAGTAACTAAGCGATGAAGCTTGCTAAGCTATAAAATCGTTTAGTGTGTGCGCGTCAACCTTGCTGTCGAGTATCTCATACTCAACGATCGCTTACCCCATCGTTTACACGACCTGACTAACGCTTGGTCTTCTTCTTCCTCGATGTACAAAGCAACTCCTTGCCTTGAAGCTTCATCACGAGCGACTCACACATCCTTAAACACTTTGAATTACAGCCTTGATAGCAAGTTAATATGCCCAAAAACATAGGGGCCCTTACAATTAACTTTGAATGTAAAAGAATTAAATAACCAGAGGCAACCATTCCAGAAACTCCATCAATCCACATCCACTAACACGTGTTTAACACTTAAACAGAATGTAGACATGCTTTAGCCACCAAGAGTGTGAATGCTATTCTATACAGCAATGGATTTGGAATATCAGAACCTGGCTCTGATACAAATTGAAGGAACTCTTGTCAAAGAGAACCTATGAGCGAAAGCAAGATCACTTCAAATTCATTATGACAGAAAAAATAAGCATTCAAAAACAAACAAACATGTTATGCATTTCAGAATAAATTATGGCATGCTTTTAACAATAAATACACAAGAATGAGAGACTTACCTTTGAAGAACTTTTCTTCTGTTTTTCTCTCACTCTCGTCAAGAACTGGGACCAGCACCTCTCGCTGTCGCTGCAATCGTCTACCCAAATATCTCGCTATCGTTCAGCAAACAAATAGTTTTCTCCACGAACAAGCAGCAATTTGGACACCACCAATCAGTGACCTTGGTATTCTCGGAGTGAGAATCTAGGAGGTGTGTGCTCTGTTGGATTTCTTAGAGAGAATGAGGAAACAATGATCGCACTCAACGACCAAGAAAGTGGGAGAGATTTGTGTCTATCGTATAGACTTGTGCTTGATTGTTTAGAAAAAGTGCACGATCGTTTAGGTAATGTAGCTTGATCATTTACATGATCTCTTAGTGAATCTTGCTCAAGTGCGCAATCGTTTAGTAAAACAACACGATCATTTAGATAAATGAACATGTACACGATCGTTTAATCAACACTTGAAGCTGTCGTGTAGGCTCTCGTGAGCTAAATGATAGGCAGTGTACAACCAATGAAGCAATACTACGATTCTCTTGCAAAATGAAAACATTTTTCATTTTATCCTTTTAGTTATGAAAACTGAATGCAACCTCCCACTTTCACGCAGGATTAAGGAGAAAATCAACAATAATTATCTCATTATTGTTTTAATTATAAATAAATATAATAACTAACTTATCATATTATATTTGTAACCTATAGTTTGAAACCATAGTCCTTTTCTCCTTTGCTTGATATAAATCATATTTACATCATTTTCCTCCAATTAAAGTATCTCATAAATCATGTCAACTATATCATATATAATTGAACAAGTTTAATCATATAATATATAATCAAACTCACTCTCGTCAATTTGAACACTTCAAACTAACCCAAAAACTAATGCTCAACTTGAATCCATTGAGCTACCAAGGGGACCTTATGGACCTGTAGCTCGAAGCTCCAACGGTACGTGGATAGCTGACTAAACACTTTAGCCATGAGATCCACCATTCGTTAACTATTGAGCACTCCACTAAAGACCGACAGTTGCACTCTTCTCACTATAAATATATTTATGTATCCATCGGATATAACCAAGCAAGAGTACGATAACCCTTTCCAGATGCTCGTAAGTACAGCTGAACCAATTTACCGTTTTTCCCCTGTAGTTACATCTAACTCCTTAAGTATCACTGATCCCTCTAATGAACAATACATCATAGTCCTACTATGAGTGGACACCTCTCGGGCCATGAGAAGATGTGTGGCGCCACATTGTTCAAGCCCCAGAATCAGCGCTTAAGGAGAAATCTATCTACCCACACCTGCTTCGGGGAAGGATTGAATTCCATCTTGTGTAGTTGAGTTCCCAGCTCCCCAATGAGATGAATCCGTAAAGTGGTAGGTTTGAGTCGGCAATCTGGCCACTCGCACCTATGAAAATCAAAGGACCGCCCTCAAAGGTAGGAGTTCTCAACTCACTCAGGATTAAGGTCACGTTACCTATGGTCATCCTAGTGAAGTGAAGTCTCTGTCATGAACGACATTATATAATGAGACTATACACTTCGTGGTCCGGTCTTATACAAATTCTTTTTTATAGGACACCCCCACTCGCATGTGTCCACGTGAATGATCAGGATCAGATCATTTGTAGCATGTCACAACATATGTAGTGTCATCAAGATAAGGTTTCCCTCCTATATCCATATACTACAGACCATTTTGATTATCACTTAAGGCATGATCCACCTGTATGTCTCCACATACATGCTTAAGTTACAACGACAACCAGGGATCTTACTTTAGTGGCTTGTGGTAAAGAAAATAAAACATCTCATGTTTCATAGACAACAGTGAAGAAAATATCTCATATTATTACATCACAAGCGTTTGTTCAATACAGGTATTTACAAACTATAGGACCCAACGGGAGTTTAAGGCATCAACCCCAACATCTAAGGCCTGAGATTATAGAGAAGACACTTGTAGTGATCTATTACAGAGATTGAAGAATAATATTGTGATGAATCCAATTAATTTGGGAGAATCATCAAAGGTATTCACTTGAAACCCTAATATACTAAAACTATGGACATGCATACTAATTAACTAAAATTGATGTAGTTAGAGTGCTTAGATCCTTAATTACTTCCATTTCTTGAATGTCAACTCTGTCAATTGGTATCAGAGCTTGTTTTAAGCCTGCAATTTATGTTAATTTTAGCATGGTGGGTGTTTTTCATAAGTTGCATGAAATGGTTGTTCAAATGGATAAATTTTGGTTTTGGCATCTAATTTCCCTTTAATTTGCAAGTAATTGTTGTAATTGGCTCTTTTTTTACGGGCCTTAATATGTGATTAAGAGTCTGTAAATTTATTAGAGTCAATAGAGTTGTAATTAGGTTGTAATTGAAGTAAATCTGAAGCATGCTCAGTTGCAAAATTTCAAAATTGAAGCTTCTGCTAGACAGTGTTGCAACGTTGCCCTCACAGCGTTCCAACACTGTTCTTCAACCAACCTAGGAATGAAGGAGATTTCCCATGGCATTGCAATGCTGAGATGGAGCATTGCATCGTTACTCATCCTAGCCCAGTTTGCATGCATGCCAAATGTCCAACGGTTCAACTAAACCGGTTTGATTGGTTCAGCCCATTTTGAACCCTTTGGGTCTGGTTTAGGTCAGCTCAAGCAGTCTAGAATCTTTTGAATTTTGTTTTTAAATTATTAATGTAATAATTACCTTGTTTGCTTGCTTAGAATGTCAAAACCAGTCCATTTCAGTTTGTATTTAATTATTTATGCATTATGAATTTATTTTTAATTAAATTAAATCTTGTATGTGCATAAAGTATGCCATGTAGATTTAAAATCCCACCATAGGAAGCATGTATCATGTATTGAATTTATGTTATAATATGTTATAATATATAGCATGCATGATTTCATATATTTAATATAATTGTTATATTAAAATATAGAATGCTTGATATATGTTATAGTATGTCTATAGTTTTATAAAGTGTTATAAAATGGGTTAGATATTTAAAATCTATAACAAAGATAAGAAGCATTCTCACTTAGGGTTAACAAATAAAAACTTGTTTTAATAGTTAAAATAGGTCGTTATCTTGTAAAACTCTGGTTACAAACTCAAATCAGACTATAATCATGTCTAAGGCAGGAGATACTTGAGTTGATGGTTAATGGAACACTTGCTACCTAGGGATTATAGCCAAACTATTGAGCGTTGTTAACTCGGTTTTATTAGCATACGTGAGCGATGTGAGGTAATAAAATGGTGTTATATGATATATTGATTTTAGCTCTCACGTCCCTAAGAGTTCACACTATTAGATCCATGCTCGGCTTTGAGACACTTTTACCATGACTACTCCATTCAGAAAGTGTTTGCATGGGTCAAACAAGGTGAATAGGGGAAGTTATTCATAGTAAGTGGGTGAAGTAAATGTCTCAACACATCCTACAATCTATTCCATTAGTTTGAATCGTGAGATTCTTATGTTGCATCTACTGTCATTTTTAGGTGGCTTTAGCTAATAGTTGTTTTACCGCTATCCCCACGGAGGGTTGTAACATAGAATTCGAAACAACTCGAACTTCATAAATGAATAAAGTTTTCTTAGTTCCGTATCCAACATTGTCTTCCATTTCGGGGGCTTGTTGATAACGTTCAATGAAAACTATGGAGGGTGACAGTAAGTTTTTAACCGAAAATCGTAACTAAATAACTATAGGAATAAGATGTTGGGAATGTCCTAAAACTCACAGTTCGTAATCATGGAAACATATTTTATTTATCAATAAAAGTATTATTGAATGATTTATTCAATAAAAGTGTTACTAAGTTTGAAATTGCATTATGGTATAAAATTTAATTAACGAATCCAGGACTATAATATGAATACTGTAACTTTATGTAGAGACATAAAAGAGGATCAAGTTATAGTATATAGCCAAAAAGGTCCATAAGTATATGGATGAGATTGGGTACCTCGTCCTGGGACACTATGGATGCAGCCTACTTTGTATACTGATACAAACGATGTGATCCCGAAATCGTTCATGTGGAGACGTACGAGTAGGAGCATCCTATGCAAAAGAGTTTTGCATAACACCGGACAAAGAAATAGCCACTTTTTCTTTATAACGACCGTTTACTGTTAAAACTGACAATTTCAATTTGATGACCTAAGGTAACTCGATCTTAATTCTGAGCTAACTATGAACTCCTTTTTATTCCAAATTATCCTTTGATATGCATAGGTGAGAGTAGGTCAACAACACTGCTCAATAAGCCTCCCATTTTGGGGATAAGACTGGATAGTTAGCTAGGGACGTAGTCCTGTAAGATGAAATTCAGTCCTACCCGTTTTAGGGTTAGCATATAGGTTTTTCCCTTCAGTACTGATTCCTGGTATTGAACAAAGGGGCTTAAGGAGCAATGTTCAATAGAAGATCAATGGGAGCTTAAGGAGCAACATGTATTTACAGGGGTAAAACGGTAACTTTGACCTAGCTGTAAATACGAACGACCAGTGAAGGATTGACTTACTGATTATGGTTAAATCAAGTGGATAGAAATATAACTACAGTGAGGAGAGTGCAACTATTGAGCTATAGTGGTGTGTCTCGGTAGTTAACGAATATTGATTAATTCGGTTTAATGAATTTTGCCAGTTAATCTGAAATTGTTGGTGCTCAGATTTGTAGGTTCATAAGGTCTCTCTACATCTTCAATATAGCGGAAGTGAACGGTGTTTTCATAGACGAAAAAAGTCAAGTCAGTATGATCTTGGAATCTCTTCCAAAGAGTTTCCAAATTTTGTGCACAAACACTGTGATGAACAAAATCGAATACAATTTGAAAACTCTGTTAAATGAACTCCAGACTTACTGATCATTGGTGAAAAATAAAAATCAAGAAGGGGAAGAAAATGTTGTTACCCAAAAGAAATTTAAAAAAGGATCGACATCTGGTACGAAACCTTCTTAAAGAAGTCTGGTCCTTCAAAGGACAAGAGTATCCAAATGAAAAAGAAGGGAAAAGGGAAGAAGAAAGTTCATGCTAAGAAGAGCAAGACAAAAGTTGCAAAGGAAAGTATTTCCATTGTAATGAGGATGGGCATTGAAAACTAAATTGCCCTAAATATCTTGCAGAAAAGAAGGCTGAAAAGGAAAACCAAGGTAAATTTGATTTACTTGTAATTGAAACATAATTAGTGGAAAGTTCTCATTTGACCTGGATACTGGATTCAGGCGCCGCTAATCATATTTGCACTTTCATTCAGGAAACTAGTTCTTGGAGATAGCTAATGGAGAACGAGATGACTTTTAAAGTGAGAACAAGAGAAGTCATTTCAGCTCAAGTAGTGGAAGATCTCAAGTTATTTTTTAGACATACTTACATTTTATACGAAAATGTATATTATGTACCTAACATGAAAAGGAACTTAATTTCTATGTCCTATTTATTAAAACATATGTATAGTTTCTTTTGATATAAATGAAGTGTTCATTAGTTCAAAAAGTATTCCAATATGTTCTGCTAAATTTGAAAATAACTTATATGTCTTAAAACCAACTGAGGCAAAAACTATTTTAAATATAGAGATGTTTAAAACAGCTGAAACTCAAAATAAGAAACAAAAAATTTATCCTAACGCCTTTCTTTGGCACTTAAAACTTGGACACATAAGTCTCAACAGGATTGAGAGATTAGTAAAGAATGGACTTGTATATCAGTTAGAAGACAATTCTTTACCTCCATTTGAATCATGTCTTGAAGGAAAAATTGCCAAAATATCTTCTTCAGGAAAAGGTCATACAATTAAAGAACCTCTAGGGCTTGTACATTCAAATCTTTGTGGTTCGATGAATGTTAGAGCTCGAGGAGGATCTGAGTATTTCATCAGTTTTATTGATGACAATTCAAGATATGACTATGTTTACCTAATGCATCATAAGTCTGAAACTCTTGAAAAGTTTAAAGAGTATAACGCAGAGGTTGAGAACTTATTAGGTAAAAAGATTAAAACACTTCGACCAGATTGAGGTGGTGAGTATATGGATTTACAATTCCAGAACTATCTAGCAGAACATGGAATTCAATCCCAACTTACTGTATTTAATACACCACAAAAAAACGGTGTAGTAGAAAGAAGAAATAGAACCCTGTTACACATAGTTCGTTTAATGATGAGTTATGCCCAGTTACCTCAGTCTTTTTAGGGGTAGCAGTACAGACTGCAGTATATATCTTAAACATGGTTCGCTCAAAAAGTATTTCAAAAACACCGTCCGAGTTATGGAGAGGACGTAAAGGTAGTTTACGTCACTTCAAAGACTAGGGATGCTCGACACACATGTTGGTGCAAAACGTTAAAAATTCAAACGATGTTCTAAAATATGCCTATTTGTAGGCTACCCCAAAGAAAGAAAAGGTGGTCTATTTTATGATCCTCAAGAAGACAAAGTGTTTGTATTGACCAATGCAACATTCTTAGAGAAGATAACATAAGAAATCATCAACCTCGCAATAAACTAGTATTAAATGAGATATCCAAAGAATCTATAGATACATGAATAAAAGTTGTTGATTAGGCTTGTCTTTCAACAAGATTTATTGATGAAACTTTTCCATCACATCCTTCTCATGAATTGAGAATACCTCGACGTAGTGAGAGGGTTGTTCATCAGCCTGACTGATACATGGGTTTAACAAAAACTCAAGTCGTCATACCTGATGATGGCTTAGAGGATCTATTGACCTTTAAATATGCAATGGAAGATGTAGATAGAGACTAGTGGATAAAAGTCATGAACCTTGAAATGGAGCCGATGTACTACAATTATGTCTGGGAACTTGTAGATCAACCAGATGGGGTCAAACCTATTGGTTGTAAGTGGATCTACAAGAGGAAACGAGACAAAGCTGGTAAGGTATAGACCTACAAAGCTAGAGTAGTGGCAAAAGGTTTTACCCAAAGAGAGAGGGTAGACTATGAAGAAACCTCTTCTCTTATTTCCAGGATTAAGTTTATTAGAATATTTTATCCATTGCTACCTTTTTTATTATGAAATATGGTAAATTGATGTCAAGATAGCCTTTTTGAATGGTTATCTTGAAGAAAGTATTTATATTTCTCAACCAGAAGGATTCATCGAATAGGGTCAAGAACAAAAAGTTTGCAAGCTTAAAAGATTCATTTATGGGTTATAACAAGAACTAGGTCCTGGAATATAAGGTCAGACATTGCGATCAAATCTTATGGCTTTGAACAGAATGTCGATAAATCTTGTGTTTACAAGAAAATAGTCAACAAGACTAATGCTTTTTTGGTACTATATGTTGATGATATCTTGCTCATTGGGAATGAAGTAGGATTCTTTGCTGACATAAAGAGATGGCTATCGTCGCAATTTCAAATGAAAGATTTGGGAGATGCATAGTATGTTCTTGGAATCCAAATAGTTAGGAATCGTGAGAACAAAATGCTAGCACTAACTCAAGCATCTTATATTGACAAGACGTTGTCAAGATATAAAATGCAAAATTCCAAAACGGGTTTATTATCTTTTAGACATGGAATTCAATTTTTTAAGGAACGGTGTCCTAAGACACCTTAAGAAGTTGAGGATATGAAAAGAATTCCTTATGCATTAGTAGTTGGGAGCTTGATGTACACTATGTTGTGCACCAGGCCAGACACAGGGTTTGCAGTCGGAATAGTCAATAGATTCCAGTCCAACCCTAGATAATTGAAGGAAATCTTAACAAAGAGAACGAATGAGTGGAAGTAGATCGTTCTAAATCCCATTGTGATAGAACATCAACATTTACAATCTAACACATAATAGTAATGCATCAAGTCTAAATTATACCATGCTTCAAGAATAAAATACAAAGTATTGAGTAAACATACCTTTGAAGAACCTTTCTTCTCGTATTTCCTCGATCAACACTAGCAAGTCGACCAACAGCACGAACACAGCACACCTCTAGAAAAATCTCGAACACAATCGAGTAACACTCGATCCTTAACCCTCGAATAGCAACTTGACACTACCACGAGGCTACCTTGGTATTCTTGGTGTGAGAATCTAGGAGGTGTGGGCTCTGTATGGATTTGGTAGAGGGAAGAAGGAATTGAACTATCTATAGACGATCGAGTAAGTGGGAGAAGGTAGAAGTCTATCAATTAGACTTGGGTTCTCGATCGTTTAGTAGGGAGTAGCTATTGTCTGAAAAACTCGATGCTTGATCGTTTACTCTCTCAAAGCTATCGTGTAGCTTTTTCTTCTTGAACATTCAATTATGAAAAATGAAAACCATTTTTATTTTATCCATCAGTTACCAAAAACTGAATATAACTTCCCACTAAATTAATTATCAGGAGAAAAAAAAACCAAAAGAACAATTATCTCATAATCGATTGAATTATAAATAAATGTAATAGCTAATTAATTATCTCATAATCGATTGAATTATAAATAAATGTAATAACTAATTTATCATATTATATTTATAACCTGTAATTTTAATATCACATCATATGCAATATATAAATCATAGTTCTTTTTTCTCCTTTATGGCATTTAATATAAATCATATTTATATTAATTCCTCCAATTAATGTATCTAATACATCAAATAAATTATATTACATATAATTGAATTATTTAATTATATCATATATAATCAAATTTCTTCTTGTTAATTTGAATACTTCAAACTAACCCAAAAATTGATTCTCAACATAAATCCATTGAGCTACCAAGGGGACCTTATGAACCTATAGCTTGAAGCTCCAACGATACGTGAATAACTGACTAAACTCTTTAATCACAATATCCACCATCTGTTAACTGTTGGGTATTCCACTAAAGACCGATAGCTACACTCTTCTCACTACAGATATATTTCTATGTCCATCGGATATAACCAATCAACAGTACGATGACCCTTCACAAATCGCTCGTAAATACAGTTGGGCCAATTTACCTTTTTTCCCCTGTAGTTACATCTAACTCCTTAAGTATCACTGATTCCTCTAATGAACAATACGTCATAGTCCTACTATGAGTAGACTCTTCTCGGGCCAAGAGAAGGCTTGGCACCACATTGTTCAAGCCCCAGAATCAGCCCTTAAGGGAGCAATTTATCTACTTATCCCTGCTTCGGGGAAGAAGTGAATTCCATCTTGTGTAGCTGAGTTCCCAACTCCCTTATTAGACAAATCCCCAAAGTGGTAGGTTTGAGTCGGTGATCTGGCCACTCGCACCCATGAAAATCAAAGGACTGCTCTCATAGGCAGGAGTTCACAACTCACTCAAGATTAAGGTCATGTTACCTATGGTCATCCTAGTGAAATGAAAGTCTCTATCATGAACGGTGTTATATAACGAGACTTAACATTTTGTGGTACGGTCTTATACAAACTCCATTGTATAGAGCATCCCTGCTCTCATGTCTAATACACGAATGGTTAGGATCAGACCATTTGTAGCACTTTACAACACTTGTAATATCTGCAAAGCGAATCACACTCGTAGCATCACTATGATATGGTTCCCCTCCTTTATCCATATACTACAGACCATTTAGGTTATCACTTAAAGCATGATCCACTTGTATATCTCCACATACATGTTTAAGTTACAACGATAACCAAGAATCTTAGCTTATTGGTTTGTGGTTAATGCAACTAAAATATCTCATATTTCATAGACTGAAGTGAATAAAATATCTCATATTATTACATCACAAAGATTTTGTTCATACAGGTGCTTACAAACTACAGGACCCTACAAGATTTAGGACATCAACCCCAACAATATAGTCATTGGACTACTGTTAAGAACATTCTCAAGTATCTTCGAAGAACGGGGGACTATATGTTTGTGTATGGGTCTAAGGATTTGATCCTTATTGGAATCACTGATTCAGATTTTCAAACCGATGTAGATTCTAGGAAATGTACTTCGGGATCAGTATTCACTCTTAACGGAGGAGCTATAGTATGGAGAAGCATTAAACAAAGTTGTATTGCTGACTCTACCATGGAAGCTGAATATGTAGCTGCATGTGAAGCAACCAAAGAAGCAGTATGGCTTAGAAAGTTCTTGATATATTTGGAACTATCCAAATATGCATCTGCCAATCACACTATATTGTGATAACAGTTGAGTCATTGCCAACTCAAAAGAACTAAGAAGCCATCAATGAGGAAAGCACATCGAACGCAAGTACCATCTCATTAGAGAGATAGTACCTAGAGGAGACGTGATCGTCATGCAGATAGCCTTAGAAGAAAATTTAGTTGATCCATTTATTAAGGCCCTCACGATTAAAGTGTTCGAGGGTCACTTAGTGGGACTAGGACTACGAGCTTCATAAATATAAGGCAAGTGGGAGAATTCTTCGGTATATAGATGCCCTAGTTTATTGTATTTATGTTCTCTCATACTCAACATTGTATATTTGTATATATTTCAACCCACTGGAGTTTTAGTCCAAGTAGAAGTTTGTTGGAAATGTCCAAAAACTCGCAGTTTGTAAACATTTTCTATTCACAATAAAAGATATTATTGATATTTCTTTCAATAAAGATGTTATTAAAGATGTTATTGAATTGCATTCATTACTAAATCCAATAAACTAACCCATGGCTATAACATGAATACTTAAACTTTATGTAGATACATAAAAGAAGATCAAGTTTTAGTATACAGCCAAAAAGGTCTATAAGTATATGGATAAGGTTAGGCTCCTTATCTTGGGAACACTATGAATGCGGCTCACTTTGTATATTGATACAAACATGTGATCTCAAGGTTGTTCATGTCGAGACATGTGAATGGGGGTATCCTATGCAAAAGATGTTTGCATAAAACCAGACCACGAAGTAGTCACTTTTTCTTTATAACAACCGTTTACTGTTAAATCTAACAATTTCAATTTGATGATCTAAGGTAACTCGATCTTAGTCCTGAGCTAATTATGAATTCCTGTTTATTCAGGGTTATCATTTAATCTACATAGGTGATAGTGGTTCAACTTCACTGCTCAATAAGCCTCCCAATTTAAGGGTAAGATCAGATAGATAGCTGGGGACATAGTTCTGCAAAACAGAATTCACTCCTACTCGCTTTAGGATTAGAAGATAGGTTATTCCATTAAGTACTGACTCCTAGTCTTGAACAAAAGGGCCCCGCCCTCTCATAGCTGAGAGGGGTTCAGTTTAATGGTAGGACCATAAACCAATTGTCATTAGAGGATCAGTGGAAACTTAAGGAGCAAGAAGTATTACAGGGGTAAAATGGTAATTTTGACATAGCTATAAATACGAACAACCTGTTGATGCTTGAATTTTATGAAGTGAAAATTATGGATGATATGTGTTGGTGGATTGTGTTGTGCACTCAAGTTTCCCCAGAGGAATCCAAGTGTAGATTCCTCTGAGTTTCCTGGTAAGTCCAGGATCGAACACAGGGACTTGTGAAAATAGTTGCGTTGGAGATTTTTATGAAAACTTGCGGTAACCAGTTGAATAAATAAGTGTTGGGTTGTTGTTGCGTTAATGAAAATAATAACGAATGCAGCAGAGTTCGAAAAGAGTTGGTAAATGGGAAATACGATGAATATGCGGTATACGGGTTGACAAGGGTTTCGGTTAACACTTCCTAGGATGCGTTCATGCCTTGTAATCATGCAACATGCATACAACAGTAAACCACCTCTCGGCGTGAACGCCATAGCTTCTAAGGCTAGAACGCATGCGATAAATATACGATAAGTCTATGATAACTTGTAGAAATACAAGTTATTTAGACTACCTTATCTAGATATTGCGGCCAAAAGAGAATAAATATGTGTCAATTGTATGAAAATTAGCATAGAATTACGATAATTACAAATTATCGCAATTACACCCACTAACATCTTTAATATGGAAGAAAAGGAGAATTTTACTCTGTTTTGCAGGAAACCGAGTCACTGCTTACGCTCAAGGCTCAAGAGAAACTGATCAACGCATCTCTGTCACATTAAGCTCGTCAATCAACAATGAAGAGACGATTAACGCAATGACGGCGCAATGCGATAGTCGATCCAGAGCTGACTTTCAACCGCATGCGGTAATAAAAACAAACACCGCATGCAAACACTCGATCGAAATATGCAGCTGAGCAACGCAAAAGCGGAGGATGGAGACATATGTAAAACTAACGGTTGTGCAGAATTGACGGTTTGATTGCATAACAGAAGAAATAATATCTCTCCATCTTTGGAATTTCCATAACAACAAGTGAGGACCACAAGGTCGGAGCCAAAGATCCTCACCTATAAATACCCCATAGATTTCAGAGAAAACTTATGCTACTGGATACGGGGCTAATTGCTGCTAAAGTGTTGAGAGAAAAGGCTAAGCTAAGTGCTTAATTGGAAAAATCCGGGAAGAAGACGAGACAAGGCCGAGAGGTGAGTCTCAGTTCTATTCTGCCGAATACCCGTCGAGAAGCTCTATGCTAGAACCCTACTATCGGTTGAGCAAGCTTTAGAGGGAAGCTCATCCATCCATCTAAATCATCCAATCCGGCAAGCAGATCTCCAGTCGAATTGGTGCCAAGACATTGGCACTTGTTTGTATTTGTTCTATCTCTTTTCATCATTGTATTTCACTTTCTTTATCTTTTCATTCACACACCATGTATCAAATTCTTAATAGATATATTAAATGTTTCGATTGCTTTCATATTCCATTTTCTTTCTACTTCCGTTCCTCCGTGAATCACTTTCTCCATGATGTATTTTTAATCCCCTGGTAGTTAATATGATTTAAACGAGTACTTAACTTGTGTTAAAGAGATAATTGCATTTAGCTAAAGCATGCTAGACAGCATCTTCACCTGTGAGAGTAGAAGTGAAGATGCCATTCTGATCTATTGAGAGAAGGTTAGAAGAATGTGTTAACTAAAGCGAGTAATACTTCCAGACATGGAAGCAACCTTGCATTCATTACATTCATCTCTGATTCACCACAGACATGTGGGAGCGCGGCCGATCACTGAAAGGTGTACGTCAAGAGAAAAGTGGAACCGTACTTATAACTTCAATGCAATTAAGAAACTTGCGTTGTTTATATTAGTTATCTTTCTCTATCTGTTTGGTACATAAAACTTGTCGCCGCATTCCATGTTCTTTGCATAACCTTCACAGCCAACCTGTTTACCCAGCAGCCCCACATTCACCATCAGCATCATCACCGCAACCCACCATTCCACCGCCGCAAGTTGATGACCCACACGATTTGGGTTAGGGCACCTTTGCCCAACCCCAAAATGATGCTGGCAAGACATCGCAGACACAACCCTCCATCACCTCCATGGTTGCTGAGTTAGCAGAAATGAGATCCCTCTTCTCCCAACAACAATAACTTTTCTCTCAACAATAACACTTCTTCAACCAAAGATTTGAAGTGGTAATGAAGCAGATTGATGATATTCAACGCAATGCTGCCACATCAAGATAGGCGCTGATTAACATGTACCGCAACATTTATAAAGTCCATATGCACCAGAGAATGATTGCGGAGCATAATCAAGAGTACTTTAACTTCCTCACCGCATATCTTCATGGTCCGATGGTTCCCCTACATCTCCGGCATCACTTAAATTTTGAAGAAGTGCCTCCTGCACCACCTCAAAATCCGCCTCCAGACCCGCCAGCCCCTCAGCAATAATCCTCCTATATTTTTTTTTCTCTTCTATGCGACCATTATGTATTCTTTTAAATTCATTTATTCTTTTATGAGTTAATCAATTCTTTGATTCTTGTACAAGCACAAATTTTTGTATTGCATTAATTTTTAATTATTTGTATACCTGGTTAATATTCAATACAATGAGTATCTATTCATTCCATTTTTGCCTGTGCCTTTTTCTTTATCATCCTTTATCAATACTTGCGATGTTCTCAATCTTTTACTTTTTTTGTTCTTCATTGCGTTGCTATGATATAATATATGTTTATACTTAGAAACATTTCCCATACTTAGTAAATTCTGACTAACACTTAGTTAATTCTTAGTTTAGCAGTACTTTACCTTTTATCTTTCAAGTTCTGCTCAAACCTTCTTTTTGAAACTTTTCTTCCAAGTATTTGTCTAGTCTATCTAAACAACGCAATGAGGACCTTGCTCATCTTTAAATTTGGGGGTGGGGAAGGTCTGAGCAGTTGAGATCAAGAATATGCAGTATTTAAGAAAAATGTGTCCATTTTCTATTAAAAAAAATCATACAAATCTCCAATGCCAGCGCAAGGGAAACCCTTAAACATGTTCCCAACCTGATAAGAGTTTAGTTATGAAAGAAGTCTGCTCGTAGTTGGATGTTCGTATGACACCCGTAGGAGCAAGCCAAAACGAAGGTGGGTTTCCAAGAACAACACAATATGAAATAGAAAAATAAAAGAAAAATAAATGCAAGAGACAACTCCTCTGAATATCATGAGTTAAAGTTGAAATTGGCACACAACCATAGTTGGATGTTCGCATGACACTCGTGGGGACAAGCTAAAACGAAGAGTGTAACCACGATCAACAGTCTCTAAATAAATGATGCAAAGGTTTTGACCACTGCATATAGATACATCAAGTTGTTTTGAAAAGAAGAGAAAAACATTCTATTTTGAAAAATTAGAAAAGTATTTTTTAGCAGAAATTTGTTATATAGAAGAATAGTAGGGCTTTGTTAAGAATTAGCAAGGATAGAAGGAAATTGCAATGTCAAGTAATGTGCCTAAGTGTAACATTCGGAGCAACCAATTGTCGCAAAAATATAGGATAGGAATTGAGCATGATTGCCTAAGTAGAAGATATGCTTGAGGACAAGCATATATCTAAATTTGGGGGTGTGATAACTTGTAGAAATACAAGTTATTTAGACTGTCTTATCTAGATATTGCGGCCAAAAGAAAATAAATATGCATCAATTGTATCAAAATTAGCATAGAATTACAATAATTACAAATTATCGCAATTACACCCACTAACATCTTTAAGATGGAAGAAAAGGAGAATTTTACTCTGTTTTGCAGGAAACCGAGTCACCGCTTGCACTCAAGGCTCAAGAGAAACTGATCAACGCATCTCTATCACATTGCGCCTGTCAATCAACAATGAAGAGACGATTAATGCAATGACGGCACAATACGATAGTCGATCCAGAGCTAACTTTCAACTGTAAGCAGTAATAAAAACAAACATCGCATACAAACACTCGATCGAAAGATGCAGCTGAGCAACACAAAAGCGAAGGCTGGAGACACGTGCATAACTAATGGTTGTGCAGAATTGACGGTCTGATTGCATAACAGAAGGAATAATATCCCTCCATCTTCGGAATTTCCATAACAACAAGTGGGGATCACAAGGCCGGAGTCAAAGATCCTCATCTATAAATACTATGCTACTGGATACGGGGCTAATTGCTGCTAAAGTGTTGAGAGAAAAGGCTGAGCTGGGTGCTTAACTGAAGAAATCTGGGAAGAAGATGAGACAGGGCCGAGAGGTGAGTCTCAGTTCTATTCTGTTGAATACCCACCGAAAAGCTCTGTGCTGAGAACCCTGCTACTGGTTGAGCAAGCCTGAGAGGGAAGCTCATCCATCCATCTAAATCATCCAATCCGGCAAGCAGATCTCCATTCAAATCGGTGCCAAGACGTTGGAGCTTGTTTGTATCTATTCCATCTCTTTTCATCATTGTATTTCACTTTCTTTATCTCTTCATTCACACACCATGAATCAAACGCTTAATAGATATATTAAATGTTTCGATTGCTTTCATATTCCATTTTCTGTCTACTTCCGTTCCTCCGTGAATCACTTTCTCCATGATGTCTTTTTAATCCCCTGGTAGTTAATATGAATTAAACGAGTACTTAACTTGTGTTAAAGAGATAACTACGTTTAGCTAAAGCATGCTAGACGGCATCTTCACCTATGAGAGCAGAAGTGAAGATGCCATTCTGATCGATCAAGAGAAGGTTAAAATAATGCGTTAACTAAAGCGATTAGTACTTCCAGACATGGAAGCAACCTTGCGTTCATTACGTTCGTCTTTGATTCACCACTGACATGTGGTAGCGCAGCCGATCGCTGAAAGGTGTACGCCAAGAGAAAAGTGGAATCATACTTATAACTTCAACGCAATTAAGAAACTTGCGCTGTTTATATTAGTTATCTTTCTCTCTTTGTTTGGTACATAAGACTTGCCGCCGCATTCCATGTTCTTTGCATAACCTTCACAGCAAGCCTGGACCCCAGCATCTTGTATCATGAAGCCTATATCTTGTATCATCTAGCTTAGGTTTACCGTAATTATTTTATTATCGCATTTTTACTGCTTTCCTTTACTTTATCGCAATTTTATATACTTGTACAAAACACTCATTAAAGATTGAAAAACCTGATCGCATATACCACGAACATACCACAATAACCTCAAACAGTCCCTATGTTCGACCTCGGATCACTCCGAGAAACTTGCGGTGGAATTACACTTGGTTCCAACGTAAGGAAACTTGTGACAACGCAAGGCATACTACAGGAACATTCGTAATTAACGCATATCTAGAAGTAGTATCGCATCATTTCGCGCATAGCATAGCATATCTTTTTAGCATCAATCCTAGCGTTCAACAAGTTTACGGCGCCGTTGCCGGGGACATGGACTCGTTCATTCATTTACATTCATATTTGTCCACATGCTTAAAGATATAAATTTTAAGTTACAGTCTACAAGGTTTACACATAAACCTCTATCTCTATTTATGCGATGACAACATGACATTCACACAAATATGCGACCACATAATATCATTCCTATTCCTAGGATGCATGTGATGACATGCAGATATGCATGTCATCTTAGGCCTTTTCCTCAGAATTATGAAGGTTGTTAGGCAGAATATGCGTCGATCATGCTAGGAATTCATGAGAAAAAGAGTTTGCGACGATCAGCATATCGAATCTCAGCTAACCCATTACTTTGCGTTAATTATGCGTTCAATGTTCTATTTTTGTAGCCAATGCAGGAAATGAATGCAAATGTGGAAACCGGACCATCGCATAGACGACCGCATATGGAGAAACACTCCATCGCAAGGTAAACGCATCGATCAATGCACGAATGTTGCAGTAATAAGCCGTATGCGTCCATTGCATGAGAGTTGCGCTCGTCAAGCGATTGTGGTCATCATATAGAGTTGCGGTGTTAAGTGAATGCGTCCATTGAATGACTGTGGATGCGCGACAACGCATTCTAATGGGATCAATGCAAAGTTGGTGGAATGAATGCATCAACACATCTGTCTCGAGAAAATCCAAAGCTAATGCTGACATTTCACCTACCGCACCGTTGGTGGCAGAGGTACAGAAAGGACTGACGCGGCGAACGTCGGACTCAGAGCAGTCCAATTAATGCTGTCAGAGACCCAAGCTCTATAAATAGAAGCCGATGAGCTGAAATTCATTCATTTCATCCAAGGTTTTCTCCTAACGTTCGCCTATGGCGGATCCTTGCAATCCAGAAGACGGCTGAGAGTTCTTCATCTCCTTCATCCATTTCGAGTGACGACTGGAGCCTTCGACCAGAGTTAGATCTCGAGAGAGTCAGTTCCTCCGCCCATCCATGGCACCACCGGCAGCCTTGACACACATCCGCTGAAAGCAAAGTTTTGCTTCCAACCGGTCATTTCTTTTTCCTTTCTTTTTCTATATTGTATTGTATGACATTTTGACTTAAGAAATTAATATAATGTGTTTTCAATGCAATTCTTTATTCCTTCGACTCCATCTCCATCTTCTTGCTTAGCGTCTTTACTTTCATTGCAACACTTAGTGGGATTGCTTGGGTATTGAATACTTAGTCATGTGGATTAGGAATATGAAGCATATAGAAAACTACCAAGAGGTATGCATTGCACGAGTATGTGAGTAATCTTATTTGCTTAGTGTGAAGCTGCTGCAACGCCTATCTATGGGCTAACGCATTGCTTGTCTATGAGTGAAGTCAACAACAATTAACTGCCTGGGAGGGTAAGTGGTTGGATGCATTAAGCAAACTATGTGTTGTTCACTGGGGATAGTAACAATCTTGCATCGACCAAGTTCATACGTTTGTCTTGTCTTATGTTGTGCCCAACACACCTTTAGAGCTACTCGAGAGAGAGTCTAAAGAAGAACCTAATGACTCGAGAGAGCTAGTTTAGAATCTAGACTCGAGAGAGTGAGATTAGATCGGCATAAACAAGAGATAGGGTCTTAGAGATAAGCTCTGTTTGTTAACACTGCGTCGCGTGCACCCTAGGAATAGGAATGATGATATGTGGTCGCCTTGTTTTTGTATCATCGGATAGACAAGAATTAGAGGCTTATGTATAGGCCCTATAGACACTTCTGCACATACATCGCATGCGTTCTAGCATTAGAAGCCGTAGCATTCGCACCGAGAGGTGGTTTACTATTGTATGAGTGTTGCATGACCGCATTAGTTTGCATTGACTAGGGTTGCCCTTGCGATCACTCTTAAGTTTTGAAATGAAAACATCTCCACATTTTATCTATTTTCCCACACATTTATTCCATGTCAAGGTTTGTCGCATCTCTACCTTTCATGCATAATCTCATTGCGGTGTCTGATAGATAGGAGTAGGAGTAGGATTAACTTAGTAACATCCCCTCCATTCTTTTAGTCAACCGCCGCATGCACAATCACCGTAAACATATAGTTACAAGTCCCTGTGTTCGACTTCGTATTACCTGAGAAACTTGCGTTCATGTTATACTTGGCGTGAATGCAAGAAAACTTATGGCAGGACTCATGGTCATCGCATACATTCGATTAAGGCATTTTTCATCCAACGTATGACCAACGATGCATGACTATCAACGCATATCTTAGGAACATGCATCGCATACCGTGTCCAAGGGAAGTGGGTTGTCGAGTAAGATTGACTTCAAATTTTTGTCATCAGCATGCGATGCAAGTTGACAAGCAAAGCTCATCTCTAAGTCCCTATCTCTTGTTTATGCAAGCCTAATCTTGCTCTTTCGAGTCCAGATTCTAACCTAGCTCTCTCGAGACATTAGGTTCTTTCTTTAGATTCTCTCTCGAGTAACTCTAAAGGGGTATTTTGCACAATATAAAACAAGACAATCGCAAGCAATGAACTTCCTAGATCATGTTAGCTTAGTTCCTCTCAACCCATTCAACTAGTTTAGCTACTCATGCGTATTAAGAGAGTGAGCAGATGTAGAAATAGAAATTCCATTGAATAGATATAAGATGAAGTACATAATAACAATGCAAGTATAGTAAAGAGCCTGGAGCAATTTCTTGCTACCAGGCGTTACATTGTTTCTACTCGTGCTCTAAACATATTCTCGCTTTCGCGAGAGTCAGCCCGCTCTTTACTCTTATGCCTCAAGGCTCTCTCTCGAGTTTCCTTGGACAATCTCCGGCATCACCACTCTTCTCTTGCTCCGCCGTAAAATGGAAAAGAAAACTATGAACAGATATATGAACTTGTAATGGTGATGAGGTAATCGACTGCTTAACCCTTTCTCTGAAGAATGCACTTGGTATTTATAGGGCATCAAAGGTGAAAGACGACTTCTCTCTTCTGGTTGTACAGATGGGACAACTTTAATTCCTAACTGATGCGCCAGATAATTGTCACCAATAAAGTTGGATGTACTTTGTGACCGTTATCGGCTGTCAACTTAATTTGGATCCGACTACCGTCAACTTTCTGTCCCATCGATCTTAATTGTCCTTTCGTCCGGATGCGTCCACCATGTTGCGGTGGTTCTTCTTAGGTGCATGTTTGCGAGAACGATCAACGCAAAGTCTTGCGGTGAAGTTGCGCTCGACCAATGTATTCCTATGATCGCATTCTTTGCATTGCGTTAACGCATTATTCTGCACAAAAATATAAAGATCAACTGCTCTAATGCATTGGATGCATGCGACCGAAATATTATAGAATTTACGCTTAATGGATGCAATTTAACATATTTCATCAACGCAATCCAACATTCTTTAAGGATTTAGCACTATGATAATGTGCATTTCTGCCCGTTATCACCTGTGAAGGATCGACTTACTGATTATGGTTAAATCAAATGGACAGAAATATATCTATAGTGAGGAGAGTGCAACTACTGAGCCATAGTGGTATGTCTCGATAATTAACGAATATTGATTAACTCGGTCTAAAAAGTTTAGCCAATTAATCTCAAATCATTGGAGCTCATAATCTGTAGGTCTGTTTAGATCCATCTACTAGCTTATAAAAGGACTAAACCTTAGAATAGTGTTTTGAGAGAATTTGAAATGTACAAATGTGGTTTAGGGTTTGGCCAATTATATTTAATATAATTAACGTTTGATTAACAAATTAAATGAATTTAGAGAGTTGAAAATATTTAAATTTAATTTAAATATCAAATACATGAATGGTGATTCATGTATGGATTAAGTGTTTTATTAATTTAATATTTGATATTAAATTAATTAATGAAATTTATTTAATTAATTAATTATTTAAAATAAATTATGTTAAATAAATTTGAATTTAAAAATTAAAATTCAGAAATTAAGTTTTTTTTATTTCATTTATTGAAATTAAATTATAATAAAAACTATTTTAAAATTTGGAAGTGGATTTTTCCAATTTATTCCACCTAATCCACTAAAATTAGTGGAGTTTAAGTGTCAAACTCCCATTCAATTAAGTGTTTCATGTTTTTTTTTTTTTTGTATAAATAGATAGCCAATCAGATTAGTATTCATTCATGCAACAGTCTGGAAAAATAACTTAAGTTTTCTCTCTTCAAACCAGACCCCAATATACACGTAAAATTCCTCTGAATTTGAGTTCCTCCACTCAATCCAAGGTTTGAGATTAGTAGAGAAGACACTTGTGGTGGTATACTACAAATATTGAAGAAGAATTTCGTGATGAATCCAGTTAATTTAGGAGAATCATCAAAGGTATTCACTTGAAACTCTAATATACTAAAACTATGAACATGCATACTAATTAACTAAAATTGATGTACTTAAAGTACTTAGATCCTTAATTGCTTCTATTTGTTGAATGTCGACTCCATCAGTGGTTTCACTAGTCTCTTTGATCTAGAGTCTTTGGCCTCAGCTAGTAGCGTACTCATAGTTTTCCCACTATGCAGTGTCACAACCTGACACTACTCCTTGTTGTTTCCCCATGGAGCCCCAGTGTTACTAGATAGGGTACTTGGCTGCCTATTTTTCAACTCCGGTAATCTACCCTAGTTGGACCTCTAAATCTCGTATCGAAGAGGCTTGTGACCGAATTAACGCATCGTTTTTCTAAATATATTATTTGAAAAGTGCTTCCAATGTTGACAATGCATTCGAATCTGACACATGATAGTGGTTATATTGTGGCCGGTTCTGAGTTTGTTGATGACCATGAGGTGATGATTGAATCTTGGGGAATTCCCTCTATGCTTTTGCAGCTGTTGACATATGTTCTTCTGCCCCGGCTGGTCTTGATTTCCATCCCAAGAGAAATTGGGATGATTCCTCCAACCCGAATTGTATGAGCTACTAAACGGGTTATTGTGGATGGAGAAAACTATCTGGGGATCATGGGGGCAAACCTTGATTGAGTGGGGTTCCCCACATTGTATACCTGCTGTAACTTGTGTCATGGTGTTCAGTTGAGCAACATTTTTATTCAAAGCACCTTGGTTTATTGCCATTGTTTGTAGAAGAGAAGTAACAATAGCCATTTGGGTGGCTAGTGAGCTCACTGCATCCGACTGTACTATAGCTCCCTCCATCTTCCTTCTATTAGTGTTCCTGTTCCCATAACCGTCATCAACGCAATCATCTATATTCTTGGAAATTCATTCCAAGATCACTTTGGCCTCGGTATAGGTCTTGTCCATCAATCCACCTACTGTAGAGGCATTTACTATCACCTATGTGGCCCTATTTAACCCGTTGTAATTCCTCATAGGATGTTGCGATCTGTGGCCAGGAGAATAGGGTCTTGCTACCCTTGAGCAAATACTCCATTTACCCTAGCTTGGTTGTTCATCTGTTTCGGTTTTGTCTTGCTTTGCTACAAAAAGTTCATTCAATTTCAAGGTTAATATTGAGTTAAGGTTTCGTTCCCATACTCATATAATTGCTACTTGTCGCTTAAGTTGGCAATACTCCTAAAATCAAAAGGATGCCTACAAAACACAAAATCAAAAACTCGATTAGTTGCCAAATCCCTGGCAGTGGTGCCAAAAACTTGTTGCTTTCTAAATGCATCAGTCGTGACAACACTATGATATATATGTGTTGTTATGTTATGCGCTCAACTATAATCAATCATGCGCTAGTCACAAGTTTTCTTGTTCTCTTGCCATGTATAACAAGATAACAAGTTTCTCCAGCTAACCCAAGGTCAACACGGGGATTTATACTAAGAATGCTAGAGAAATGTGAGAATGCGGCGAAACTAATGTGAATAGAGTGGAATTGAAATCATGCGGTTAACTAAGCTATGCTGATGTAAGTATCTAAACTAGCAGAGAATACTTTGAAATTGATTATGAGAAAACTTAAGTAACACAGTAGCCTTAACACATGAGAAATATATAGAGAAATTGGGGTTTGGGAAAGATCAATGTCACATCCCTAAGCTTCAGCTTAAATGTTAACCCTAGTTTGCAACTTCTATTCATCGCACACCTCTCGGTGGCCAACCACACTGATCATATTTTTATAATACATGAACATTGTTTCCTTGAGTGCAAGGTTATTTTTATCTCTAGTAACACTTCTTACTTTGCTTAATGAGATCCACAACTACTTACCCTTTCGAGTAGTGAGTTATAGCTACTTGACTCAATGAGTGATCATAGGCAAGCATTTAAATCGTCTTACATTAAGCAAACAAGGTAACTTTTACATATTCAACTTAGTTCATGGCATTAACCTTCCCTCTCACCTTGTGAAAATTCGTTACTCGTGCTAGAAAAGAAAATGAAGGTAGAGATGGAAAAGATGATGAAGATAACCATGATAATATTAAGATAAATATAGAATCATCGTCTACAAAATGAATAATCTCTTAAACAGAATGTAATACAACAACACAAAGTAGTAGAGAAGTAAAAGGAAGGCAGATGTCAGCAATTTCTTGCTTCCAATAAATAGATGTCAAGGTTGATGGGGCTAGAGTGGTTGTATGAATGGAGAAGGCCCTCTCAGACTCTTGCTCCGATGAAGCTCCAATGATGAATCGGGATGAATTTTGGACGATGGAAGTTCTCTTGTTAAAATCTCAAAGTCTTTGTTCTTTTCTCCTCTTTTTTTTTTTTTTTTTTTTTTTGAAGTCTAGGCTCTATTTATAGAGCCATGTGCTAATAATGTTAGGATTCCCATTCTGATTAATTGTAATCATCTGATGTGATAGGTGAAGATGTCAGCACTACAATCATGGTCAACATTATGGATGTTTGACAGAAGATCCGCTGGTACAGGCTTATAGATCTCGAGGCATGCGGTCAACTATTTGCTCTAGAAGATCAACGTATGCAACAAGTTTTGTGGTCAACTGCAAAATAGACACTTTGGTGAAATATAACTCATGATATGTGGTCAGCGGGTGTTTTTAATGTACATCAGCGCAAGTTTAATATTCATCATGAATTCTTAGTAGAATCAACGCATATTCTTCTTATCTACCCTCATTATTCTAAGTAAAAGGCTACAATATCTTGTATTTCTACAAGTTATCAATTACACTTACAAGAAAATGTTAAGTTGTTAACAATTTCTGGACCAAACAATGGTGACTAATATTTACAAGAACAAGGAATTGTTATGTATATTGGTTGAGATGGTCTCATTTTAGTGAAGGGGTACATGACCACCCTATGGTAGCTTTTACATTGCCTCACTAAAACATCATTGCAAAACAGATGTCACATAGGGTGCATTAAATTATTTTGCTAAATCTGATTGGTTTTTCGAAAATGGGTAATGCATGGATTACTAATATAAATAACTTGTATGTTTCAACAATTTTACAATATGACTTCCGAAACTTTAAATATGCTCATTGCCGACAAATTAACTGACAATAATTACATCACCTGTAAAAACAATCAATATAGTTCTAATTATCGATGACTTAAAATTTATCCTGGTGGAGGAACATCCTCCAATCTCAACTCAAAATGCCACTCGAAACGTTTGGGAGGCATACAAGTCTTGGGAATGGACAAATGAAAAGGCCTGAGCGTATATCTTTTGAAGCCTTTCTAAAGTCTTGGCCAAGAAGCATAAGCCCATGCTCACTACTCGTGAGATCATGGAGTCTCTACGGGGAATGTTTGGACAACCGTCTGCTCAACTCAATCAAGACGCTCTTAAATGCATCTTCAATGCTCGTATGCAAGAAAGGGCCTCTATTCAAGAACACGTTCTCAACATGATGGTCCACTTTAATGTGGTTAAGATGAACGGTCTATCATTGATGAGGCCGTTTAGGTTAGTTTCATCCTAGAAACTTTACCTGAAAGTTTCCTACAGTTTTGTAGCAATGCTATTACGAACAGGATTGACTACAATCTGACCACTTTGCTCAATGAGCTGCAGACTTTCCAATTCTTGATGAAAGTCAAAGAGCAAAAAGATGAGGCAAATGTTGCCTCGTCCTCCAAAAAAGTTCTTTAGAGGTTGGACCTCTGGAACTAAGTTTGTACCTTCCTGTTCCGACACCAAAATATGGAAGAAGAAGAAATATGGAAAAAGGAAAACTAACCCGCCAGCTGCTGCCTAAAAAGGCAAGAAGGTCAAGGCTGCAAAGGAAATTTTTTTTCATTGTAACCAAGAGGATATTGAAGAAGGAATTGTCCCAAGTACTTGCCAAAAAAGAAGAAGGCCAAACATGGTAAAAATGATTTATTTGTATTGGAAACTTGCTTAGTAGAGAATGATGATTCAACCTAGATAATAGATTCAGGTGCCACTAACTACGTTTATTCTTCATTCCAGAAAATTAGTTCCTGGCGACAACTGGGGGCTAGAAAGATGACAATGCGTGTTGGAAATGGGCACGTCGTTTCAGCTACGATAGTACGAGGACTTCGACTCTGCTTATTCTTAGGTCTTTAAATGATGTATATTTTCTATGTTAATTCCCCCAAAATTGTGTTTATTATTTTCTTTAAATACTAATTTTGTAGGTAAAAAAAGTCCCAAAGGCATTTACGAGTCATTAAGAGAAGATTATGCCAAAAAGGATCCAAAATAACTAAGAAAATCAACAAGAGGCAATAGTAATTGTGTGTTTGGTGGCTATTCCTAGGATGCACTAATTACTAGATTTAGAGAAAACTTGTTTAATTAAGTAAGCTATCTTAACAATTAATCAACACAATTGAATCCTAGAACCTAATGCACATGTTTTCTATTCTATATGGCCACTATCGAACCTAATAGAAGTAGGAGCATGTAGGTTGATTAGGGTTTGGCCTATCCAACCTCAACCAATGTTTAGGATGCTCTTTTGACTAGGTTATTGCTAATTTTCGGCCTTTGTAGAGGCTAGCTTGATCGAGTTGAGTGAGTAGTTGCGAGCGTAATTCGATTGTGAACTAAATTTTAAGAATTCAATGATAAGAATTGCAATGAACGTCTAACTTGAATTAGAAGCAAGATTGTTCTAAACTTGGTTACAACTATCCTTTATCTTTTGTTTTTAGCATTTTTTTTTTTAATAAAAAAAGACCCCCCATTTTATAGCTTTCATAGTTAAGCTTGGTTAAAGAAAAGATTAAATAACATTTTCCTGGGGGATCGACCTCTTACTTCCACTTTAACTATGAGTTAGGTAGGTTGTTGTTCGAGCTTTATAAATATTGTTTGTTTCAGGTTAGGTAGAACTAATGACACCTACTTAGCTCCGAACACTTATAGAAATCATATATTTTATTAGATAATGTGTATGTGGTTCCATGCTTGAAAAGGAACTTGATTTCTGTAAGATGTTTACTTGAACAAAACTACTCTTTAAATTTTAGTGTAAATAAAGTGTTTGTTTACAAGAATGGAGTATATATTTGTTCTGCAAATCTTGAAGATAATATTTATATGCTAAGACCGTTAGCAACAAAAGTTTTCCTAAATCATGAAATGTTTAAAACTGCGGTAACTCAGAATAAAAGACATAAAATTTCTCCTAAAGAAAATGTCCATCTTTGGCATCTAAGATTAGGATACATAAATCTCAATAGGATTGAGAGAATGGTTAAGAATAGACTTCTAAGTGAGTTAGAAGAAAATTCTTTACTTGTATGCGATTCATTCTTTGAAGGAAAAATGACTAAAAGATATTTTACTGAAAAAGGTCATAGGGCCAAAAAATCCTTAGAACTTGTACATTTAGACCTCTTGGTTCGATGAATATTAAGGCAAAAGGAGGGTTTGAAAATTTCATCACTTTTATTGATGATTACTCCAGATATAGGTATTTTATTTAATGCAACAAAAGTCTGAAGTGCTTGAAAAGTTCAAGGAGTACAAGGCTGAAGTTGAAAATTGAATAAATAAAACAATTAAAACATTTCGATCTAATCGAGGTGGAGAGTATATGGATCTTAAATTCAAAGACTATTTGATAAACATGGAATTGTATCCGAACTCTTGGCACCTGGTACACCTCAACGGAATGGTGTATCAGAAAGAAGAAATCAAAACATGTTGAACATGGTTCGGTCTATGATGAGTTATGCTTCCTTACCTGAGTCGTTTTGAAGTTATGCAGTACATATTGCAGCTTACATTTTGAACTGTGTTCTGTCCAAAATTGTTACTAGAATACCTTTGGAATTATGGAATGATCGTAAAAGTAGTTTATGCCATCTCAAGATCTGGGGTTGCCCAACACATGTGCTTGAGGAAAATCCTAAGAAATTGTGATCTCGTTCAAAATTGTGTCTATTTGTAGGTTACCCTCAAGGAATTAGAGGTGATTACTTCTACGATCCTAAAAATAATAAAGTATTTGTGTATATAAACGCTACCTTTTTAGAAGATGACCACATAAGGGAGCATAGCCCCACAATAAGATAGTGTTAAATGAACTTTCCAGTGAAACTACTGAACCTTCAACAAGAGTTGTTAAAGAGCTCAATACCTCAACAAGAGTTGTAGAAGTTGGTTCATCTAGTAGGTCAAATCCACCTCAAATGTAGAGGGGGCCTCGAC
This sequence comes from Benincasa hispida, assembly GCF_027475165.1. Classification (NCBI taxonomy): domain Eukaryota; kingdom Viridiplantae; phylum Streptophyta; class Magnoliopsida; order Cucurbitales; family Cucurbitaceae; genus Benincasa; species Benincasa hispida. The sequence goes on along the minus strand of NC_143481.1, from coordinate 30,619,924 downwards.
ATAGTAGGAGGGTTGCGAACCTGCCTATTCGTTATAAGGGTTTAACAGAAACCATAGTTATCGTAGCCGACGGAGATGTTGAGGATCCATTGTCAAGAAGGCAATGGGAGATGTTGACAAAGATGAATGGATCAAAGCTATGGATCTTGAAATTGAGTCTATGTACTTCAATTTGATTTGGGATCTTGTAGATCAACCTGATGCAGTTAAACCTATAGGTTGCAAATGAATCTAAAGAGAAAATGGGGTGCTGATGATAAGGTGCAAACCTTCAAGACTAGATTTGTGGCAAAAGATTATACCCAAGTTAAGGGAGTCGACTATGAGGAGACTTTCTCATCTGTTACCATGTTGAAATCTATCCAGATACTTCTGTCCATTGCCTCATATTATGACTATGAGATTTGGCAAATGGACGTCAAGACTACTTTTCTAAATGAAAATCTTGATGAGACCATATATATGGAGCAGCCTGAGTGATTCATAACCCAAGGTCAAGAGCAAAAGGTTTGCAGGCTTAATCGGTCCATTTTTGGATTGAAACAAGCTTCTTGATCTTGGAATATAAGATTTGATACTATGATCATATCTTATGGCTTTGATCAGAATGTTGATGAACCTTGTGTTTACAAGAGAATCATCAATAGTTCAGTAACTTTTCTTGTGTTGTATGTAGACAATATCCTACTTATTGGGAATGATGTAGGTCTACTAAATGAAATTAAAAATTGGCGACCCAATTCCAAATGAAAGATTTGGGAGAGGTGCAGTTTGTTCTAGGCATTCAGATCTTTAGAAATCGAAAGAACAAAATGTTGGCCCCGTCTCAGGCATCATACATTGGCAAGATGTTTATCAAATTTTCAATGTAGAACTCCAAGAGAGGCTTGCTTCCTTCAAGCATGGAGTTATTTTGTCTAAGGAACAGTGTCCTAAGACACCTCAAGAGATTGAAGAAATGAGACGGATCCTCTATGCATCAGCTTTTGGTAGCCTGATATATGCAATGTTATATACTAGACTTGACATCTACTATGCAGTGGGGATAGCCAGTAGATATCAGTCTAATCCAAGATTTGATCACTGAACCGTCGTTAATAACATCCTCAAGTATCTTTGGAGAATGAGGGACAACATGTTCGTGTATGGTTTTAAGGATTTGATCCTTATAGAATACACAAACTCTGATTTCCAGATTGACAAGGATCAGAGTTCACTTTTAACAGAAAGGCAGTAGTCTGAAGGAGCACCAAGTAGTGGTGTATTGCTGACTCTACTATGGAGACTGAGTATATATCAGCTTGTGAAGCTGCTAAGGAAGCTGTGTGGCTCAGGAAATTCCTGACTGATCTGAAAGTGGTTCTAGACATGTGAAAGCCCATCACTCTTTATTGTGATAATAGTGGTGTTGTGGCTAATTCCCGAGAGCCTAGGAGTCACGTACCCTCATTCAAGAGATTGTTCATCGAAGGGACGTGATCGTAACATAGATAGCTTTGGCACATAACGTTGTTGATCCATTTACAAAGGCGCTCAAGGCTAAGGTAATTGAGGGTCTCCTATAGAGTATAGGTCTACGGGACATGCCATATCTAGTCTAGGGCAAGTAGGAGATTTTGTACTCGGCGCGTATTATGCCTTAGTTTCTTATTTTGTATACTTCTGTATTAGTATGATTTTTATGATGTACACCCTACTAGTTTTATGACAAGTGGGAGATTGTTGGGTTGATGCCCTAAATCTCGTGGGTCCTGTAGTTTCTAATTTTAAAGTACAAATAATTTATTTATTTAATAAAATTTGAGGTGTTTTATTTAACATATAGTAGCATTAAGGCCGCAAAACCAATAAACTAACATCAAAGGTTATCTTCTATAGCTCAAACATGTATGTAGACACATACAGGTGGATCATGTTTAAGTGATAACTGTTGAGATTGGTGTCTTAATTCTCCCGGAGTCTCGTAGTTTATAATATATACACATTGTTATGAATAAAGAATTATTTTATATGGCATTTACTCATATCTAATAAATGGAGCTCCATGGTTATTGTATGTAAACTTAAGCATGTATATGAGATATACAAGTGGATCATGCCATAAGTGATAACCTAAATAGGTTTGTAGTATAAGGATTAAGAAGGGATACCTAATCCTAGTGACACTACGGATACGGCCCGTTTTGTAGAGGTTTGCAAGTGTTGTGAACTACGACAGATGGTAGATCCTGACCATTCATGTGGAGACATGTGAGCAAGAATGTCCTGTTAGTTGCTATCGTGATTCGAGCAGGGAGTGTATTGTATAAAATAAGTTGGAAAAATAAGTGCTAAGTATAAATGGTGTGTTGATGCTGTGATGCGTTTAAGTAGTTGTAATGCGTTGATGCGTTAGAGATATGCAATTAGAATGCACGACACTCCTATTAATGACGTTCAAGTTTTCCTAAACCAGACCCAAGTATAAATCTAATTTAGGTTCCTGACAAGTCCAGGGTCGAACTCAGGGATTTAGTTAAACAAACGCAGACCTTGCGTTGTATCTATTGTAGAGGTTTTTCTAAATGAATGAGAGAAATGTGTTATTTACACTAAAGTGTTGTGCCTGTGCCTGTGCAAGAAGATACAAAAGAGTTGAGTGGAGTGATGGGTCATGCGAAAAAGAAGTTTAATGTAAGTGGATGCATCGGTCTAAGATGAGTGTACACAAACCAGAATGTGATATGGATGGGATGGGATGATGTGCTTATCTTTTGTTCATGCATTAGACTTTATTTAACACTTCTCAATGCTAACAACATACAAAACCTATCTCTAGGATGCATGCGTCTAACACAGAATGCAATAAACACCAGTAAGTCTATCTCTAGTTGTACTAAGCGTTCTACTTGATGCGGCTTAGTTATTCTCTCGAACAATCTAAGTTAAAGATGCTTTTACCAATTGATCAAGTTGGCTTAAGTGTTGAAATGAAATTTTGCATAAATTATAAATGCATTCAACATGAACAAGAAATAAACAATGGCAAAAATGTGATGGATCAAATATATGAATTTTATAAAGAAGCAAATTGTCTTTACAAAAGCAATATTCAATCAAGTGAAATGAAAGAGATGAAGGAAACTGAGTCAAGCAATAGAGTACAATCTCTTGTATCTCTTTGGCTCAATTCTGTTGTGTACAATCACTTGTACAGGAAGAGGACGAAGTGTCTTTCTCAAGCTTAGTTTCCTCCGCTTCCTGACCGGCGGTGGTGGTGGTTCTCAACCCTTCTGATCGTCTTGGCACCACAACACAGCTTAAACTATGACTATACTAATTACAGAGAGTAAGGATCCTAATAATTTCTGAAATGAATAATTTTTCTAACCCCGAACTCTGGAGTGACTTCATCTATTTATAGGCGTTGGTCATGTCCACTTGGTGAATGGGCAGCATTAAAGTCCATATCCTGGTCAGCATTAAAGTCCATGCCCTGGTCAGCCGCCTGACTCTTAGGAACTTTTCAGATGCCGCCTGCTGCTCGGAAGCTTTTCAGACGCCGCCTACTACAGGTGCCCATACTTGCAAGTGATGATGTGACACAATCAGCCTGGATCAATGAATCTTCTCTGTGTTGAATTCCCTCCGATGCATGGCCCATGCGATAGAGCGTTCCCTAAGGCATTTCTTGACTATGCATTAGCTTCTTGTAAAAATCCTGCAATTCAATGCATTTGTGTCGCAGTATTTGGTAATAAAACTTCTTTTGCATGAGTTTGCTATTGTTTGAATAATTCCATGCGTTTCTACTAAAAATGAGGAGAATTTATCATTAAAAACCTTAGTTGTTCCAACTTAAGAGCAAAAATAACTTGTATTTCTACAAGTTATCATGTCCTATACAAAGAGTTTATATAACGCCATCGATACTAGAGACTAACATCTCATCTAAACGACCATAGGTGACATGACCTCAATCTAGAGTATTTTGGGAACTCCTACCTTTGAGGACGGTCCTTTGATTATTATGGGCGAGAGTGGCCAGATTGCCAACTCAATATGCCTACCTTTTTGGGGACTTGTCTGATTGGGAGCTGGGAACTCAGTTACACCAGATGGAATTCACTCATTCCCCGATGCAGAGGTAAGTAGATAGATTGCTCCCTTAAGAGCTGATTTCGGGGCTTGAGCATAGTGGCCATAGCTTCTCTTTGGAAGAGAGGACTCGGTCATAGTAGGACTATGACTTATGTTCATTAGAGGGATCAGTGGTACTTAAAGAGTTAGATGTAACTATATGGGCATAATGGTTATTGGCCCAACTGTACTTACGAGCGATCTGTGAAGGGTTATTGCACTGTTGATTGGTTGATATGGACACATAACATATCTATGGTAAGGAGAGTTCAGCTATCGGTCTTTAATGGAGTGTCTGGTAGTTAACGGATGGTGGATCCCATGACTAAAGAGTTTAGTCAGTTATTCACGTCCGTTGGAGCTTCGAGCTACAGGTCCATAAGGTCCCCTTGGTAGCTTAATGGATTCAAGTTGAGAATCAGTTATTGGTGTTGATTTAAAATGTTCAAATTGACAAGAGGTAATTCAATTATATATGATATGATCGGTGTGATGTATGAGATACATCAAGTAGAGGATTAATGTAAATGAGATTTACATTAAGGACCATGGTATAGAAAAAGAACTATGGTTTATATGTTTCATGAGATGAAATATTAAAACTATAGGTTATAAATATAATATGGTAAGTTGGTTATCATATATATTTATAATAATATTAATTATTGGACAATTATCTCTTTTTCTCTAATAAACAATTGAGTGGGAGGTTATTGGTAGTTTCATGGTAACCATGAGATAAAAGGAAAAATGTTTTCCTAAATTTAGTTGTTGAAAGAGTTTCCATTCTCGAAATGACTCACGATTAGTTGTCAAGTGAATGAGATTCACTAAACAATAGCTGAAGAGAGACTAGACGATCGTGGAGTGACACTACATGATAGTTCACTCAGTTGGCCTTTAGCTAAACGATCGTGGAGCTTTTGTTAAACGATTGGGCATCGTTTATACGATAGACCTTGTCATCTCCCACTTGCTCAATCATTTACACGATTGTTCTTCCTTCAGTCTCATCCTCAAACCAAGTCCACATAAAGGCCACACTTCTGGATTCTCACACTAAGAATACCAAGGTAGCCATTGTGGTGGTGTCATACTTAATTCAACATAGTTCGAGGTTTTTTGGAGGTCGTTCATTGTGTTCGCGGTGTTCGTGTGGTGATCACTGTGATCGTGTTGTGTTGCGGTCGAAGTGTTCGAGCATTCATGATTATTGTCTTGCTAGTTGAACGAGCGTTTGTGATCAAGGGTATTGAAGATAAGTCTTCAAAAGTATGTTTATTCTTTCCCTTGATCTTTGTTAAGCATGCTATAATTTCGTATTATGCATGACTGCTTAGTTTTCGTTTGTGTACTGCGATTGTTTATGTTCAAATACTATTGAAATTTGGAATGATCATTCCACTGCTCATGGAAATCCTCATGTCAATTTCCTTCAATAACATATATGGTCTATAGTAGATGGATAAGGTTAGGTACCTTATCCTGGTGACACTACAAATACAGCCCGCTTTATAGATGTTACAATTGTTGTAAAGTTCTACAAATGATCTGGTCTTGATCTTCATGTAGAGACATGTGAGTGAGGGTATTCTATACAAAAGGGTTTGTGTAAGATCAAACCATGAAATGAATAGTCTCATTATATAACGCCATTAATAATAGAGATTTATATTTCACCAGGATGACCATAGGTGACATGACCTGAATCCTAAGTGAGTTATGAACTTCTGCCTATGAAGTCTGTCCTTTGATTTGCATAGGTGAGAGTGGCCAAATCGGCGACTCAATATGCTTACCATTTTAGGGATTTGTCTGATTGGGGAGCTGGGAACATAACTACACAAGAGGGAATTCACTTATTCCCTGATGTCGGGGTAAGTAAATAAATTACTCCTTTAAGACTAATTTCGGGGCTTGAACATAACTACACCCTCTCTTGGTCTGAGAGAAGTTTGGTCATAGTTGGACTATGACTTATGAGGGATCGGTGGTACTTAAGAAGTTAGATGTAACTACAAAAGAAAAATAGTAATTTTGGCCCAGTTGTACTTATGAGAAATTTGTGAAGGATCATCGCATTGTTGACTAATTATATCCAATGGACATAGAAATATATCTGTAGTGCGAAGAGTGCAGTTGTGGGTCTTTAGTGGAATGGCTGGCAGTTAATGAATGTTGAGTAATTTAATTAAAAAATTTTAATTAATTATTCAAGTACCATTGGAGTTTAATATCTACAGGTCCATAAGGTCCCCTCGTAGCTTAACTGGGATTATTGTGAAATAATTTTGGATTAATTTGAATTCTTATTAATTGAGGGATTGATTATATATTATATAATTAATTTAAATTAATTACATTGATTTGATACATTATAATATAAAGTTTATTTTGAAAGGAATTAAATATTTGAATATGATTCAAAATACTAATTATATGAATTGGATTCATATAATTAAATTTAATATAAACTTGATTTATATTAAATACCATGATCAATTGAGAGAATTTAAACTATAAATTATATTGTATTTATACAATATAAAAACTATAGGTTATGTGTTATATTCGATATAACATATAGTTTAATATATAATATATGATAAGTTGGTTATCATATATATATATTAAACTTTTATTAAATTAAATTTTGAATTTAATTTTGAAGGGTCCCTCCCCCTATTTTCTCTCATCACTCAATCGTGGAAGTGGAAGTTGGTTTTACGTTTTTCTTTATCTTCTTCACATAAGATAATTACAAAATGTGTCTGTGTGTGAAAAATCTCTCCCAACATAATTCTCCCAAAAAATTCTCCTCTGAGAAAAATTCTTCCTCCCTAATCTAAAATCAACAAAGCCCACAACTCTTGTAATTCTCAACCTCTAAGGAGAATACAGAATGATCACTGGTGGTGGTGTCTAACTAAATAGTGATTTGGTTTTGCTGTGGTTTTTGGTTCTATTCATTTTTTAGGAGTTCGTGATCAGATCGAGGAGGATTATCGTGAAGAATTAGTTCTTCAAAGGTTAGTATAATTCTAACCCTAATCTCTCTTCTCGGTTTAATTCTAAAAACATCCTGTAAAATTTCTTTCATATACATAATGCTCTTCTGTAATTTTAATTCTCTGCGAAATTTAAAATTGGACACGATCCATGCTTCCGCATCAGACCTCACAGTCCTTCAATTTCTATATGAGTCGTATTTATATAATTATTATTTTAATCATATTCAAATATTTATTTATCTCATAAAACTAATATAATGTATCAATATACATTACACTTTATAATGTATCAACATACATTATTATCAACATACATCATTTAATTGTATCTTATACAATTAATTCCCTTTAATTAATTTGAACAATCATATTAAACAAAAAATTAATTTGATTCTCATTAGTTCTTATTAAGCTAAAAAGAGGACCTTATGAACCTATAGATTAAAGGTTTAATGATACTTGATTAATTAATTAAACTCTTTAATTAAATTAATCAACCTAATTAAATTAATCAACCTTCATTATCAGTCACTCCACTAAAGACCAACAGATGTACTATTCGCACTATAAATATATTTCTGTGTCCATTGGATATATCAACAGTGCATTGACGCTTCACAAATTGTTCATAAGTACAACTAGGCCAAATTATCATCTTACCCCTGTAGTTACATCTAGCTTCTTAAATACCACTGATTTCTTTAATGAACAATTAGTCATTGTTCAACTATAACTAAACCTCTCTCGGGCTAGGAGAGGGTGAGGCGCCTCATTGTCAAGCTCCAGAATCAGCCCTTAAGGGAGAAATTCCCTGACAATAGAGGAGTGAATTTTTTTTTTTTTTTTTTTTGTGGAGCTATGTTATTAATTCCTCAATTAGACGAATCCCCAAAATGGTAGGTTTATTGAGTCGGTAAATTTGGCCACTCTCACCAATACAAATAAAAGGATCACCCTCATACGCAGGAGTTTACAACTCATATGAAATTCAGGTCAAGTCACTTATGGTTATCTTAGTGGAACGTAGGTCTCTTCTAGCAACAGTGTTATAAAAAGAGACCATACATTTCGTGGTCTAGTCTTATACAAACTCTTTATATAGGGTACCTCCACTGAAGTGTCTCCATATGAACGATCAAGATCAAATCATTTGTAGATTTTACAACAATTGTAATGACTATAACACGGGCCATACCAATAGTATTACAAGGATAAGATACCCAACTTTATCCATATAATATAGACCATTTAGATTTCACTTAAATATGATCCATCCGTATGTCTCCACATAAGTCATATCAGATACTTTTGGATCTTTGTATAATGGATTATTGCATATAAAAATAATCAACCACTGATTCAAATAACATATAACTATGAGGCTTTAGGGCATACATCCCAACACTAGAAGTTTGTTTTAATGTAGAAACTGATCAAGTAAGGTTGCAAACTTTTTGCTCTTGAACTTGCTTTATGAACCTCTCTGGTTGACTCATGTAAATGCTCTCTTCAAGATTGTCATTTGGAAAAATAATTTTTTTAATCAATTTTTCATATCCCATAGTCATTATATGTGGCAATGAATAAGAGAATGTGAATTGATTTTAACATGCAATAGGGGAGAAAGTTTCTTCATAGTCAACTTTATCCTTTAAAGTATAACTCTTTGCTACAAGTCTCGTCTTAAAGGTTTGAACCTTTCCATCTACATCTCTTTTTCTCTTGTGGATCCTATTACAACCTATAGGTTTTACCCCACCAGGTTAATTTACAAGATCCCAAACTGAATTGGAGAACATTGGCTCCATTTCAAAATCCATGGCTTTTATCTATTTATTTTTGTAAACATCATTCATTGCTTGTTTAAAGACAATGGATTCTCAGCATCATCATCGAGTATGAAGACTTGAGCTTCTGTTAAGCCCATGTAACGAGTAGGTTGATTTAAAAATTTCCCACTATGAAGAGGCACTCTCAATTTTTCAGAAGGATGTACCTAACTTTTCGATGTATCAATATTATCAACAACTCTTGTTGATGTGCAAATAGGTTCATTGGAAATCTCATTCAATACAATTTTACTTTGTAGTTTATAATCTCTCTCTCTCTCATGTGGTCTTCCTCCGAGAAAGTAGTATTTATTGAAACAAATACTTTATTTTCTTCTAGACTAAAGAAATAACCACATCTAGTCTCTTTTGGTAGCCTACAAATAGATATATCTTTGAACGAGATTCCAACTGCTTTAGATTTGTATTTAACACATGAGCTAGATATCCCCAAATCCTAAAGTGTGGTAAACTATCTTTACGACATTTTCATAATTCAAAAGGTGTTTTCGAAAGCATTGTTCAAAATATACATTGCAATCTCTATTGCATATCCCCAAAATGAGTCTAGTAATTGAGCATATCTTATTATTGACCGAACCATGTCCAACATAGTTTCTGTTTCTCTTTTTTTATACACTATTTTGTTGAGGTGTACTGGGTGCTGAGATTTGTGATGTGATTTCATTTTCTATTATATAGTCTTGGAATCTTAAATTCATACATTCTTCACCGCGATCTGATCGTAGTGTATTGATAGTTTTACCTAATAAGTTCTTAACTTTAGTTTCTTATTAGTTTGCAAGCATTACTATTGTGTATCTAATCCTTAAATAAAGTCTATACAATTCTAGAATAGCTTAATTTAAACATGTGGTCTCTGGACTTTTGATTTCTTATTAATACTCAACTAAAGTTGTTTTAGACGATATTATAACTTGACGTGTGTAATTGCACATATCATGGAGCTATCACTTCAAATTATAGCGTCTCAATACTTTAATATAGCGTTGAGATACTGGTGTACGGGTCTTTAGGCACCAATTCTTCTAATTTCCTTGATTTATCTAATTTTTCTTAATTGATTTGATCTTCTTCAATAACTAATTTAATTGCTTCATTTTGCTCTATTTATCCAATTTCTACCCTAAAAAAAACCAGTGTATGCATGAAGTCGGTTTAATTATTCAAACTATCAATAATTAATAAATTGTAGAAATAGCTCACACAGTGTGCCCTCTATTTTTCTCTAGTTATTAATTATAAAGAACTGCATTATAATTTTTTATTTTTATTTTTTTTTTTTACTTCGATGCGTTTTTTTGGGAGAATAATACTTTTATTTACGTAGATTTTGAGTTAGTATTAATTGGAATCAAGTTAAACTAGCAATAAATCACCAACGAAGTGTATATTTTATAGATTTGGTTATGAAAGTTTAAGATATAATTAATTGATAAGTTATTAATTTGAAATTTTAATTGGTACACCACTAAAGTTTGGGGATATAACTTTTTTTTTTATTTAATATTGTCTATTATAGGTTCTTGAACTTTAAATTTTAGGTCCAATAAATTCTTGAATTTTCGATTTTATGTTTGATACATTCTTGATATATTCAATATTATAAATCTACACACTTTCTTGGCATAAATGGGTTGTTCATGATCATAATACAAATAGATTTGTATTTTTATTGAAAAAAATTTAAGATGGAAGGATTTTCTAAACATGTTTAAAATTGATGGACCTATTAAACATACTAATTTGATACAATGTACATTGCAAATGTTATGTAAAGTTTAAAAAGAGAACTTAATCATAAAAGTTTAATATTACAATTTTAATCTATGAATAAGAGATAAGAAAAAACTTAGAAGCTACACGTAAAGATTAAAAAAAGAAATCATGATAATCCTTTCCTATTTAGAAGAAAAAAAATTATTGGATAATTGGATTACCTTCTTAATTTTAAACATCAAATTATATTATAATAATTTTATACATTTTATTTATTTTAAATTTGATAATTTAATTATTCTCTTAGTTTTAAACTTTACTTTAAACAACATTATTAAAAGAAAAATCGTTGGAAAAAAGTTAATTTGATGATAGCTCTAGTTAACTTTTTTTTCAAATTTTTAATTTAAACCAAATTATTATTATTATTTATGCATAAATCCTTAGAACTTATTCTTTTTGTAGATTTATAATGATTTTCCTCTTGAGTTTAAACTTTATTTTGGTTTTGCAAATTATTTCAAGATTATAGATAAATGAATTAGTGTGTATTTACAACAAATTTGAAAAGAGAAAAAAAGGTATAAAAACATGTAAAAAATAGTAAATTATTATAACTCATTCATTAGTGTGCATTTCCAAAAATTAAAAAGTGATAAAAACTATAAATATATAAAATAGTCAATAACTATCTTTTTTGCCACTTTGTCGATCTCTAAATTGCTTGATACTTCACAAATTTCTTGAATCTCAAAAGCAAGGTTTCTTCTCCATCTTTTCAATATGTGAGAATCAATAGTTGAATCTATTCGTAAAAAAAAAAAAAAAAAAAAAAAAAAAAAAAAAAAACCTACAAAACATATACAAAGTTACAGTAATATTAAATAATCATTGAAGAAGATGACATATATTGGACAAAAAAGAAGACGGTATATGTTAAACAAAAAAAGAGAAACAAATGTGATATCTCCTTTTAGACCTAGAAGAGAGATACTAGTAGCAAAACATTTTGAGATAATGCGTACTTCTAAAGTAAAACTTAAAGAAGAAGAAGAAAAAACGGGAAAGATGTTGCTATTAACAATTTTTTTAAAATAAAATAACATAATGCTACCAACAAAATTTCTAAAAAAAATGAAAGGAAAAAATTTAGAGAGAGTTCTTTAACAAAATTATTATTAATTAAAAAAAGAAAAAGGAAAAGAAGAAGAAAAGGGAACGGAGTTACCTGATTGAATGAGGTTTAATTTAATTATTTATTCAAAAAAATTAGATTTTAAATCATAATACTATATATATATATAACCAGATTTATTTATAAAATCGGATATATTTATAAATTATAAAAAAAACTATTTGAAATAATTATTTTAGATAAAATGATATTTAAAAAATTTTCAAATTTTCGTTAACATCAGTTATTATTAATTTTAGATAAAATAGAAATTTTTATCTATGATTTTTTTTAAATAACAATAAAAAAAATCTAAATCTAAATTATTAAAAAGGTCATTTTTAAATATAGAAAAATAAAATAAAATATTTACCAAATATAGCAAAATTTTAAAATTATTGCTGATAGACGTCGATAAATAGTGATATTGATAGAATAGTTCTAAAATTTTTCTATATCTTGTAAATATTTTCAATAGTTTTACCATTTGAAATAATTTTCCTTATTAAAAATTATTTTTTTAACGTCAATTATCTTTTTTTTTTTAGATAAGATCACTTTTTTTATTATTTCAATGTGAAAATATGGAGAAAATTTTTATTTAATTTCATAGTCACTTTATATTTTAGATTAGATTTAAAATAGTAAGTAGATTTTTTTTAATTTTTTAAAATAATTTATGTGAATCAAAAGTTTCTCCTATAAAACCTTTTAGATAGTATAAAATATATAACGTGATTTCGAGTTTTTTTTTTTTTCATATCTCTTTTAGATCTTAGATTTAAATAGTATATAGATTATTTTTATTCTTTTTAAGGTGATTTTTAATTTAGAGCGATTTAGAGTTTAGCTTACATTTAATTGAACTTAATGATTTATTGTCGAAATTATCTAAGATAATCCTATAACCATCATCTAAAAATATAAAAAGGAAAAATCAAATGTTTCTCGTAATAGTCTTTTAAATCGGAGAAAAATTCCAAAGATTTGTTTGACATTTATTAAAATTTAGCAATTTTTGTTATACAGATGCGAGATTGTAGTTTGACTTGAATTTAATATATACAAACCAACTTGTCATTCTTTAAGAGGAAATCGAAGTTACCTAAAAGGAAACAAATATATATATTTATTTAGAATATCAATATTGAATCTACATTTACATTACCAAAAATAACAATAATAATAAAGAAATAAAGCCAAGGAATGGATTCAGACATAATCTGTCAATGATGGGTGGATTTTCCCTTTTCCACCAACAGCATGGGCATTCATACTCTTGTGCTTTGTTCCTTTTTCAATTTCTCTTCAACCCAAACCATATATAATATTTATATTCCTTTATTTTTTTTTTCTGTTTTTCTATCCAATATCGATTTTTTTTAAATAATATTATTTTAATATATATTAACAAAAATAGGATAGAATTGAAAATATTGACAAAAATAGGTTTTTAAATTGTGTACCCGGCACACAATTAGCCCTAAGTCGTGTATTCGATACACGAGTGCCTGTTGATCTGGCACGCATAGTCTGTCGTGGCAATCATGCAGCGTTGACTGAGATAATCGTGTACCCGATACACGATTACCTTAAGTCGTGTACCGGGTACACGACTTCCTTCTCCATTAAACCGCCATGACCCTTCTTCTTCTTCCATCCGAAAACCTTCTGCCTCCTCTTTTCTTCCGTGTTCCCCGCCTGAAAACCTCTTCCGTTCATCCATCCAAACAAATTGTCCAAAAAGATTCTATTTATTCTCTTAGATTTTGCCTCCATTTAACCGTCCATCCAAAAGCTTCTGCCTCTCTTTGACTGTGGTAAATATTTTTCCCTACGTTGTTTTCTAATATATAATCTTCATATATATATCATTTTGTTTGCATTTGGGTTGAACTTAAGGTGTAGTTTATGGATCCATGATTTATTTGTTGGGTTGAATCTAGAAATACATGTATATGTTTGTCTATTTGTTGGGCTGGTTTTATGTAATGTAGTTTACGAACTTAGAAATTAGATTTTGTTGGGCTAATTTTATTGGGCTATTTTTCTGGATGATTATGTTTGTCTATTTGTTGGGCTATTTTTTTATGATTAATTTGTTTGATGATTATTTATTTGTTGAGTTGAATTTAGAAATATATTTATATATTTATAAAAATGAAGATTGGTTTATATATATATATATATATATTATTTTGTTTGCATTTGGGCCGAATTAAATGTATGATTGGATATATTATTTGGTTTTTATTTGGGCTGATTTAAATGTATAGTTTATAAATCTAATATTTAGATCTTTTATGTTAACTTAGAAATTGGATTTTGTTGGGTTGACATATTAACATTTTTTTTTGTCAACTATAACAGTTGAAAAAATCATAATAAATATGTCGATGCGTCAAGATTTAATTATTCTTGAACCTGGAAATGATGGAGACAGTGACATTGATGTTGAAATTGATGAATTATTTGAAAAAAACAGTAGTGGGGAACATGATCTTGAGTTGATCGTATATGTTCACCCAAATAGATTGGGAAATTACTAATTCAACATGTGAACTAGGGTCTACTTTGGAGAAAAGGAATATAGGTGTAGATAATTGTAGTTTAATACAGAAAGGAATCGTGTTTAATACTAAAGAAGATTTATAGCTTGCTATAAAAAAAAATATTGTGTGACAGAACACCACGAAATTATTGTAGTGGAATCAAATCAAAATCTTTGGTATGTCAGATGTAAATCATGGAGTGATGGTTGTACTTGGAGGTTATGGGCATGTCGGCGTAAAATTCATGGGATGTTCGAAATCACCAAAATTCAAGGGGACACTCATGTCTTGTATGGTTGTATAGAGAACTTTGTTGGGCTACTAATGCAAGTGTTGGAAATAGCGGGGCCATTGATAATACTACAAGTGTGGGATTATGATAGATTTCCAATTATAAGTACCACAAGTCCAGGCCCTAGATCATTGTCTACTTAGTGCCAGATATTATTTCATTTATATATTTATTTTGTTATCATTTTATGTAAGAATATAAATTAATTGTATTTTTTATAATTTTAGATGGAGTTGTGTACTAGCTGCCTCTGAACAGTCAGCAAATATGTTGCTCGTGTACCGAAAAATATTTGGCAGACTGATGCACAATCAGATAACAAATGTATATATAAATGGATATTTAAAACATTTTGGATGTATACTTATCTTCTTTTTTTCTTTTTTTTTTTTTGTCAGATTATTTGAGTCATCCTTACTTGATCACTGTCGTGATGGTGAAGACATTCGATTAACCGTTAGCCATCTTATATGCTTCCATATAGTAGAGTGTATTGAGACAGTTCGGTCTGCGACAAACGATACCTTCGTTGTCCTATACACTCCAAGCACTACACCAGATCGATTTGAGAGGTAAGCACGACCAAGACTGGCGTCGAATCCACGCGAAATATATATCCTACTAGCATAGACGACATGATCATTGTGCACAAGGAGAATTAACAAATGGGCCAGTTGTATCAAATGACTACTTTTCCTTGTACAATTCAATCACGAGGCGATTTATCACACCTGACGGCACTTATTATTACTGTATGGTAAGAGATTTAAAATTAGACATTTTCCATATATATGATATGAATATTGTTTAATATTTATTTTTTTCATTGTATAGAATAATTTTATTGGAGATGTACAATAATATTCAGTGCAGAACAACTTACCAGACTTGGGTTCAATGTGTCAACAAACATTGGTCAACATAAAAGGTATTATTCAACAAACAAAACGACTCAATGTTATTGACACCGATCAAAGACGTATTTTTCGTAGACGACAACGACAATAGGGTGAACCTAATTTGAGGGACATAAAGACAACCCCATGAAGGGTAAGGCTCAGGGGGTCGTTTTTAAATTTCATGTAAACTTTCATTTTCAAATTGTAAATTAAAGAACTAATTGTGAATATTCTTTAATATCATGACATTTTTTTTTAAATATGAGTGCAAGATAATTATGTTTTCATTGTAGATTAAATATATAATTAAGTTTAATAATGAAGAAATTTGTGGACCCGTTCCTAAAGTCTTAATATTGTTGTACATCTCCAATTAAAAAAATAATAATTAGTCAATCTATTTAAAAAATTAAAAAAAAATCGTGGACCCGGTCCACGAGTTTTCACAGGACCGATCAACCAGTCAGTCGACGTGGTGCTGACTGGATTAAACGTTAATCATGTACCCCATACACGATTTTGCCACATGGAAATCGTGTACCTCGTACACGATTTCACTATCCTACTTTTGTCAATAGTTTCAATAAGCACCTATTTTAAAAAATACCTTCAATCCTACCCTATTTTTGTCAATATATATCAAAATAACATTATTTATAAAAAAAAATCTCTATTATCTTGTAATCTCTTGTTTAAATTTAGTATACATACTTATAATAAACTTGTTAGAGCACCCGTGAGATGCACGTGGTTCATAATCTTTAGAACATAAAATTTTAAACATACTTTTAGTTGAATTTGGACAGTATAAATATTTAATTGAAATTTAAAAGTAACAAAGACAAAGAGATTAGATAACTAAAACTATATTTATCTATGTTTTATTTAATTTATTTATAATGAATATGAAATGTGTTGGATATAGTTGAAAATGTTTGAGATATAATTACGTTGAAGGAAATATAAATGATAGAACAAATATAATTTTTGTAAATATTAGATATGAAGTTTATAATCAAATAAAGAGATAGAATGGAGAATTATATTTTCATTTATAATTTTAAATGGTCTTCAGAATAAGTAAATTATCTATAAAGATACACATTTGAGACTTTTTTTTGGAAAAAAAAAATTGAAACAACGTTGCATTATGAAATTTTATAGATTGAATTACTTTTTTTGTTTTGATTTTTTAACAAAAAAATTAATAATTTGAAACAAAGAGATTAGTATTCGAAATAAAGAATTTGAGGACAAAATAAGAATTATTGAAATATCTCATGACAAAAGAAAAATGTAAAATTAAACGAGAAAAGAAAAAGAGAAGAAATCAAAGGTAAAAAAAAGTAGAGGCACAAAAATGTAAGAAGGGATGTATGAAATAGAAATTGTTGAGAGATATATAATAGTAAAAAAGAAATGTAAAATTAAATTAAAAAAACAACCAAAAAAAGGAAATCGCATTAAAGGTACGTAGAAGAGTAAGGACAGGAGAGAGTGTGAGGGGCAAAAGAGTCTTCATTGAAAAAGTTAGGTGTAAGGAGAGAAGCCCCTTTTTATATGGTATAAATTTAAATTTTAGTCTCTATAATTAATTTATAATTAATTTTCTTTATCAAAACAAATATTGCCTATTAGTTCTTTTTAGATAAAATTTAGAAAAATATTTACATTGTGTTTTTCTTACATGAAAAAAATTATGGTAAGAGATCGAAATCCTCATACTTATATCTATACTAAAAAGGAGGAAACCATCATTACTATTTTCAACAAATTCAAAAAAAGTTTACTACTGAATAAATAAATACTAATAAGAAGACCAAATTGGTGTTTTAATCATAAATATAAGATAATATATCATTCATTATATTATAATAGTAAATATATAGAAAATTTATAAAAAAAAATAAATAAGCAAACGCAAAATGAGATATACGTCAGTGCTATAAATTGTATATCATCGACTAAAAAATTAAAGACTCAAATTAAAAAATATAGATTAATCGACAATTTACTATAATATAATTAATCAATACCTAATTAATTAAATGAGAAAAACATAGATTAATCGATTATTTGTTCTAATGATGATTAATCAGTATTTAACTAATTATCAATTTATGTTAATTAAATGACTACCACATAAAATGAAAACATATTTAGTTGCTATCAATTTTAAGTTAATGAATAGTTATAGGTTAGAAAAAAGTTGCTAAAAAATTTACTAATGCTAAGAAATTAGTATATTTGCAATTATTATACATAGTTGCAAATATTTGTTTTAAAAGGGTAGACTATACATTAAAACTTTCCATTTATTTACATGATTAATATAGGTCTAGGTAGATAAGTTTTTGAAGTCATATCTAATTACGGGTTGAGTTCCTAAGTAAATTTGGATCATTTAATTAAAGGTTAAAATAAAATACCTCTTAAAATACTCTTTTAATTCAATGTTTTGTAATTCAATGTTTATTTTATTTTGTAATTCAATGTTTTTTTTTAAAAAAATATTATTTTATTTATCAATATTAAAAAAAAAGTTTTAAGATGCTATAGTGCATACATTTTAGATTAATAAATCTTAATGTGATTGTGGTAGTTAAAAACCATTTAAAGAAAAATTGCTTTGTTAGTCCCATAATTTTGAAGAATATATGTGTTTGGTCTCTAAGTTTTAAAAATATATATTTTTAATCCTTAAGATGTCATTTGGTAACCATTTCGTTTTTTATTTTTTGTTTTTGAAAATTAAGCTTATTTACTTCTCATTTCTTACAATGTTTTGCACATTTTTGGTTTTAACCAAATTTCAAAAACAAAAATAAATTTTTAAAAGCTATTTTTTTTAGTTTTTAAATTTTTGCTAAGCCTTTTAAACAATTAGTAAATGGTAGATAATAAATGAAGAAATTTAGAAGTAGAAGTAGTGTATATAGGTTTAATTTCCAAAAACAAAAAACAAAAATCAAATAGTTACCAAATGAAGCCTACATTTTTAAGAATAGACATGTTTGGTTTTTTGAGTTTTCGAAATGTATCTTCTTAGTCCATAAACTTTTAAAAATAAATTTAAAAGGTCCTCGAAGTAATTTTTTGAAACTAATTATATGACATTCTAAATTAGAAAAACAATTTAAAAGAGAATAGATAGTTTTTTTTAATCGATTTTCTAATTTAACATAGATTTTAAATAATGAAAAATTTTAAGGACCTTTTAAAATCTATACATAAGAATTCTAAGGACCGGAAAAAATATATTTTTAGAATTTAAAGATGAAATGCATCTAATATAAGAATTAAAAAAAAAATTTTAAAAAAAATTAAGGGATTGATCATAAATAACATTTAAAGGTCGAACTAAAAAAGCAAATAAAATAATGTTAAAACGAATATAGCTCAACTCACATAAAGTGAGTGCAATCAACTTTGAAATTAGAGATTGGATCACTTTTATGTCTTCTCTCCGTATTATTAAATAATAATAAAAAAAATAAAATACAAAAATTAAAATGTTTATTAAAATGAATCTACATGGCCAGTTGGTCCACACTCTCTCTTTAAACTTACCTTCTTCCCTGCTCTTCATCATCTCCATTCTCAAATTGAAGCTTGAGATCTCTGGTATTGCATCTTACACTCTCAACACCTTCCATTTTCTTTAAAGTAAGAATGCAAGTTTTTTCTTCTTATCCTTTACTCTCTTTTTTGGCAATTATTTTATAATTCCATTTTTATTCTCTTTCATTTTTTTTAAACTTATAATAGGGTTGATTGTTTTTTAAGAATATAATAGGGTTGATTTATATATGTCAACTAATAAAATAATGGGTATTTTTACACAATTTCCTAATTTCTTTTAATATTTCTCTACAATATTAAGGCTACTGATTATTTTATGTTTTGATCATCCTACATTTTAATTACTCCACTTTTCTGAGTTTTTCATCTTTTTTTATTTTTATGATTTTTTTAAAAAATGTTAAAAATATTAGTTGGAATGGATGAAGTTTAGGCTTAGATTATGTTTTAGCCTCTCAAGTCCAACTAACTTCCTTCCTTTAATGTTTGTATATATATATTTGTATGTATGTAGTGCCTCTTTAGTCAACTAGTAAATTCCTAAGTTAGATTATAATTAATGTCATAGGAATTATGACTTATTTTTATATTATATTATTATTCGGGATGAGATGACAAATTCTTTTTAATAATATTGAGATGTCAAATCTGGGGTTGTATTGGAATAATAATACAATATATATATATATATATATATATATATATTTCTTTAGTTCAACATTATCTTTGAGTGAGTATTATTTGAATCTCTATAACCTTTAAATTTAGAATATATGTATTAATTAATTAAACTATACTTAAACTGATGAAGTCCAGATTATTATTCAATAAAATTTTATCATATCCCGAAACTTAAACTTTTCTTACTTTTTACCAAAAAAGCACAGACACAGATACAGATACTACGATACGACAATACGTTAATTTCTAAAAAAATTAAGATATGGATACATTGAAGATGCGTTATATATATATATATATATATATATATATATATATAATGTCCAATTAATTGCTATAATGCTTATTTAAAGTTAGATTAAAATAGATTCAAGAAGAGAGTGAAAATTTGAAAAAAAAAGTTTCAGTAACGTTGAGTGATTGTTGAGCGACTAGAGTAGACGGTAGGAAAGAAGTAGAAGATGAAGATTGGAGAATGAAATATAGGATAAAGGGGGTGTGAATCTTGATTTAAATAGTGAGAGACAAGGAAATAATGAAGATTTAATTATATTGCGAGTTTTTTTTTTAATTTCTTATGTTTTTATCATTTTTAATTTATTTTTTTTTGGATTGCTCAATTTAAGTGGACTTTTATGTTTGGAAGTGTTTTTAAAATGGTTGAATCACATTTTCATTTTTAAAATCACCGTGAAACATGTTTAATCCTTCAAAACTAATTTTGATGATATGAAAATTGCATTTAAAAGTGTAAATTTGAAAATTAAATTAATTTTGAGTAATTAAAAGTGTGTTTTCGAGTGATTTTAAAAATGACAAATTTGATTTTTGATTATTTTAAAATCATTCCTAAACATACACTAAAATAAAATGGGTTGTGGTTTGGGCTTAAATTTGAAAAAAAAAATTGACCCACATATCATCACGTATTTGAAAATACGTGTATTAGAAAATTAAAAATTTAAATTTAAATATCAAATACTTTAAATCACATATTAGATATGTATCTATCGTATATCTGGATATATCCGTATTTGATACCGATTTTGTGGTGTTTCCCACTTTTTACTATCTACAAGAGAGGTGCATGGGAGATTGCACATAAATTCATGATCTTTTATATAAAATCCACTTGTAATTAAATAATAATAGTAAGAAATACTTTTTAATAATGAAATATAAAACTGTTAAATAAAAGTACCCTCATTCCCAAACAAAGATCCTCGAACTCCTACCTTATATCCAAAAATAGAAGAATGAATAGAAAGAGAGAACAAAAATATTTTAATCTACAAAAATATTTCTAAATATTTCGACAAAGAAATTATAAAATATTTCGAAATAATCATTAAATCCTATGTTCAATAGTTATTAGAAAACAACCATATTTTGTAGCGATCTTCTTTTTTTTTCCCCGTTTTAAGAGACTAATTTATTACTATTTGTAATGCACGTGTTCTAAATTTTAAAAATATATCTTTTTTTTCATAAAAGTTGATATGTGATTTTACTATATATTGATAATTATGTCGTTGGTTTAATGAATTTAATCTTATCTTTTATATATGAGAATGAATACTTCTAAAAAATATATATTAAAATAATTTTTTCACTTACTCCAATAATATATTGAAACTTTAAATTCACTTAGAGCGAGAAAAAAAAACAAATCGGTGTCTATTGGCAACTCATTTTTCTGTTATCAAATTTATCCATTTAATTAATTATTCTTAGACTATTCATAAAGGTTTTTTTTTTTTTTTTGCATTTTACAAAATTAATTTAGATTTGTGATTTTTGATTTTAACATGATACTTGTTAACATTAAATTTAGAAAAATCCGAGGCGTTTTTCAATTTTAGATAAAATGAGAAATCGAGATTTTTTTTAACATGAATTTTAGAGAAATTAGAGATAAAATGAGATATTTTTCCATTTTTTTTTAGAAAGTTCTTTTAACGTAAATTATATTGTTAGAGATTTTTTTTAAAAATCTATTCTCATTTAATGTGAAAGCCAAAACAGGTAGGAAAAGTTTTATTTAATGATTTAATAGGTAAGGTATCCATCAATTAAAAAAGCCAAGAGGGAAAATAAAAGGTTTCTCCCCCTTAGTTCAACTATTTTAGATAGTATAGAGTATATTCATCCTAGAAGGTTAAAAGGTTAAGGAAAAAACCACAAAAAATGCGACAATAATGATGAATGAAATTTATAAAAAAAAACAAAAAAAAACAAAAAAACAAAAATCAATGCTACAAGAAAAATCTATAAAAAATTAAAGTAAAAAAAAATTAAGGAGAACGGATTAACAAAATTAAAACTAAAACTAAAACAAAAAAGAAAAAGAAAAAGAAAAGGAAAAGGGAAAGAAGATACCTGATGGAGATGGAAGATTTAACTTGCTATTTATTTGTAGTGGAAATTCATATTTGAAATCCTAATTTGATTTTTTTTAATTCTATTTTAAGTGCGATGTTAAAAAATAGGGATAAAATGTGATATATATTTTTTAAAAAATTTCTTTTAATATGAATTAGAGATAAAAAAATATAGTAAAATTTTAGAACTATTAATGATAGACGTTGATAGACATTGATAGAAATCTTTAGTCTATCATTGATAGTTCTAAAATTTTACTATAATTTATAAATATTTGATTCATTTTTCTATATTTAAAAACAACAATTTTCTAGAAATATTTTTCTTAAAAATAAGAGTTTGCATAATTTTAATATAAGTATTATATTATTTGTGCTCTCTCATTTATCCAACATGTCAAATTGATGGTCGCACTCCACTTGTAGGTTACTTTGAAAAATAATGTAAAAATCGAGGATCCCTTTTAGCAATTAGTTGGTTTTTAAAAATTAAGTTTGATTACTCTAAATTTCTTACCAATGGTTTTTATCTTTCTTAAGTAACAAAAACATGTTTTTTTTATAATATTGATCGAAAGTAGATAAAACAAAACAAGAAATTTAGCGAAACTAAGAACCAAATTATTACCAAACTAGTTGATATTTTGACTTTGAGTTTTGTTTCTCAAAGGTTGGAGAAGAAAAGAACATGTCATCAACAAGTAGACCAAGCCAGAGTTCCAGGAACACTGGAGGAGGATCTTCCTCCTCATCACAATCAAGACACAGCTCTAGAATCCTCACTCAAACCTCCATTGATGCAAAGCTTCATTCCCACTTTGAACAATCCGGTTCTTCCTTTGACTACTCCACTTCAATCCATCTCACCACCAACCCAACGGCCGCACCACCCACCACCACCATCGCATACCTCCAACACATCCAAAAATCCAACCTCATCCAACCCTTTGGCTGCCTCTTAGCCCTCCACCCCACCACCCTCAAACTCATCGCCTTCAGCCAGAATGCCCCTGAAATGCTCGCCACCGTCGCCCACACCGTACCCGATGGGGACAACCACCCCCTCCTTGCTATTGGTACCGACCTCCGAGCCATCTTCACTGCTCCCACCGCCACTGCCCTCCTCAAGGCCCTCGCCTTCCCCGACGTTACCCTCCTCAACCCCATTCTCGTCCACTCCAAGTCCTCAGGAAAGCCCTTTTACGCCATTCTCCATCGCGTCACCGGTAGCATTATCATTGACTTCGAACCCCTCAAACCCGACCAAGTCCCTGTCACGGCCGCAGGAGCTCTCCAGTCCTATAAGCTCGCAGCCAAAGCCATCACTCGTCTCCAAGCTCTCCCTAGTGGGAGCCTGGTTAGACTTTGTGACACCATGGTTCAAGAAGTATTTGAGTTGACAGGTTACGATAGAGTTATGACTTATAAGTTTCACGATGATGATCACGGAGAGGTTTTTTCCGAGGTTACGAAGCCTGGCCTTGAACCTTATCTAGGTTTACATTATCCAGCCACTGACATTCCTCAGGCTGCTAGGTTTTTGTTCATGAAGAACAAAGTTAGAATGATTGTGGATTGCAGAGCCAAGCATGTGAAAGTCATTCAAGATCACAACCTTGATTTTGATTTGACTTTGTGTGGGTCCACTTTAAGAGCTCCTCATAGTTGCCATTTGCAATATATGGAAAATATGGACTCTATTGCCTCTTTGGTTATGGCCATTGTAGTGAATGAAGAGGAAGATGAAGAGAACTTTGATCAAAATAACAACAATAATGATGCTTCTTTGCAAAAGTATAAGAGGAAAAGGTTATGGGGTTTGGTGGTTTGTCATAACACAACTCCTAGATTTGTTCCTTTTCCTCTTAGATATGCTTGTGAGTTTCTAGCTCAAGTTTTTGCCATTCATGTCAACAAGGAATTGGAGTTAGAGAATCAAATTCTGGAGAAAAATATCCTGAGAACTCAAACACTTTTATGTGACATGTTAATGAGAGATGCTCCTTTAGGAATCGTGTCAAGGACTCCTAATATAATGGATCTTGTCAAATCTGATGGAGCTGCATTATTGTACAATAACAAGATATGGAGATTGGGGATAACCCCAACTGATTTTCATCTTCAGGATCTTGCTTCATGGATTTTCGAATATCATATGGATTCCACTGGTTTGAGTACTGATAGCTTGTACGATGCTGGGTACCCCGGTGCACTGGCACTAGGTGATGCGGTGTGTGGGATGGCTGCTGTGAGGATATCTTCCGAGGACATGATTTTCTGGTTCCGATCGCACACTGCTTCGGAGATTCGGTGGGGCGGGGCGAAGCATGAGCCAGGTGAGAAGGATGATGGAAGGAAAATGCATCCAAGATCATCTTTTAAGGCTTTTCTTGAAGTGGTTAAGACAAGGAGTTTGCCTTGGAAGGACTTTGAAATGGATGCAATTCATTCTTTGCAACTTATTTTAAGGAACACCTTTAAAGATACAGATGATCATATGAGCGAGATTCATAGAAAATCAATACAAACAACACTTAGTGACCTCAAGATTATTGATGGGAGGCAAGAATTGGAATCAGTAACAAGTGAGATGGTTAGATTGATTGAAACAGCCACTGTTCCAATTTTGGCTGTTGATGTAGATGGGCTTGTGAATGGGTGGAACTCAAAAATTGCTGAATTGACTGGACTCTCTGTTGAGAAAGCTATTGGCAAGCATTTGCTCACATTAGTGGAAGATTCTTCTGTTGAAATTGTCAAGAAGATGTTGGTCTTGGCATTGCAAGGTATATTTTGGTTTAATTTTACTCCTTTCACATATTTCATATTATTTATCAAAATCATATGTATAGTTTAATTACCTTTAAACTAGGGTTGCTTTGGAAAGTAAGAACTTTGAAAAAAAAAAATCCTTTTCTTATTATTAATAGGATGTTGAAATATAAATTTGAATTTGGGTTAGAAGTATTTTGGTCCAGTCCAAAAACAAAAGCCTAATTTCTAGAGAAATATTAATCATTAGAATATTCTAGAGAAATTACTTGTAGAAGATACTTGGAGTACATTGTAGAATTCTCTAGAACAAAGGAGAATAAAAGGTGTAATTGTAAAGAATTTATCTAGAATATTATTTGTAGTCATTAGATCATAAATGTGTTGGCAAAATCCTAGCCATAAATTTAGGGGATATCAACTAATATAAATACGAGGGAATTGAAGTCTTAGCATTTGTATCATCAAGTCAAAAAATTTGTATCAATCTCCAAAAGTTCATTTCCAACATAAGGTTTATTGAACTTCCCGACTTTTAGGAATGTAAGAAATGTATCTTGACTAATTGAATTATGTTATCTCAAATTTCAGAACTTTTATTTAGATCGAGATACAAATACGAATACTTTTGAGAGAAGATGCTCTCACACTCCAATTCTCATTCGTTCTTGGCTTCTTCACTCGCCAAAATATGCGGGGACGAGGCTTCTAGATATTTTTTTCAACTCTTCTTGAATAATATTAAGTATAGTACCTTAGAGACTTATAAAAAAAAAAAAAAAAAAAAAAAATTAGAGAAGAGTTAGTGTTTTGTATTTTATTTTAACATCATTATTATGATATACTTTTTCATCAGGTCAAGAGGAAAAAAACGTTCAATTCGAGATAAAAACACACAACTCAGACATCGAATCGGGCTCCATAAGTCTAATAGTAAATGCTTGTGCAAGCAAAGACTTAAGTGAAAATGTGGTGGGAGTGTGCTTTGTAGCACAAGACATAACATGTCAAAAGATAGTAATGGACAAGTTCACAAAATTACAAGGTGATTACAAAGCCATAGTACAAAACCCTAATCCACTAATCCCTCCAATATTTGGGTTAGATGAATTTGGTTGGTGCTCAGAATGGAACTTAGCAATGACAAAACTAAGTGGATGGTCTCGTGAAGCAGTTCTCAACAAAATGCTTTTAGGAGAAGTATTTGGAACACAATTAAACTCCAAATCATGTTGTTGCCATCTCAAGAATCAAGAGGCTTTTGTGAATCTTGGGATTGTATTGAACAATGCAATGAGTGGGCAAGATACTGAAAAGAATATCTCATTTGGTTTTCATGCTAAAAATGGGATATTTGTTGAATGTCTATTATGTGTCAATAAGATATTGGATAAAGATGGTGGAGTTATTGGGGTTTTTTGCTTCTTGCAACTTGCAAGTCAAGAGCTGCAACAAGCATTGAGTATTCAAAAACTATGTGAGAGGACTGCTTTGAATAGGTTGAAGGCACTGGGATATATGAAGAGGCAGATTCAAAATCCTCTTTGTGGGATTATTTTTTCAAGGAAAATGTTGCAGCAAACTCAATTGGGAGTGGAACAGAAGCAACTTTTGCATAATAGTGTCAATTGTCAAAGGCAAATCTCCAAGGTTCTTGATGAGTCTCATGATCTTGATCATATTATTCAAGGGTATGTTCATTTTTAATATAAAACAAAATTTTAATTTTGTTAGGTGTTGCTGTCTACCTAGAGATTTATATTATATTGCCAAATGAGAAGTTATAGTTCTTTGTTCTTCAACCATATGTTGATTGTTTTAGTTTGTTTATCTATTTCTTTGATATAATGCTAATCTTGTTTTTTTAGAAAAAAAAAAAATTAGTATAGAAAAAGAATTATGAATGATATTGATCACTCGTTTCCAAATTTCAATTCTTTCTAGTATAATTGGGAATAGTAGAATTCAAATCACATATCTCGTGGTTACTAACACACTAATATGTCAATTGAACTAGGATCGGTTTGACAAATTTCAAAAGATTAAATTAGAGTCTTGAGAATAATTGTTTTCCAAACAATTGCTTGCTATTAATCT
The DNA here is from genome assembly GCF_027475165.1 of Benincasa hispida. Classification (NCBI taxonomy): domain Eukaryota; kingdom Viridiplantae; phylum Streptophyta; class Magnoliopsida; order Cucurbitales; family Cucurbitaceae; genus Benincasa; species Benincasa hispida. The sequence goes on along the minus strand of NC_143481.1, from coordinate 30,592,795 downwards.
TTTTCTTTCCCTTATTTTTATAATCCTTTCCTAAATTTATTGAAAAGAAATACATATGTCATAGCTAACCTCTTAGGCGGTTTTGATAACTATTTAATTTTTTGTGTTTGTTTTTGAAAATTAAGTCAATTTACTCTCAATTTCTTATTGTGGTTGGCATCACTCTTAAGTAAAAAAGAGCTAATTCTTAACCAAATCCCAAAAACTAAAACTAATATTTTTTTTTAGAAAAACTTTGGTAAAAAATAGATTACAACACAAATTTTATATACAAAAAGGATCTTTATAAGCTTAATTTTGAAAGACTAACCAAATAGTTACCAAATATGTGTTAAATATTTGGAGACTTTTGTTTCTTTTCAATTGGTTGATCTCTAGAATATAATGTGGGAAAATAAAATATCTTTAACATTCTATTTATACATAATCTGATGATGAGTCATTTGTTGATTGTTCTTTTTTCATCCAACCCCATAACATATCAAGTAATATCAAGGGCTGATTTTTTGGTTTACTATTGGTTTTGGACAGTTTAATTGAATTAGAAATGGTTGAGTTTTCATTGTATGAAGTATTGGTGGTAGCAATTAGTCAAGTGATGATGAAGAGCAAAGGGAAAGGTATTCAAATAGAAAATGAAGTTGCTGAAGAGATCATGACTGAGACCTTATATGGAGACAATTTGAGACTTCAACAAGTCATGGCTGATTTCTTGTTGATATCAGTTAATTATGCACCAACAGGAGGCCAACTTATGGTTTCAACAAATTTCACTAAGGCTCATTTAGGAAACTCAGTACATCTTGTGCATCTTGAATTCAGGTACTATACAATATAACCTAAATTTACTCCATAATAAACTTGTGTACTCATATATGTGTCACCATTTAGTTCTTGATTTTTTTTTCCTTATAAAATTTCATTACATTTCTATAACTCCCAATTCTCCTTCTAAATGCATGTCATTGTTCTTTGACACCATAATACTTAAATATGCATGTTTATGTTGAATGCTTGATGATTCAATGTTCACTTGTCGAACACAAAACACAAAGTTGATTAAATTACACGTTTAGTTTATGAACTTTCATGTTTTAGTCAGATAGGTCATCCTTCAACTTAAAAAGCATTTATTGGCTTTTGAACTTTCAATTTAAACCACCGTCAGATCACCTAGTGGTAAATAGGACGTATGACTTTGATAAAGACCTAATAGGTCATAAGTTCAATCCATGATGGTTATCTACTTAGGATTTTATATCCAACGAGTTTCTTTGACACACAAATATTAGGGTCAGACAAGTTGTTTCCTGAGATTAGTTCAGACATTTTTTAAAGATTGGTTAGGCAAAAATTTATAAGTTTAGAGATTTATTAGTTTTTTTTTTTTTTTAATTCATGAATCTATTAAACACAAATTTAAAAGTTTAGGGAATTAAAACTTAAAATTTCACCAATACACGTTTAAAACACAAATTTTTGGTCCATCCACCTTACTTTTTCTAATCGGCCTTACTCTTTTGTTTCTATTGTGACCAAATCGTATTACGGGTATATTTGGGAGCGATCTTGAAATAGTCAAAATCCATTTTTCTCTTGCCAAAATCATTTTCTCTTAAAATTTTTAAATCATTTCAAATTGATTTTGGAGGAATTAGTTGATAGGTGATTTTTGTTAAGTGGTTGACTGAGAACCAGTCCCAAAATGGCTATCTAATTAAGTTTTTGTTAAAATATTGGTGATTCTATTTGTGAAATCATTATTTTTAATTTTAAATATGGAAACAAAAAAATAACACTATCATTAAATTTAATAAAACAAACAATTATATTTATTTTAAATTTTCTTTCCATATCTTTTATAAACTTTCATCTTACTTAAAATATCATCTATGCATATAAGAATTTAATAATAAAATAAATAGAAATAGATATTTACCTTAATAATTTATTTCAATAATAATTTCTCAAATAGAAAATACACTTTTGAGTAATTGGGTAACTCTAAATTCACTTTTAGAACCACATATAATTATTCAAAATCACTTTTAAATATTTGAAAATTATATTAAAAAGTTTGGAACAAAACATAAATTTGATTGTTTATAAATCAATTTTACCTAAATCTCTTTTTCTAAAATCACTACTCCAATTATCACTCCCAAATACACTCTAAATCATTATACATTAGCTATGTTAATATTTTAATTAACAATCCATCATCAAATGTCCAAAAATGTGAATGAAAATTTTTTCGGTTTAAAGATTAAATAGAAACTATGAAAGTTTAGAATATAAAATTAGAATTATTATATAACTATACATATTAGAAGAGGGTTACAAGTACATAATTATACGTGTATTACATGTAAGGCTAACTAGATTTGATGGCTTTCCTTTAGTCTTTTTGTTTTCTCTTTTGTTTTGAGCTGTTCTCTAGCTTTCATTGTATATGAACCTTTATCTTTGATGGAATGTATCACTCTGAATCTGGGATATGATGAGCGTGCTAAGGAGGTGTCAACTTAATTGTGATATCCCGGTGCACCTTTTGATTCTTCTTATGTAGTACTCTGTTCAAAAAAACAAAAAGAAGTAAGACTAAAGTAGATTATATTGCATTCATTTCATAGATTATCAGATCGAATAAATAACAGGCATGTTGAAATTGAAGTGTATATTTACTTTGTGTTGGGTTAATTAGGATAACATATGTTGGAGGAGGCATACCAGAATCATTGTTGAATGAGATGTTTGGGAATGATGAGGATCCATCTGAAGAAGGTTTCAGCCTATTTATAAGTAGAAAATTGGTGAAGATGATGAATGGAGATGTGAGATATGTGAGGGAATTTGGGAAGTCAAGCTTCATCATAACTCTTGAACTTGCTGCTGCTCATAAGTTAAGAACCTAATCAAGCTAAAATAACATTAAGAATAAGGTGAGTGTGTTATGTGTAATATTAAAAAGTTAAAAAGGGAGAAAATTTGCATTATTGCTAACATTTTCAATGTGATGTGTGTAGTGCAAGTTGTCTCCTTTGTTGTTCATTTCTACTTTTCTTTTTCCTTTGAACTTGTTGAAATGTAATTTGATTTACTCAATACTTATTTGGACTCTATCACTTGGATTTTAGAATCTTTAGTATACTATTTTATATGTTTTGTTTGCTATTTATTCCTCTTTTTTTAACTTTACCTCAAATTTTATAATTAAAAGATAATGAACTTGTGTTATTTATGTCAACAAAGTGTACACACTTTCTAATTTTCATAAATACATATCAATTATTTTAGGTATTAATTAATAAAATAATGTGATAAATATTTAAAGAAGATTATAAGTTTAGTAATTGTTGAGTTGTTAGGCCCTTTTGGTTCGTAACCAAAAATTTTATTTTCAAAAACAAAGAATTCTATCTAAAAACAAGTTCGGTTTCAATTTCAATTTTGTATTTGGTTGTGAATTTATAAATGCAAGAGAAGATTAATTTGTGTTATAGATAATAATAATAATATAGCTTGATGTTATTATAATGAATTTTTATTGTTAACCAAGAAAAGAAAGATAGTGGAGAGTAGAATTTTTTTTTATTTGTTGAAATGCAAGTGATAAAATATACAAAAGAATAAATAATTTTTTTGAGATAATAATATAAATAATTTTTTATCAAGATAAAATAAAAGAATTCTTTTATCGAAAATGAAAACCCTACAAATTTGTTGGAATAATGTATTAATAGTATATTCATCTTTCATTTAGATATTTTATCAAAAAAAAAAAAAAAAAAAAAAAACTCATCATTAAAAATTGATAAGAGATAGAATTTATAGATAGAAGAAATCTTCTTGACTTTGAGGAAAAATTTCGTATTCAATTTACAATTTGTGTACGTAAATGTACTTTTCAAAAAGTGTATTTCGTGTTCGTAATTTTTTTAAAACAAATATTGAAAACAAAGAAAACAGCAATTTTTTTCTTTAATTTTTGAAAATGGGTGTTTTTTAAAATCACTTTTTTAAATAAGTATACCAAGCACGCTTTAATTGTTATCCTTATATTTTTTGTTTTTGAAAATATGAAAACAAAAATGAATCACGAATCAAATGGACCATTATTTCTTGCCTACTAAGTCTCTAAACTTTTAAATTTTTAGATTTTTATATGAAAAAATCTCTCTACAACTTATATTTCATAAATCTCTTAAAATTTTGAATTGTTTCATAAAAGCTTTTACCTATAATTTTGGACAAAATTAACCTTTTTATTTTATATTTTGAAAATTTGTAATATTATTTTATTTCCTATTCTCATCCACCTGATTTTATACTACTTAAAGTGGTATTTATTAAATTTGGTTTATATTCAAATAATTCAAGATTTGTCATAATATTATTCCCTTGATTTTAGAAGTTTTTATTTTTTTAAGTAATTATAATTACAAATTTTTCGTTTTTGTTTGTGTTTTATTTCTTCTATATACGAGGTTTTTATTTCAAATATATTTAGAACAATATAGATTTAAAGTTGTTATATAATATATATTTCATATTTTAATTTTAATCTTGTTTCTATTAAGATTTATATTCCACATGCTTTGTTATATATACATATGTTGATGAGATTCTTAAATGTAATAAAATAAACTCATATATATTTGAAATTAAAAAAAAATAGAAATAAACCTCATATATATCATGTACTATGGTCATTTGAATTTCCATGTGTGTTTTCTTGGTATTTCTAATTTATTATTATTATTTTTAAAATATCTTAGTCTAATAATTAGTTCAGAAACTTTAAAATATATCTAGTATGTTTACTGACTTTTAATTTTATGTCTAATAACTCATTAAACTTTAAATTTCATTTACAATAGGTTATCAAATCTTCTATTTTTATGTCTAGTAGGTTATTAACTTTTTTTTTGTACACTTGAGGGTTGAGGAATTCAAACCACAAACCTCTCCTTCATTAACCCATAACGTATATCAGCTAAACTATGTTTGCTTCGGCAATAAGTTGTTAACCTACTATAAAATATTTGGAATTCATGAACCATTAGACAAAAGTTACAAAGTTTAATCTTATTTTTTTATAATCATTTGATTTCTAGTTTTTTTTCTTTTTGAAAATTAAACTTATAAACACTATTTTGATTCGTAAGTTTTTTTACTTTGTATTATCAACGTTCTAACATATTTTAAAAAACAAGCTAAATTTTGAAAACTTAAAAAATGTAATTTTAGAAAAAGTTGTTTCTATTTGAAGCAATTTGTATTTGGGGGTGTTTTCACTGCTCACCTTCACCCCTCTTGATTGTGAAAAGAATTTATAGATTCCATTAAAACTGATATTTTCCCTTCAATTTATCCCAAAAAGAATTTATATAAACTCCAAATTAAGTGGAATAAAAGTTAAATAACTTAGAAAATACATTTGACAAATTAAACTCACCCGAAATCCGTAACATTACAAAAAAATAAGGGAAAAAATCTAAAATCATATCACCATTTTGAAATATTGGTAAATGTAGAAGTGTTGACTAGTCCATCTTTGATTTTTTTTTTTAATTTCTAGTTTTTACCCTTCTATTAATTATTTTGTTGCACACTTTCTTCTTCCTTTTCTGTTTTTATATTTTTTATTTTCTTTATATTTTTTTATTTTTTTATTTTTGCTTCTTTCGTTTCTTTTTTTTATTTTTTATTTTCTTTCATTCCTCCCGATTTTTCTTCTTTTTTTTTAAAAAAATTCTTTTCTTTATTCAATTTTTGTTTCTTTTTGTTTCTTTCCTTTCCTTCTTCTTTCCTTTCTTTTTTTCTTTTTTATTTTCTTTTCTTCATCCAGTTTTGAGTTTCGTACTCAAGACTTGAAACTATCCAATTCATAAGTGACTTAACACCAACAAGTCAATCATCAAATATTATTATTATAATAAAACATTAAATATAAATAGCAAATAAAAACGAATTTGAAAGAAACTACTTTTTTTAGCCCACAAATTTGTACCATTTTAGAAACATTTCTTAAAAGTTTGAAATAAGAAACGGGAATAATTATTTTACAAGATTATTTCTTAAAAAATGATAATTGTGAATGGTATCAAACAGGGCAATAATTTTTTTCTTTTTATAAAACTTTAAGAGTATGATGTCTATCAGAAATAAACTTGAAAAAATGGCATAGATGACCCAAAATGAAGTACACAAATTGAAAAAATATGTGTACCGTAATATTTGTGTATTGATAATAACAATGATTAGTGATATTAATGATAGAACTAAGATAGATATCAGTCGTATTCATGTAATAGTCAAGTTTAGATAGATATCAATTGTAGAAGTCTATTAGTGATAAAACTTTCTCAATAATAGCCAATGTTAGCTTTGAGTGTTAGTCTTTCAAAATTGATAGTTACTAATGAAAGTCTATCAATGATAGCCACTAATATTTTCTATCATTGATAGCTTAATATTTGATGGTTTTTTCAACAATTAATATCCTCTTATAGAAATCTATCATTGATAGCCAACTTAGTGAATTAAATTAGGTTGAATTTTGAACTAAAGTGTAAGTGCAATGCCTAGAAGTTATCACTAATAGCATGTTGTCAGTGATAGAAGCTATCAACAATGACATGCTATTTGATGGTAAAAAGGAATTACAAAAGTTATCTCTGATAGCATGTTATCAATAATAGAAGCTATCATCGATAACTATGATATAAGTGATATTAGTGATGTCGATGATAGAACTTTGGTGATATCCATATATCAATAATATTAATAATATGAAAGTCAATTTTATTTGATGAAAAACTATCATTTATAGCTACTACTAAAAGTTATCGATGATAGTCACTTATTGAAGCTATCAATGATAGCCAAAGCTATCAGTGATATCTGTATATCAGTGATATGATTTAGGTATATATCAATAAAATGAATGATATTAATGATATTGGAGGGTGTTTGGCTCACCAACATGAGTTGAGTTGAGTTGGTATAATATACCAACTCATTGTTTGGCCCACCAACTTTAAATGTTGGTGGAGTTGAGTTGGTATATTTTACCAACTCACCCCAACTCTCCCCTTTTCCCATGTTTTCAATGGCTCCACCCATTAGCCACTATCATACTCCATGAACTAACTCTGGGCTCCAACAACCACCTTCGATGACAACTTCGGCAGCGACCAACTTCGGTCTTCAACAACCACCTCTGTTGACAACTATGACGACCAACTTCGTGCTCTAACTACTGAAGGAAATTGGATTCGAGATTTCCATGAGCAGCGAAAAAAAGATTACTCCAAATCACAATCATGAATGAACATTTCATTTACAGTCATACAGAAACAAGTAGTTATAGAACTAATACATAAATTACAACATGAAAACTCAAATAAACAAAGAGAATACTCTACGAACATTTGAAGATGTGTCTCCTGCTCCTTTGTGCACGACTGCTTGAACAACAGCAACCTCGAACGCTCAATCTACAAGACTACAATACAGCACGAACACTTCGCACTCGTCCTCAACGATCGCCTCGACCACGAACTCCTCAGTAACAGCACGAACGATCTCCCCAGCACCTCGACAGTGTCGAGTTGAGTATGACACCACCAATAAGGCTACCTTGGTATTCTCGGTGTGAGAATCTAGAGGATGGGCTTTGTTCGGACTTGGAATGAGGCAGACGAAGGAGGAAACACCGATTGTGTACACGATTGGGCAAGTGGGAGATGGCAGAGACCTATCGTATAGGTCGATGCCCAATCGTTTAGCTAAAGCTAAACGATCGTCTAGCAAAAGCTATGCGATCGTTTAGCTTGGTCTGTAGCCTATAGACACTACACAATTGTTTACTTTGGGCAAGCGATCGTCTAACAAAGCTATGATCGTTTTGTAAATACTGTACGATCATTTAGCTGTTTAGCTAGCTCAAGCTATCGTTTAGTAAATCTATATTTACTTGACAACTCCGTGAGATCATTTTTTTTTTTTGTCGAGAGAAATCTCAAAACTTTTTTATGAAAAACTTTTCAATAGTTTGTAAATCTTACTAAAATTAGGAAAACCATTTTTCTTTTATCTCACGGTTACCATGAAAACCAATAACCACCCACTCAATTGGTTATTAAAGAAAAAGAATTAATTATCAAATAATTAATATTATTATAAATATAAATGAAAACCAACTTATCATACTATATTTATAACATATAGTTTTAATATTTCATCTCATGAAACATATAAACCATAGTTTTTTTCTATTCCATGGTACTTAATATAAATCTCATTGACATAAATCATCCACTAGATGTATCTCATACATCATACCGATTATATCATATATAATCAAAATACCTCTTGTCAATTTGAACATTTTAAATCAACACCAAGAACTTATCCTCAACTGAATCCATTGAGCTACCAAGGGGATCTTATGGACCTGTAGCTCGAAGTTCCAACGATACTTGAATAACTGACTAAACTCTTTAGTCACGGGATCCACCATCTGTTAACTACCAGACACTCTACTAAAGACCGATAGCTGAACTCTCTTTACCACATATATATTATGTGTCCATCTTAACCAATCAGCAGTGCGACAACCCTTCACAGATTGCTCGTAAGTACAGCTAGGCCAATAACCGTTATGCCCCTGTAGTTACATATGTCTCCTTAAGTACCACTGATCCCTCTAATGAACATAAGTCATGACTGAGTCTTCTTTTCTAAAGAGAAGCTGTGACCACTATGTTCAAGCCCCGGAATCATCCCTTAAGCGAGCAATCTCTCTACTTATCTCTACTTCGGGAAAGGAGTGAATTCCATCTTGTGAATTGAGTTCCCAGCTCCCAGATCAGACAAGTCCTAAAAAAGATAGACATGTTGAGTTGGAAATCTGACCACTCTCACCCATACTAATCAAAAGACCGCCCTCAAAGGCAGAAGTTTCCAAAACACTCAGGATTGAGGTCGTGTCACCTATGGTCATTTAGGTGAGATGTAAGTCTCTAGTATCAACGACATTATATACAGAGTTTAGTCATCTCGTGGTCTAGGTCTTATACAAACTCTTTGTATAGGACACCTCTGTTCGTACGTCTCCACATGAATGGTTAGAATCTACCATCTGTAGTAGTTTACAACACTTACAAACCTCTACGAAGCGAGCCATATCCGTAGTGTCACTAGGATTAGGTATCCCACCTTAATCCTTATACTATAGACTTATTTAGTTTATCACTTAAGGCATGATTCACTTGTATATCACATATACATGCTTAAGTTCACATAAGATAGCCAAGGAGCTTTGTTTATTGGATATGAGTAAATGCTAGAATTAAATAACACTTATTTTATTCATTAAACAATGTGTATCTTTACAAAAAAAACGAGACTCCGGGATAATTAGGACACCAATCCCAACAACAACCACCTCCAATGAAAATTTCGACGATGAAATCTGAACTCTGACAACTACCTCCGATGACAGCTCTGGCGACCAACTCCGACAACCAATTCTAGCCTATGACAACCACCTCTGGTGACCTAATTCCGACAACCACCTTTGCGCTACCAGCTCCAACCACCATGGCTATGGCAACAAACTTCGATGACCAACTCTGACAATCATCTTCGTAAGCTCCGACAACCACCTCCGACTATAAACTCCGATGAAAACCATCTTTGATGATCACCTTTGAGTGAGCAACTCCAACGACCAACTCGAGACTTCAACAACCACCTTTGATGTCAAACCCCGACAACCAACTCTAATACCACCTTCATACAAGGGCTCCGACAGTCACCTCCGACTACAATCTCCAGCAAAAATCATCTTCGATGATCACTTTTACTCGACCAACTCTGAGATTCGAAAACCACCTGCGATGACAAACTTTGACAATCAACTCTAATACACCTTCATGCTCTAATAATCACCTCTAACTACAAACTTCAGCAAAAATGATCTTTGATAATCAACTTCGAAAACCACTTCCGACTACTATAAGACTGATGACTGTTAAAGTATATTGTAGAGTTGTTGATTATTTAAAATATATTATTTTGTCTATAATAAATGCAATATTATACGTAATGAATTCACATATCAAATGAGTGTTAAGAATATTTAGACAAAAATATCTAACATATAACAAAAAAAAATCATAAAATGAAAAAAAAATCTTGGAATATTTTCCAACAAGAGTTAGTGAAAAATAGAGATTTATTCTCTAATGATCTTCCAAATTTAGATGAAATGAAAGTAATACTGTTGAAGAAATGTGGTGATATTCCTTTGGCTGTTACGATGATGAGGGAGATTTAATTAAAAAAAATCATGACATAGTAAAAATATAGAGCAACAATAGGAAGAAGAAGAAAAAGAAGAAGATATGAAATTCATGGAGAAAAATTAGCTGGAATCAAAAGTTTTTATTTCAATTTAGTTTTTCATTTTATTTACCATATTTCTACAAGAAATATAATGGGTTAATTGTTGTTCATTGTCCAAAAAAAAAAAATAAAGAAAGAAAGAAAGAAAGAAAGAAAGAAAGAAAGAAAAGTTTGAAAATTTAAAAGAAAAAAATTGCAATTCATATTTTATTTAAACAAATATGGATTGAATTATTGAATAAAATAGTTTTAAAACAAAAATAGTAATCATAAAAGCATATTATTTAGAGTTCAAAAAACTGTATTAGATACACAGACATATGAACTCAACTCTGCACCCCAAACACAAACATATGAACTCCACAGATATATGAACTCCATAGACATATAAACTCCAGACATCCTATCTCAACTCAACGCCCTAAACAACCCCTTGGTGATATGAGTTAGGTAAATATTAGAGATAGTCACTTATAGACCTCTTTATTGAGAAACTTCTATCACTTATAGCTTTAAATGTTAATCTTTGAAAGATAATAGTTTCCTTTCAAAAGTTGATAACTACTTATAAAAGTCTATCATTGATATCCACTAATAGTTGTAGGTGTTAATATTTCAAGTTTGATTACAATTGATCAAAGTGTATCAATGATAGTCATTGAAAATTAATAGTAAATTGAAAGGTGATATTTCAAGTGTTACTATTTTAAGGTTGTATTAATATTCTCAAATTGAAAACTACCACTGATAGAAATTATCAATGATAGAAACTGATAGTAGCTATTAGTAGCCATCACTGGTAGCTACTTTCAATTGCTATTATTGATTATCTGCTATCAGTGATAGTTTTCAATTTGAGAAAATTGGAAGAAGAAGCGTGAAATGTTGGGTTGCGTGTGGGCTTTTTCGTCATTTACCTAGTGATATCTGGTGCTAATTTTGTACAATATCTCTAATATCTAACGCTGATTGACCCAAAATCTTAAGCTGATGGGTGAAGGTAAATTTAATATAATATCTAACACTTCCTTATTAAACAAAAAATAGATTTATAGGGGATATGTTTCCCTATCAAACAAGAAACAAGAGTTGTAAGGAATATGATTCTCTATTAAACAAAATTTCCAAGGAAAGCATCAAATTAATTTCATAAGACGACTTCATATCTGATAAAAAGTTGGGCTTCCAAGGCAAATAAGCTAAAGCCAATATCATCCAAAGAATGATAAATAA